>NC_022013.1:40768820-40776927 GCF_000317375.1 Microtus ochrogaster | reverse complement strand
GGGTCCTACACCTGCCCGGCTCCGGTGCCCGCGCCCGGCTGCGCCGTCCGGCCTGAGCAAGGCCCCCGCCCTCGGCCCCGGCCTCCCGCCCCGGCCAGGCCGCGCACCGTGTGCGACTGCAGACTCTGGCTCGCCTCGACGGCCGCTGTCAGCGGCACCGTGTCGTCCAGCAGCACCTTGCCGGCCGGCGGCTTCTCCATGAAAGCCATCCCTGGACGCCGCTGCCTCTGAAGCCGGGGAAGGAACCGGAGGCGCCGAGCCCCGCCGCCCGCCCGCCGCGTCCTGCCGCCGCCGCTGCTGCTGTCAACGCGCGCCGCCCCACGCGCCGCCGCCGCCCGCGGGGTCCTAACGCCGGTCGGCTCGGCTCGAGGGCTGTCAACACCCGTCCGCTCGACCACGCTGGGTCCTAGCGCCGTCTTGTACCGCACGGTAGGTGACTCTCCTAAGGCTGCTGTCAGAGGCCTCGTGTTGCTATGTTGGCACCTCCTGGTCGCTGCATCGTACACTCATTACAATGAGCACCCCGCCTGGGACCCAGGAGCACAAAACTAAACCATCACCACCAGGAATCCTCAGATCTAGACGCTGTATCTAGAGCCCTGGAATCCAACAGACCTGACTGAGCCTTTACAGATGAAACCTTCAAAAGCTCAGATGGGCAGATTTGAGACCCTACTGCTCCCTATCACATCTTCCCTGCCCAGGGACCCTAGGGATCAGGAAATAACAACAACAACAAAAAAATCACCTTCAGGAAGAACCCTCAGTCTGAGTATGTAGACCAGACTTTCTAAACCAAATCCTGATTCCGGCTTTGAACTTGGATCCTTAGGAGAATCTGGGTGCTGCATGCACCCTTATAACTGGTTTAACTCCAAAACCCTCTAGCAACAAGCTCTAAGAATTGGGAAGGAAAAAAAATAACAGATGCAAAGACTTCCCTGCTTCTATGCTTGGGTCCTAGGCCAAAGGTCTTCAAATCCCAAGAGCCTTCAGATTTCTTAGACTCTGAAAGTCTAAGCATTCTGGCTCCAAGAACTTCAAACTTAGCCATCAAACTTGAAGATCCGCTTCTCAGTACCAAATCTACCCTGCTTATCTCAATCCAAGATAATAATGGAATTAAACTTCAGTCAGATGATCAGGACCTTCAGGCATTCCTGTCAACTATGTGACCCTGAATAAACCACTCACTTTTCCACCTGCAAAACTGAACCAATGTCTATGTAGAAAGTCGCAGGAATGAACAGGATGGGAAAGTACTTTGCACACATTAAAAATCTCAAATATACATTACAATCTGACAATTCATAGAACAGGTTTCTAGCTCTTGTTTGTTTCCACTAACTTTCTTTCATTTCATCCATAGAAACAAAGTCGCTTTGTGAATCCACCACCACCGCAACTGACGTCACAGCAAAGGTCTCCAGTGCACTTTAAGCTTAAAGAGGTTGTTGGGCAACCCCAAGCAGCCAAGTGATAAGGACAGAATGCCCTTAGGGAATGCTCAGTAGAGGGAGATAAGGGGAAATGCAACTTCTTAATTTAGCCCTAAATAAATGAGAAGTCTTCCTATATCTCATTTTCATCTCAATGTGCTCTAAAGCAGCAATCTAGGAAAGCTAAACCGTGTGTTGCTTAAGAAGGATACCCACTCTTTTCCTCTGTTTGTTTGTTTTGTTTAATGACAATGAATGGGGTACTTCATTGTCAGAGTAGCAGAAACCCAAACCCTGCATTACCATGACAAGGCTAGACATACTCACATCCTGCTGCTGTGTGCTGAATTCATTCTTAGGGAGGGCATTAATTCATTCATCAATTATTCACTGGGTACCTACCACAAAATAAGACAAGTGGTGGTGCTGGGTTTAATAATGCATATGAAGGGCCTGAAGATACCTCACCCTGAAACGACTTCGGTCTCTAAGAGGGTAATACTAAGGGAGCAATGAGGGAGTGTTGACAAGGACAGCATGTAAAGGGTAAGCATCTAATCCCCAATAAGATTACACTAACCATG
Source organism: Microtus ochrogaster (assembly GCF_000317375.1). NCBI lineage: Eukaryota > Metazoa > Chordata > Mammalia > Rodentia > Cricetidae > Microtus > Microtus ochrogaster. Next base: position 40,774,904 of record NC_022013.1, on the reverse strand, counting down.
GTATAATCAGCCATTACTGCAAGGCTAAAACCCAGGTTGTTTGCTAGGGGTGTAGCTTGGTGACAGATAGAGAATTGATTTCCGCAAGACCCTGGGATCAATCATTAACACCAAAACCAGTCTAAGACTATCTAATGATGTTCAAGAATGTTCTTGACCTAATAAGTGAAACGAGGAATACATCTCTCTGTAGATAGATATAGGAACCACCAGAGGGAAACAGACCAAAGTGCTTCCTGTAGGAAACAGAATCATATTTTTCAAAATGCATTTAATTACAATATTTTATATTTATGATTAGGTAGCAAAATATTATATAACCAGGCCCCGTGCTCTACCAAACCACAGATTTCAAAACATACATTTCCAAGGTTCAGAAGATGCCTCTCTGAATCTAGCAAATCGTACTTAGCTCCATTTCCAGTGTATCGGCACAAACAAAATGAGGCGGTTGTGCTACAAAATGAGGCCTGTGTGTGAAGGCCTTGGATAGAAAGGATCCACAAATGAAAAAACCAAAAAATGAGTGGGAGTTTTATTTTTGCTGGTTATGGTGCTGGGGTTCAAACCCGGGGCCTCACACAGGCTAGGCAGGTATTCTGCCACTGACCTGCATCCCCAGTCCAGACTTCCAATAATATAGATAGGAGGAAGGAAAGATGGTCACAGAGACGGTGACTGCAAGGCAGTCTGTATGGAGTACAGAGATTGAGGCACCAGACACCATGGGAGCATAAGAGATAAGAAGTAACGACAGTTAGTGGACTGTGGGGCAGCTCATGAAAGATGTGGGGTTTGACCAGTCTTTAAGAACCCAGTGTTTCGTGTACCCGGTGTTTCGTGTACCCAGTGTTTCGTGTACCCAGTGTTTCGCATGCTAGCTACACTTTCAGCCCCATTTGTGCTTCTATCAGAAACCCGCTGAACTACTGAACAGACACCAGACACCAAATACTGAGTTTGGCATTGGAAAGTTAAGAAAAACAAGACGGATGCCACCTACTGTCAAACTTTGGAGGCTCATAAACTAGAAACAAATATGACGTGAAGTCACAGGTTAGGCCAGGGGTCCACACTGCTTGAAGCAGCAAGAGACCAGGATGTGTGATGAGATGGGCAGGAGGTGCTAGCAGAGAGTTCTTCACAACCTACTTAGACATTCTCAGGGCAACAGGTGTCTCAGGCTTGAAAACCTCAGGGACTCACGCAGACTGCGAGGCCACCAACAGACACTTCCTTGTGTGGACTTCAGTACTTGAAGGAGGGAAGGGTGAATACTGAGTGGGTAAACGCACTGTGGGAGGGAGCAGGACATGGGTATAGAGCGAAAAATTCTGGTTTGGAGGAAGACTGCCATGAGAGAGAAAAGAGAATTTGAGTTAGACTCAAAAACTAAGCAAAACCTACCTGCCCTCACAAATCTGAGGAAGAGCCGGGGTGCGGCATTGGTGACCCGGGCCTTTAATTCCAGCACTCAGTAGGAGGCACAGGCAGACAGATCTCTGAGGTCAGCTTGGTCTACAGTGTGAGTTCCAGAACAGGCAAGGCTCCAAAGCTACAGAGAAATCCTGCCTCGAAAAACCAAAAATAAACAAACAAATAAATAAAAATAAACAAATCCGAGGAAGAAACCAGAGTGCTGGTCATGGTTACAGGTTCACGTTCTGAGTTAACTCCTTAGATTTCACCAGCTCCAAAAGTACCCAGCTGTCTGACTTCACTTTGCTTCAGCTTCCTCAGCTGTGGAATGGGGACCGACAGCCTCAGCAGGCAGGATGACTGGGTGCCCTGAACTGTGCTAATGTTGGTATACCTAAGAGAAGGTTGAGACAAACTGCAGGTTACAAGCCTTTCCTGGGAACAAAGAATCTGAATGTTTTTCTCTCCAGAAGGGAAAGGACTGGAAAGGAATCAGAACTGAACACCTGGACTGCACATGTCACGAAATGTGACTTGCCTGTCTTCTTTACCAGGAAAGAGAAACCGAAAGCCAGAAATATTTGATGGAAGCCAGGGACAGGCTCAGTGTTTCCTTACCCTTCTGTGGTTCTCTCTGGCAGCCCAAGCTTACTTCTTTCCTACCTCAGTGAGTTCCTTGTCAGCAACCCCAAGTATCCTGAGATACTAGACCAAACTCCAACCCCAAGACAACCTCAATATTCACCTGGTTTTTTGTTTGTTTGTTTTGTTTGTTTGGTTTTTGTTTTTTGTTTTTTCGAGACAGGGTTTCTCTGTGGCTTTGGAGCCTGTCCTGGAACCAGCTCTTATATACCAGCCTGGTCTCGAACTCAGAGATAGGCCTGCCTTTGCCTCCTGAGTGCTGGGATTAAAGGCATGCACCACCACTGCCCGGCTGCTTTTCTTTTAATTCTTTTTTTTTTTTAAATTTGGCCACAAGACCCAGTGGTCTTCCTCCCTGAACCCCCGAGTGGCTGACCACAGATGCAGGCTTCTGTGCCTGGCTCTGTCTGGTATTTGCAATGGCACAGAATGACTATGGGGAAGCTCTTTCCAGGTCAGAGCTGATCTAATTCAAATCAGACTTGCTTTTCTAGTCTTGGGCTGAATAAACTAATAAGGAACGAGAAAATGTCATGGTTTTGCTTTTTGCATACATACAACTTCTTGCAGGCTAGCAGAAGAAAAGAAGATTTTTATATTCTGTTGTTGCCAAACATTTAGACAGCTCACGGGTTGTTTATTTAACAACCTGAGGTTTGGCCAGATTGATTGAACATAATGGATTTTAGTGAGGAAATTCCTAAGCCTGACAACTGCTATACAAATCAGAACACAGAAGTTTCAATATTTCCTAAGCAGAGTGGTCTTACAACTAAAAATGGCTTCATTTCTTTAAATATTCATAGTCTGGCCAGGCAGTGGTGGCTCACACCTTTAATACCAGTACTCAGGAGGCAGAGGCAGGAGGATCTCTGAGTTTGAGGCCCACCTGGTTTACATAGTGAGTACCAGAACAGCAGGACTGTTTCACAGAGAAACCCTGTCTCAAAAAAATAATAAATAAAAAAAAATAAAAATTTATGGTGAGGACACTAAACAAAATTTAACTCATAGCTGTTCATTCTGCTCCAATTCCAAATTTCTCTGAAGATGCTGCGAATTCTGCTCTTTGCAATCCAAACGAAAGCAGAGAATAAAGAACAAAGCACCAAAGATAGTACCACATAAAGCCAGCCATGCAACCCAGGGCAGTAACTGGACAGCACCCCGATTCTGCTGACCTGGAATAGTCAATCAACTATGCCAGCAATGAGGCAGTCACAGAGCACAGTTGCTCAGAGTGACAGTCAACCCTTGGTAGACTGTTTTAATATACACCCTTAATAGATGTGATTTAACAGCAATTTTCTCAGGGTCTGTGAATTATACTCTAAGAACATATAAGAAAAATGACTAACTAATCCTTTGGCCCTAAATGAAAACCCATGGTTATCTCAGATGTACTGGTGGGAACATTTCTTTCTCTAGATGAACACTCAAGTCAAGCCCACAAGGTAAATGGTGGCCATGGTGAGGCTCTACCCACTGATCTAAGATTTGCTGCTGAGAAAAAAGAAGAGTGGCATTTCAGTAATATGGAAATGTTCCCAACAGAATAACAGTCTGTTAAGCAATTTTCCAGTACATTAGGCTAAAATTGCTTAAGATGGGTATTCTTTCTGTGCCAGTCAAATATCACATAAATTGCAGTCTTACAAAGCACCGAATATGATAAGTGCTAGACAAACTGGCCTATTTTAGTCATTACTTTGCACTCACTTTCCTGTGACCTAGTGTGATCACTCCCTCTCAATTACCAGTCCCCTTCACTGTAAGACAGACGGTAGTCATTCTTTTTGGGTTCTCCTGTGGGCTTGAGAAAGTGAATGATCGCTTCTCCTTGTGGCTGCTTTAACACAGCTTCAGTGGCCTGACAGCCTTGGCTGAGTCACCACTTACAGACTACGGCCTCTTCGCTGTTTAACCGGGACCAAAGTTCATGACCACACTAGACTACTAGTAATGTGAAAATGCTCTAAATGAGAAGTTACAGTGTAAATCAGTTATTAGCCAAAGTGCCATCTCTCTTCACTCCCCACATGGCTTACATAATCTTTTCTTTTGGTTGGTTGGGACAGATAGTCTATCTTCCTGCCTTAGTCTCTGAATTGCCAGAATTAGGCAGCAGTCACTGTGCCTGTCTCTAACTTTTTGTTTGTTTGTTTTTCTTTTTTCAAGACAGGGTCTAATAGCCCTGGCTGTCCTAGAACTCACTCTGTGGACCAGGCTGGTTTCAAACCCACAGATATCCACCTGCCTCTGCCTCCTGAGTGCTGGGACTAAAGGCATGTGCCACCACCACCTGGCTAACTTTTCTTTTCATCTAGCTGATCCTAAAGCTGTCTTCCTCTGAACACAATCTCTGAATGCCATCTTGGAAAAGGGTAGGTGGCCAATCATGGTGCTACACATTTGTTTTCTCAGAACTTGGGAAGCTGAAACAGGAACATGCTGAGCTCAAAGCCCGCCTAGGCTATATGGTATGACTATTACTGGCACAGGGGTGAGGGACAGGTATTGGGTAGAAACTACAGGTACAGAATAGGGAGATGCTACAACTATAGCAGAGAATATCAATCTGAATGGATTTAAGAAATCTATTTTAGGGGGCTGGAGAGATGGCTCAGAGGTTAAGAGCAGTGCCTGCTCTTCCAAAGGTCCTGAGTTCAATTCCCAGCAACCACATGGTGGTTCACAACCATCTGTAATGGGGTCTGGTGCCCTCTTCTGGCCAGCAGGTATACACACAGACAGAAAGAATATTGTATACATAATAAATAAATATTTAAAAAAAAAAAGAAATCTATTTTAACAAAATGTTATTGAAATTGACTGTGTTCCAGGAATAAAACACTGGATTCACAATGACAGGAAAAAGGAAGTTCAAGCTTGAATGCTAGCTCTACTGCATATTAGCTGCATGACCCTGGACAGCTATACAGCATCAGTTAGCTTCTGTGTCAATAAGATGGGTCCATTAACTTTATAAAGCTGTTTCAAGAATTATAGTAAAGGCAGAAAATTAGCTTATGGCTCCCTCGTCCCTTATGGGGCTAGCAAGAAACCTGGCAGTAGAAAAAATTCCCAGGAATCTACAAGGAAGACCCCAGCTAAGACCCTAAGCAATGGAGGAGAAGATGCCTGAACTGGCTTTGCCCTGTAGTCAGACTGATGAATATTCTAAATATTACCATGGAACCTTCATCTAGAACTGATGGAAACAGAGGCAGAGACCCGCAGCGGAGCACTGGACTCAGCTCCCAAAGTCCAGTTGAAGAGTGGGAGGAGTGAGAATATGAGCAAAGAGGTCAAGACCATGATAGGAACACCAGTGAAACAGTTTACCTGAGCTAATGGGAGCTCACCAACTCTAGCCAGACAGGGAAGGGACCAGCATAGGTCCAAACTAGTCCCTCTGAATGTAGGTAACAGTTGCATGGCTGGGGCAGACTGTGGGGCCACAGGCAGGGGCATCAGGATTTATCCCTACTGCTTGTACTGGCTTTTTAGGAGCCCATTCTCTTTGGATGGATATCTTGTTCAGCCTAGATATAGAAGGGAGGACCTTGGACCTTTCCCAAAGCAATATCCCTTTCTGAGGAGTGGATGGGGGATGAGGTGGGGTAGGTAGAAGAAATGGGAGGAGGAGAGGGAATGGGAACTGAGATTGGTATGCAAAATAAAAAAAGATAGTTTATTTCCTTTAAAAAGAAACAAAATAAATTAATAAAAAATTAGCTTATTAGAAGTGTAAAAAAAAATCACATCGTGCTCTCTGTACGGATCCACACATAAGACTGTTACTGAATCCTAGGGGTTGAGTTCTCTATTTTCTTCTGATAAACATATTTCATCAAGTCTAGTGACTTCCCTATAACTAAGCCTTCCTTAGATGTACTCCATCTGCAATGCTGCCCACTCTGAAACTTCCAATAGCTCCTGACACAAACTTTGGCATCTTCTCACCCTCAAACACTATAATAGGCTTACAACCAACTCACAAGGTGCATGACTGCCCTCTAG
>NC_022013.1:40762263-40768720 GCF_000317375.1 Microtus ochrogaster | reverse complement strand
TCACAAGGTGCATGACTGCCCTCTAGCGACTACAATAATTCTTACAACCAACTCACAAGGTGCATGACTGCCCTCTAGTGACTACAATAATTCTTTCTAGTCATCTACTCAGCTGTTCCAGTCTAGCACCTTGCTGAGTAAATTAACTCCAAGGAACTGAGTTCAACCCCAGAATCCACGTTTAAACAAAGCAGGCACAGTGGCTTATGCTTGAGAAGTGGAGACAGGTGGATCCCTTAAGCTCACAGGTCAGCCAGCGTCATCTAATTACTGAGTTCCATCTAGTGAGCTACAAAAAGATTATGTAAATCTTGTCTGAGTAATGACACCTTACTGACCTTTGGCACAAAGAAGTACACACCCACAGAAATCTTGTTACTTAACACAGCACCAGAGTCTGTTGGCCTGGTGCACGTCTTTAATCCCAGCACTCAGGAGGCACAGGCAGGCAGATCTCTGAGTTCAAGGCAAATTACAGGACAGCCAGGGCTACAGAGAGAGAAACCCTGTTTTTGAAAAACAACAACAAAAACAAGCCAACAAAACACCACCAGAAGGAATGTCTTTTCCAGGAAATACAAAATAGCTAACCAACAATATTTGATCGTTGGTTTTGTTTTAAAGTCTTGCTGTGTCAGGCTGGTCTCAAATTCCTAGTCCTAAATTTTGGAATTCTAAGTAAATGATTCTGTGCCCTGCTGATCTTGTATTTCTAATCAGAGCAGCTAGTTATGGTCAGTTACCATTTAACATAGTGAACACAGGTAAGCCACAAGTATACAGATACTTGCTTAAAAAGTATTTGCTGTATAGGGATGGCTGTTTAAAACTTAACATATTTGGCACATTTGCCCCATATCCCTACTCTTAAAAAAACCAAACAAAAAGCAAAACAAAAACCCTCAGCCTCCCTCATTCACCACATATTTATACTTTTTTTCTTTTCCTATTTGAGATAGGGTTTATGTAGTCCTGAAACTTACTATGCAGACCAGATTGATCTCAAACTCAGAGATACTCCTGCCTCTACCTGAGATTATATGCATGCATCACCACACCCTGGTCTAACTTATTCCTTATACCACATACATATTTTTTTAAAAAGATATTTATGTTTGCTGTTTTGGTTTTTCGAGACAGGGTTTCTCTATGTCGCCTTGGCTGTCCTGGAACTCATTCTGTAGACCAGGCTATCCTGGAACTCAAAGACATCTGCCTGCCTCTGCCTCCCAAGTGCTGGGATTAAAGGTGTGCACCACCACTGCCTGCCCAGCTGATGTTTTGGTTTTAATATAGACCCACATTTTCAAGACAGGGAAAGAATCAGAGCCCTTTAAAAAAAGATCCTTTGCACCTCAGTCTTCTCTCCAGGTCTAAATACTAACAGAGATTGGCCTACTCCCTGAAAAATCGACATGCCAACATGTTCAACTGTTCAACTGTTCAACTGTTCAGCCAGCTTCAAATTCAGAAAAACCCCTAACCTCATTCATGGGAGGCCGGGGTGGGAAGATAATGTTGGCTATTATTTATAGGCCTGGCTCTGGGCTTACTTCTAGGTTTCTATTATTTCCAACAGTGCTGCACAGTATTGGAGTTGATAACTGAGTCAAGGCTGCACGTAAATCCCTCTCCCATAACAGCAAAAGCTACCCGGGCAAGTCACATAGACGGTTGAAGTCGATGGCAGTTTTGGTTTTTTGAGACAGAGTCTCTTTCTGTAGCCCTGGCTGTGCTGGAACTTGCTGTGCACAGCAGGCTGGCCTTGAGCTCCACCTGGCCTCTGCCTCTCAAGTGGGGAGTAAAGGATTGTGCCACCACATCCAGCACAAGATTACATGTTGGTGTAAACAGTAAGGAATTATAACCCTAGTCCAGAAATCACTGAGAAAGGGTTTATGAAAACAGGAAAGAATAGGTGTTCCAAGATGATCTGACTTCCATCATTGCAGTTAATAACTAAATTCGTGGTGGTATAATCCACAAGAACCTTCAACACAGATAGAGGTAGGTGTTATCAAATACAAATATAACTATGTTTGAAATTCTGAAAGTAAAACGTAGATAGCTTTCCCACTTTTAAAAAAATATTTTTATTTTATTGTTATTGTGTTTGTGTGGCTGTTTTGCCTGCATGTATGCCTGTGTACTATATGCATGTAGTTTCTGCAGAGGCCAGAAGACGGTGTTGGATCCCTTGACTCTGGAGTTACAAACAGTTGGGAGTGCCAGGAATTAAACCCAGATCCTCTGGAAGAGCAGCCAGTGATCTTAAATTCCTTCAGCCCCTCTCAATTGTTTTATAATTGGAAAAAAAGAACAAAAAAAAAACAAAAAAAAAAAAAACAAAAAAAAAAAACCAAACCTCCAAAGGCGATGAAATCTTGTACATGCTTAAGTCTGGACAAGGCATAAAGTTAAAATAAAAAGTAGACATTGAAACAAACTGTCGACTTGCTCTCCTTCCCTACATGACTTCCGAGTATACAGCAACAGCCCACATCCCCATTTGTCATTTGACACTGAGCACAGGTGTTTGAACTTACAACTTTAAATTTGCATTTCAGCATCAGGAGCTTCTGGGACCATAACTTTTACCCAACCTTCCATAACTGTCTTCTTACTCTCTACTACACAGCAGGACACCGCAACAACAGCAACCAATTGCTTCAGCCTCTTCACTTCTGCAGATGCTAAGACCTCTTCTCCAGTATATAAAGGGGCTGGAAATTTAATTTCCTGAGAAAGAAACACACAGCCTGGCCCTGGCATTTTAGTACCCAGAAGAGCAGAAATAAGTCCACTTATCAAAACTCCATGCACAATTGTCTTTCCAAACTTGGTGTGTTTTGCATAATCTTCACTTAGATGCAGAGGATTGTCATCTCCTGTTAACTTGGAGAAGGTAGCCACATCCTGCTGTGTGAAGGCTCTGCTGAGCTCAGCACGGTCTCCAACCCTTATGTGCACACACTGAAAGCACTGCCCTGCTGGGACCAGGTGATTCTGCCACAGTCTCCTCTGAAGCCCACTCCACCAGCGATGATGACCAGAAATCACAGAGAACATCTTCAGTGTCTCCAAATATCATCAATAGGGGCTTTAGCCTGCTTCTTTTTTTTCAATCTATGTAGATACCAAAAGATTCTGTTGAGAGTGGAGGTTTCTGGAACTGTAAGAGTATTTAATCCAGCACTTGTTCCCTGCTATTACCAGATAATGCGAGGAGAAAGGGAGACACCTACGAAAGAAGAAAAGGTTAATGCAGACGCATGGTAACAACAGGCAGCCCAGAAACATGCAGGTTTCACAGGCCAGTAGTCACATTGTAAGGCACATCCTGGAGGGAGCAATGACTGAGCAAGTACTAGTAAGCCTGGAAACAACCTGCTAACACAACACTGCAGTACTAGTGAGAAGAGCCTTTATCACAAATCCTGATAAGAAAAATTTGACCTTCAAACGTCTCTTACAAAGTGATCTAAAATCTGACCACTCTGCCTCAGTTTCAGAGGCAGTGAGATTCCGGGCTTGTCCTTGCCAGATGTTAACTGTTTATTTTACTCAAGACAAAAATGAGACACACGTCCAGATCACATCACTGCTGTGCTTGGTCCTCCTGGAATCATGAAGGAAAAGTCTTTACCTGAATCACTCTAAAGGCACACTTCTTGTTTTTATAGGCTCCGATCAAGGTCAAAGAGCTCCACAATTTAGTCAGACCACTGTATAAAGAACAAGAAAGCATAAATAAGGATTTCTGCTGCCAACAGCTCCCTAGTACTTTTGTTTGTGATTGTCTAGAAAGTTAAAAACAAATAAACACATAAACCTCATTTAAATAAAACAGAACCTTAGAAGAATGTATCACAGACAGAAAACAAATTGAGCTCAAGAATTTTTCTAAACTGCACACATTTCTGACTTTAAAACAATAATCATCAGGATGATGCACAAATTCATGAAGTAGTCCATATTAAAAAAACAAAACAAGACTACCTTCCCCAGTGAAAGTTACAACTTTTAAGGGCAGTAATGTACTCTAACGCTTGTGGGTAAATGCTGGCGTACTTCATTCTGCTGAAATTATTTTCATATATAATAGGAATTTTTGAAAATGCCTTTGAGTCTGTGCAGCAGAACCGTGTAACAGTCTGAGCACAGGACTACAATGCGAGATGGATCCTGTATCACAAACACAGGCTTCAGAAACCTTGGCTCTTAGAGGCTACAGTGTTACTGGGTGGTGCCATTCTCATCCTGCATTTGATCCGAATCCATCTTTATGAGATATTGACATACAAGCCAAATACCAGAGTTACTTCTCCAGAGGAGGAGCAAAGTTCATTAGGATGACTGTTTAATCGAAATAACTCTTTACCATACTCCCAGATGACCTGCTTGGTCATAAGTGAAGAAGTTAGCCCTGATGGTGAAGTCCAGCAAATGTTAGTGGGAATTACTGTTTGAAAAGACAAGATGGATAATTTAGAAATACAGGCTTTCCCATAGCAGTGTCTCCATGGATAGAATATTTCGACAGGATTCTGACTTAACTTGTTTGCAGAAACTTATGGAGTGTCTAAGGAAAACACTAAGCAAAGTAGCCTATTGCTTCATCACTGAGGAATTCTTGACCCGAATAGAAAATTTGTTCCTTTCCAATTACAAAAGCAAGGAAGAAAATGGACTGGCTGAAGAGAACAGTCCAGAGGAGTTGTTCTGTAATATTTTAAAATGTCTATGTTTTGACAACTGCAGATGGCCCCTATGCTGGCCTTGCCACCCTTGGCCAAGGCCTTAAAGAAGCACAGATGAGTCTGGACCCAAGGAGGCATGTAACACAGAAGTTGATGAGGCAGGCTCCTAGAGAAAAGCCCATCTCAACAGTGTGTGCATAAGTGGATGACCATAGACACCTGAGACCCTTCATCCCAAGTTCTGCCTCTTTGGAGGATACGACTGTAAAACAATGAGCTTAGAATTTGTGTCTTCTGTATAACCATGTTGTCAAGAATTTACTCTAAAATATCCACAAAAGCCAGGCGGTGGTGGCGCACGCCTTTAATCCCAGCACTCGGGAGGCAGAGGCAGGCGGATCTCTGTGAGTTCGAGACCAGCCTGGTCTACAGAGCTAGTTCCAGGACAGGCTCCAAAATCACAGAGAAACCCTGTCTCAAAAAACAAAACAAAAAAACAAAACAAAAAAAAGAAAACAAAAAAAAAATCCACAAAATAAAACGAAGCCAAAATTAAAAAAAAAAAAAAATTTGTGTCTTGTTCTGCTTTGGGTAAGGAAAATTCTCCTCTATTAGACTTGGTGTTCTTCAAAAATAATACTCAAGAAAACAAATCAGGCCCTCAGTTACCATGAGGCATTCTTCTCCAGTCCTGTAAAATGGCCTGGAACTCCCATTGCTATAGTTGGTTTGACCCTGTGCTCACAGCTCATCAGGCCCCAAGCACTTTTGCCCACTTGGACCCCTTCTGTATTTAAATTAATTTAAAAAAAAAAAGAAAAAAGGAAAAAAAAAGAGAGAAAACCCATAATTATCAACTGGGAACCTGGCTGTGATTAAACCACAGGGTTCTCGTATCTAGAGTCTAACCAGGCAGAGGAATGTGTAGGAACGTGTTTAGTAACTCCAGTGTACATTCCCAGCCATGGCCTCTCATCCTGGAGGCATCTTCACTGCTGGCCCATCACTGTCCTACCTGCTGCACACTCTCAAGATGGCTGACAAGGTATTCTCTTCATAGGTTAGGACGTCCACAGGTAAAGCAGCACCAACCTAGGTATGGACAACACCATTAGTGGACTCCTGTCACCACTGTGAACGCCGATAACGACAGTATTTCAATTAATGGTGCTGGTACTCTCATGTGCCTGATAAGGGCTCCTATTGTCTGCAATGTTCCCATTCCTTTTCGTGACACCTCCTTGCCTTTGAATCTGTGTTTAAAGTGTTCCTTCTCCAGCTGGTGAGATGGCTCAGTGGGTAAAGCTGCCTGGCACAAATCTAAGGGCCTAAGCTTGATCCCCATAGTTCAATCCCCAGGACTCACATGGTAAAGGAGAGAATTAACTCCCACAAGTTGTCCTCTGACTTCCACACATGCAGAGGTATATACATGTCTATGCACACCCTCTCCCCATACACACAAACACACACACAGAGAAATGTTTTCCCAAAAGCTCCTTCCCATATTCAAAAGATTAGGCTCAATCCGAACTCTTACACAAGACCCCATACTTTGCTCTTCCACAATTCTCCCAGTCTTGTCATTATTTAAAAAGACTGACAGCCCAAGAAAAAGAGACCATGTCTTGGAGCACACCTTTATCCCAGCACTCGGGAGGAAGAAGTAGGCAGGTCTCTGTGAGTTCAAGACCAGCCTGGTCTACAAGAGCTAGTTCCAGGACAGGCTCCAAAGCTACAGAGAAACCCTGTCTCAA
>NC_022013.1:40754881-40762163 GCF_000317375.1 Microtus ochrogaster | reverse complement strand
AGAGAGAGAGAGAGAGAGAGAGAGAGAGAGAGAGAGAGAGAGAGAGAGAGAGAGACCATGTCTTACAGCTCTTATCTCCTGAAACTATTTTTTTTAATTTTAATTTCTTTTAGTTTTTCAAGACAGGTTTCTCTCTGTAGCTCTGGCTGTCTTGGAACTCGCTCTGTACACTAGGCTGGCTTTGACCTCACAGAGATCTACCTGCCTCTGCCTCCCAAGTGCTGTGATCAAAGGCAAGCATCACACTGCGCAGAGAAACTACATTTTTAAATGACATATAGAAATTGCAGGTTTTGTTCTTTTAATCTGTTGCAGTCTACAGGGAAGTTCATGTACTCTTCCCTTAGGCTCTGCCAAAAGCAGTGTCTTATATAATCATAGTACAGGATCAAAGCCAGGTGGTGGTATTGACCCAATTCAGAATTTACTTAGACCTGACATCATTTGTGTGCATTTATATTTGTATGTGTGTACTTCTATGTGACTTTTCCTCATAGGTGATTTCTTCTAATCACCACCAACACCAAGATAAAAGCCTGAACCACCACAAGACTCCTTCTATTGAACCTTTATAATCATACATACCCCTCTTCCCCAAGCCCTGGTGACCACTTCGTTCTTCAGGTTATGTTGAAGCAAGAGCATTATATACATAGAATTACCCCACAAGTAATTTACTTAGGGTTGGCTGTTTCCATTCAGCTCAGTTTTCTAGAGATTTGTCTGGCCACTATCCTCTTCTCTGATGACCATATTCTACGATTTGAATATACAATCACTGAACACTCACCCATTAAGGGACAACTATGATGTTTTCAGCTTCCGGATATTATTAGTGCACCACAAACACTCATGTGCAACATTACTTTCCTTAAGATTTATTTTTATGAGCTAGGCGGTGGTGGTGTACTTCGGAGGCAGGTGGACCTCTGTGAGTACAAGGCCAGCCTGGTTTACAAGAACTAGTTCTAGGACAAGCTCCAAAGCTAAAGAAACCCTGTCTCAAAAAAAAAAAAAAAAAAAAAAAAGGATTTATTTTTATGTATGTCAGTGTTTTGCACACATGTACATCTGTGCACCATATGTATGTCTGGTAATCTGGTATCTGAGGCTCAGAGGAGGAGATCAGAGTCTATAAACTGAGTTACAAACGGCTCTGGACCACTATGTGGGCACTGGGAACTGAACCTGGGTCCTCTGCAAGAGCAAGTGTAGGTTTGCTTTGAATTATATTTTTGGGGGGAGGTAGCTCTGAGACAGGGTTTTTCTGTGCAGCCCTGGCTGTCCTGGAATTTACTTTGTAAACCAGACTGGCCTTGAACTCAGAGATGTGCCTGCCTGTGCCTCCTGAGTGCTGGAATTAAAGGCGTGCGCCACCATGCCTGGCTCTTTCCAGTTTATTCACACAGTTTTTGCAGAGTATATGTGATAAGATACAGGGCAGACTTGAACAGAATAAATATATCAGGTAATTTCTCGAGAGTCAATCCTAGCTTTGCTTTTCCTCTTCACTTCCAAAGCTCATCTTCTGTTTAGTTAATGCTAAGACAAAGGGGCCCAAAGTGCTGGTCGGCAACAGGCTAAGGAGCTGCATCAGAATGTCAACCAACATCACTAAGTTTTTACTTCTGCTCATACTGTTTCAGAATTTTTTTTATTACTTTAAGATCAATTTCTTTATTTATTTTAATATTTTATTTATTTATTATGTATACAATATTCTGTCTGTGTGTATGTCTGCAGGCCAGAAGAGTGCACCAGACCTCATTCCAGATGGTTGTGAGCCACCATGTGGTTGCCGGGAATTGAACTCAGGACCTTTGGAAGAGCAGGCAATGCTCTTAACCACTGAGCCATCTCTCCAGCCCAGATCAATTTATTTTTATGTGTGTGTTTTCCCCATATGTATATGTGTCACAGCACATGTACCAAGGTCTGTTTGCTCACGAGCATATGTGTACATGTCTTACATGTGCCACTGCACATGTGTGGAGATGAAAGGGAATTCTCAAGAGTTTGTTCTTTCTTTCCATCATGTGGGTTCCAGGAACTGAACTCAGGACATCTTGCCATTCCTCACACTGTTTTAAAAAGAGACTTTCTCACTGAAGCATGCTGGCTCTCATATAAACCCTTTATCTTTACAACGTGGGCAAAGATGCCTAGACTATAATTTGATAGCATTGTGCAGGAACAGTAACCGAACAGATTCTTGGTCAAATACAGGGCATGCTGGAACAACCTACCAAAACTCATTATTTCTGAAAGTTGGCTTCTGTAAACTCTAGTACAGCTTTAAAAAATGGTATTTCTGTGTTTCTTACAAAGTGCTCTTCTAGGCCAGGAGTGCTGTTGCTCACTTTTAATCCTAGTGCTTAGGAGGCAGAAGTAGGTGGCTCTGTGAATTCAAGGCTAACCTGGTTTAGGTTCCAGGACAACCAGGGATCTACAGACAACTCAAACAAACAAATAAACTTTTCCCTTTTTAAAAAAGTACCAGGTAGGGCTGGAGAGATGGCTCAGTGGTTAAGAGCACCAGCTGCTCTTCCGGAGGTTCTGAGTTCAATTCCCAGCAACCACATGGTGGCTCACAACCATCTGTAATGAGATCTGGCACCCTCTGGCGTGTGAACATACATGGAGGTAGAATGTTGTATACATAATAAATAAATAAATCTTTAAAAAAAAAAAAGTACCAGGTAGCCGGGCGGTGGTGGCGCACGCCTTTAATCCCAGCACTCGGGAGGCAGAGGCAGGAGGATCTCTGAGACCAGCCTGGTCTACAAGAGCTAGTTCCAGGACAGGCTCCAAAACCACAGAGAAACCCTGTCTCAAAAAACCAAAAAATAAATAAATAAATAAATAAATAAATAAATAAAAAAGTACCAGGTAGCTCAGGCTGACTTCCAATGGCTGTGTAGAGGAGCCTAACCTTGAATCCTTACTCTAATTCCACTCACCAACAGTAGAATCATAGATGCTAGAATTCTGATAGGTGTGTGCCCAAGTGACAGGTATGACCAGCCCAAGGTAGGCCACCATTCCACCACTAAGCTATACTCTTGGTCCCTTTTCTAGACTTTCTTACAAAATCCTGGAGAATGTTAGCCGCCAAGCGACTCATACCTCCCCAAACAGGTCCTTCAGGGCCGAAACAAGCAGCTGTTTGAATTGGGCTGCGTTCAGCTCAACTCCGTGTTCTTGAAACTCTCTGAAAAATATTAAAAAGAGAAACTATCTTATTAAATCTAAGCTTTTCAGGTTTGGAAAAAAAACAAGTAAAAGGAAACAACTCACAAGACTGAACTTACAAGCATACTTTCATATAGTGGTACTCTGAGGGGTTCTTGTAAACCACTCTTTCATATGCAGTAGCTGGCATCTTCAAACATGGACACCTAAAAGGAGTCAAGAGAGCTCATAACTACCGGGTACTCGTTGTTAGTACTAGTATTCTCTAGTAGTAGTTCTGTTTTTAATGGGAACTTACTTTCTATTTGCTGAGAAAGACTTGCTATTTAGGCTGCCCCTGAACTGCTCCTCCTGTCTTGCTCTACGGAGGACTGAGATTACTAGGTGGAATGTCACCACATCCAGTCTATTTGGCTTTTAAAGATGTATCACAGTACTTTATGTAACCCTAGTTAGACAACGGTTACCCATCTAGATATAGAGGAGTCTCTTTTTTCTTTGGCAGGTCCTTATTTTTGGTATATGTTGAGGGGTGGTGGTGCTGGAGATCACGCCCAGAATCTGGTGCAGGACAGGCAAGCCCATTCCTGTATTTTTAAACATGCCAGAATAGATCATCCTTAATCAAAGGAAAGATACAATAAGGAAATATAACCATTTACTCTGTCCCCATAGAACATGAGGGGTGGTCCTTTTGTTGTCCTTTCCCCAAGTCTGCTATTCTCAGTCCAGAAATCAGTCCCTAGTGCAGATGTGGCTCAGCAGCAGAGTGCTTACCTCACACCCCTGCAATACAGCTCTCACCTCAAAGAGAATAAGAGCCTATTCTGGAGCCAAATATTAGTGGCCATGGCCCAGGAACAAAGATGTATGCTACCCAAGGCAGTAAATTTCCTGATGTTTTTATAGTAAATGAACAAAGACGGTCATAATGAAGACACTTTTCAAATACACTGGTGAAAATACCAGGTCGGCAGCTACAGCAAAGCAGGAAAACCTCTGCTATAGGCCTCAGATGCTGACGGCATTCTTACTCTTAGACTCGTGAAAGCTAAGTGGTCTGCTCAGTCAATACAGCCCAAAACATTTCACCCAAAGCATGTTATGTGAGCCTCAGAGGTGTGCAGGGAAAGACAACTTAAAACAGACGCCTGGACTTGCAACATCCCAACCTCTACTCGTCCCTCATTAACCTTCTCATTGTAATCAGCTAATCAACCAAGTACCAAATCCAGTCTAAATGAAGTGCAGCTTTTTACCAGAACTTTCCTTCACACTAGCACTCCCCAGGTCAATTCTCATTGGTGAAGAAAGGGAAACAAACACAAACCGAGAGCCGTCCAGTACACAGCATCCAGCTCTCTGTAGGGCTACCTGGGATAGCACAAGGGATCTAAGGAAATGCTGTTATAGAATATGACTTTAACTAGGCAAAGTGTTAACACTGTTTATTCCGCGTTTGTTTAATTATGTAAAGATGTGTTGCTGTTTCACCTTGCCTGCCAGAGACACCTGATTGGTCTACTAAAAAGCTGAAGGGGGGAGGGGGCTGAGAGATGGCTCAGAGGTTAAGAGCACTGACTGTTCACAACCATCTATAATGAGATCTGGTGCCCTCTTCTGGCCTGCAGGGATAGATACAGACAGATGCTGTATACATAATTAATAAATAAATCTTTTTTAAAAAAGCTGAACAGCCAATAGCTAGGCATTAGAGGGATAGGTAGGGCTGGTGGATAGAGATAGTAAGTAGGAGGAAGAGAGACAGAAAAGGGAGAAAGAGAGGGCAATACCCAGAGTCAGCTAATCAGCTAGCTGCCAGCCAGCCAACTGGACAGAGTAGGACATATAGAATGAAAGAAATGTAAAGAGCCCCAAAGCAAAATGTAAATAGGTTAAAATAAGTTATAAGAGCTAGTGGAACAAGCATAAGATAAGGCCAGCATTCAAAACCAATAAGTCTCCATGTCATTATTTGGGGGCTGGGGGTACAAGAAGGCCGGCTACAAGGCGCTCCTGGAAAGGGTATTCCTGTGGCTTATACGTGGTGTGTCTAGCTAGGGCTAGAGTTTCTCCATGTAAGTCAGAAGCGAGTAGTCACGTGTCTCACACTTCCTAGCCTCCTTCATCTTCCTCAATGTGTCCCACTGCCCATCAGATCTATTATTGTACCAACCCCTCCTTGCCTAATCCTTCCAAGTCTTACAGTATTTCTAACAGGATCACAGAAAATTTAATATCCACTTCCTTGCTCCTGCCTCTCAATACTCCTGCACTCCGAAAAAGAACCTGTTTCATTCCCGATTGCTACTCACGGACTCAAACGAGTGCCTTGCACATCTGGGCACACACACAAAACACAGCTCTGGAACTAATGGGACTAAACCAGTCACTGAAGAAGCCCGATCCCCTACGGCTGAAGAGTCACGCTGTTTCCAACCTTGCTAGACTTAGCGCCCACCCAGAATGTAGTGCGCCTAGCACACGGCCAGGTGAACCCTCCCGGCCACCGTCTGTCAGCAGGACCTCAGCAGCGCCGTACGAATGCCCGCGGCCCGGTTCTCGGCCTGACCTCCGGCCCAGTGCTCTTCCACCCTGCGCTCCGGCCTCTGCATGCGCACCCGCACCTACCGCGTGCAGTTAAGCGGCCCCGGCGCAGAAGGAAGCCCCGTTCCTGCCTCTTTCGCTAGAATTTAGCAAGGGTCGGAGTTCCAACGCAGCGGCTCAAGCGTGGACCCGCAAAGCTGGTGTATTTACATTTGACTCCGTCCCGCCCTGCCCCACAGACGCGAACCCGCAAGCGGACGTGACGTCACTGCGCGGCGTCGGTCACTAGGCTGTCGCAGAATCCTCTGCAGGGCTGAGGCCGGCCGGTGCAGCGCCCCCTAGCCTCCACTTCCGGAACTTAACGTTTGTGGCAGGTTTATGAGGCCCGGACAATCTTCGTGGTCTGGTCGTTTATTTCTACGTTCATTCGCAACAGGTTATATCAAATATCTCCTCTCCTGGATTATTATATTTTTTTTTTTGCTGTGCCAGGGATCAAAACCAATGCCTCATCTATGCTAAGCAAGTCCTCTACAACGAAACTAAATCCAAGCCTTAGTATCTTTCAAGAACATCTGTCAGGGGCTGGAGAGATGGCTCAGTAGTTAAGAGCACTGACTGCTCTTCCAAAGGACCCGCGTTCAATTCCCAGCACCCACATGGCAGCTCACAACTGTCTGAAGATCAGTTCCAGGGGATCTGATACCTTCACACCAATGCACATAAAATAAAGTTAAATAAACCATAAAAATATTTAAAATAAAAAAAAAGAACATCTGTCAGGCACTAAGGACAAGATCTACTACTGTCAATATATCTTTATGGCACCAAGTACATAGTAGATGTTCTGTATCGATGTGGAAAGATTTAGCTGCTCCTATATCCAGATGTTATTCCACTTCTACTTTTATCCACCAAGTATTTGTTCAGAATCCACCACGTGCTAGCCACTGTTCTGGGTACTGGGAGCTCAGGAGAATAAAATATGGTCCCACTCTACGTGTGACATACAGTGTGTATTTAACAGCAACAATAGCAACTAATATTGACTTTGTGCCAGGCACTGTCCAAAAGATTTTACATAAGTTATCTAATGGAACCGTCACAGAACCTTGGGGTAGCTATTATTACAATAGTCCCCATTTTACAGAAGTAGAACTGAGGCAGAGGGAAAGGCTAAGTTATTTGCCCCAGATTGTGGTTACGAGTGGTATTACAGATTATCTATCGGCTTTGGCCAGTGATGTCCAGACGGCACCATCTTAAACTGAGGTGGTCTCTGAGTATGAGAACTTGTGTGATGACTTATCACTGCTTGCAGTCCTTGGTACCACTGGGTCACTCAGCTTGTATTTTAGTAAACGGTTGTGATTTGGCCTGAGATGGACATGGCAGTGAAGGTAAAGGGATGCCTTGCACAGCCAAGTCAGTGCCTAGGTCAGTTGGGGCCTTTTCTATAACCTGGAAAAGAATCTAATATTTGCTGTTCCCTAAATCTCTGTCATTCCTATGTTTTTTGTTTTTATTTTATTTTATTATTATT
>NC_022013.1:40752786-40754015 GCF_000317375.1 Microtus ochrogaster | reverse complement strand
TGATCTTGGCCATTCTTACAGGTAAAAGATGGAATCTCAGAGTTGTTTTAATTTGCATTTTTCTGATGACTAAGGATGTTTAACATTTCCTTAAGTGTCTTTCAGCCATTTTAGATTCCTCTGTTGAGAGTTCTCTGTTTAGGTTTGTACTCCATTTTTTATTGGATTATGTGATCTTTTGGTGTCCAATTTTTTGAGTTCTTTGTATATTTTGGAGATCAGACCTCTGTCTGATGTGGGGTTAGTGAAGATCTTTTCCCATTTTCATTTTGTCTTGTTGATCGTGTCCTTTGCTTTACAGAAGCTTTTCATTTTCAGGAGGTCCCATTTATTAATTGTTTCTCTCAGTGTCTGGGGTTCTATTTAGGAAGTGGTCTCCTGTGCCAATGCGTTCAAGTGTACTTCCTACTTTCTCTTCAATAAGGTTCAGTGTGGCTGGCTTTATGTTGGGGTCTTTGATCCATTTGGACTTGATGGCATTCTATCTTGGCCATGCTCTGTAGCTATGTGGCTTCTGCTTCCTCTCTTTTCCCCTCAAAGGAAACAGGACTTGTTTCAGATGGGCAATATGTGAAGGAAACTAACAGAGACCCCAGATAGTGACATTTTCTTTCTCAAAAAAGTTTGGATTTTGGAAGTTGCCAAATCTATCTTAGAACCCATTCTCTGCTACAGATCCAGCTTCTTCACTTCTTGTACAGATAGATAAATAATCAGCAACTTCCTTGAGTAGTTGTGATTAGTTCATGTACTGCATGCCATCCAGAAAACTGTAATAGAAAAGCCTCTCTGGGCCAGCCACCTGGAAAAACTCCTCTTGCCAGGTTTTGTGCCCAGAAAAAAACCCCAGAAGTACATGTATTTTGGGTTTCAAAGAACTTTGGTAAATTTTTACTCTTGCACGAAAATCTTTTTTTGAATTTGATAAGCTTTTAGATATTTTTGCTTCATCATTTATGAAATTGACAATTACAGGAGAAGGTTGGCTTAGTTTTGAAATCCTTAAGAAAGATAAAGGTCTTATTTTAATTACAGATTTCCTTAGTTTTAATGTTGTCTCTTAACCTAGCTTACTTTGTGTCTTCTAATTGTGTCTAGAAATCAGATATGGAAATCTACTATTTATGTTTTCATGCTTTAAAAAAAGGCTAAAATAGCCGGGCGGTGGTGGCGCACGCCTTTAATCCCAGCACTCGGGAGGCAGAGGCAGGCGGATCTCTGTGAGTTCG
>NC_022013.1:40738837-40752171 GCF_000317375.1 Microtus ochrogaster | reverse complement strand
CTG
Organism: Microtus ochrogaster; assembly: GCF_000317375.1. Taxonomy (NCBI): domain Eukaryota; kingdom Metazoa; phylum Chordata; class Mammalia; order Rodentia; family Cricetidae; genus Microtus; species Microtus ochrogaster. The sequence continues at coordinate 40,752,168 of NC_022013.1, read as the reverse complement.
GTCTCGAACTCACAGAGATCTGCCTGCCTCTGCCTCCCAAGTGCTGGGATTAAAGGCGTGTGCCACCACCACCCGGCGAGCCTCAGACTTTTAACCCAGCCCCCAAAATACCAAGATTACAGGAGTGTGCTGCCATGACTAAGTTTTCATTCCTCTTCATCTCTTCTTCCCTTCATCCCTCCCTTATTCACCCCTCCCATCCCCCCTTGCTTTCAAGAGGCAGCAGGCTGGGCCATAACAAGAAAATCACCTGAAAAACCTTGTTTGAGTGTCTTAAATTTCTTCCCACAAGTTTGGTGTGAAGTTTTCTCTCTTGAACATTTAAGTGTAACATCACTTTAAAACAAAACACACGAGGGGTCTGGCAAGATGGTTCATCAGATAAAGCTACTGATTCAGGCCCAAAAACCTGATGAATTCTATTCCTGGTATCCATGTCCTCAGTTCTACCCAAAACTGTCTTTGTTGGGGTTACTATTGCTGTGATGAACACCATGACCAAAAGCAAGTTGGGGAGAAAAGGGTTTATTTGGCTTACATTTCCACACCATAATCCATCACTTAAAAAAGTCAGGACAGGAAATCAAACAGGGCTCACCCTGGTGCAGAGACTATGGAGGAGTTCTGCTTACTGGTGAACTTAGCCTGTTTTCTTATAGAACTCAGGGCCACAAGCCCAGGAATGGCACCTCCCACAATGGGCTGGGCCCTCCCCTATCAATCTCTAATTAAGAAAATGCTCTACAGGCTTGCCCACAGCCAGATCTTTTTTGTTTTGTTTTGTTTTGTTTTGGGTTTCTCCAAATAACAGCTCTGGCTGTATTGGAACTCACTGTAGACAACGCAGGCCTTCGGAGATCCACCTGCCTCTACCTCCAAAGTGCTGGGAATAAAGGCATGTGCCACCACTGTCCAGCTCACAGCCCGATCTTATGGAGGCATTTTCTCAATCGAGGTTTCCTCCTCTTCCTGTGATCAAAGCTTGTGTCAAGCTGACATAAATCTAGTCAGTACAGTGTTCTGATTGTCAGCATCCTGACGTTGTTCTAGTGGAATTTTTTTTAATGTGCATTGGTGTTTTACCTGCATGTATATCTGTGAAAAAGTGCCAGATCCCCTGGAATTGGAGTTACAGATAGTTATAAGCTGCCATATGAGTGCTGGGAATTGAACCCAGGTCCTCTGGAAGAGAAGTCAGTTCTCTTAACTCTGAGACATCTCTACAGCCCCCTGGTGGAACATTTTGAGTATAGACATTAATGCACTGTATTCTTTTTCCCCAATGGACTAATGTAGCAGAGACCAAGAATTCAGTTCACACTTCATTTCTCTGCTCTCCCTTCCCTGCCTTGCTAATCGGTATCAACTAGATTTTCTACAGTACCCAAGGGGAAATCTATGCCACAATTGTCCATCCACGCAATGGGAATCATGACCTGTATCAGCAGATTCTTTGAAGATAGGACAAAGGTCAAAACGATCAGAAGCTAAAAGCTTTTAACTGCAGCCATTATTTCCGTTTCATTTTAAGGAGAGCCACCAAGTGCCAGAGAGCTGGCTCACAGTATGCCATCTGTATCATACAGTGACACTGAAATGCCACTGCAGCATTGTCATTGTGACAGTGAAGAAGATGCAGAAGAAGGCGCCAGCTGGATTTTATCCCTTCCACAATGAGCCGCTCCTTCAAGGACACCCTGGGGATCATCTCCAATCAAGAACTGAAAAACCCGCAGGGATCGGCAGGCAGAAAGTAAGGAGGTGAGTTCAGCTAAAGTCTACCTGCAGCTGTACCACATAGGGAGCTCTGGAGTATTAAGGACTTGCAATCTTTTAGGCAATCCCAAAGGAAGACTGAGCCTTCCTTCTCCTTGGCCACTGGCTTCCATCTGCAGCAAATGAAAATAAGGCATCACCATATGGTGGTACATGCCTAAGAGCTGAGCACTCATACAGCTGAGCCGGGAGCATGGAGACTTTGAGGCCAGCCTGGGCTACATGGCTCACCCTGTCTCACCTCCCTATCCCAAACTAAAAACCAAAGCCAACCAACAAAAAAAGAATTTGTGGGTTGGGTAGTGGTGGCGCACACCTTTAATCTCAGCAGTCGGGAGGCGGAGGCGGAGGCGGAGGCAGAGGCAGGTGGATCTCTGTGAGTTTGAGGCCAGCCTGGTCTACAGAGTGAGATCCAGGACAGCCAGGGCTACATAGAGAAATTGTGTCTTGATCTGTGAAGTTTAGACAGAGATAATTCAGTGGGAAACAATCTGAGTTCCGATCCCCTCAGGTAAAAGCCAGGGATGTTCACATGTTCACCTGGGGGATCCCCCTCCTCTCTTCCAGAGCCTCACAGGACTGGCCTTCTGCCATCCAGCCCCATCCTTGGCTCTTCTTAACTCTGTTCTGGGATGGGATTTCCTAAGTTGTCGAGGCTGGCCTCCAACTTGCCATCCTCTGAAATAGCTGAAATCGTGGGCTTTTGCTGCTGTGCTTAGCTAGATCATTTCTTAAAATTTCAAAAATGCTTTCTCAAGGGTACTTGGGCATTCTACACTTTTTTCAGAAGAACTCTGCATTCTCCTTACAGAATCCTGGAACTTTATGGGTTGATTTAGAACAGTCCCGAGGATAGTGGGAAGAGAGGCAGGTGGGTAGGGGGAACAATAATTCCCAGCATAACTCCATTTATTTTTTTAAAAAAAATTTGCCAAACCACCCGCAGGCCCTTTCTGATTATAGGTATGTGTATGTAGTATATGCAAGTACACAGACATCCCTCCCAAAAAATGGTGGGGGAGGGTGGGGCCATGCAGGAGGCATAGGTATCTTTCTTAGCATTGGGAAAATAAAAGTGACAGATATCATTAATATCAATAATTAAAATAATAGGACGGGGGCTGGAGAGATGGTTCAGTGGTTAAGAGCACTGGCTACGTATCCAGAGGACCTGGATTCAATTCCCAGCAACCACATGACAGCTAACAGTTGTTTGTAACTCCAGGCTCTGACACCTTCACACACACAAGCAGGCATAACACCAATGCACATAAAATAAATATTCCTTTAAAAATATTAGACAGACTACTGATGTTCAGGAAGCGGCTTCTGTGGCACACACCCATGTGCAGGCTGTTTCTTTCCCATGCTGGAAAATTCTCTTCCTCAGTGTACCACCTACACCCAACACAAGAGGGAACCTGGAGAGCAGACTCCCATCCTTTATCTGCGACTCTGAAACTAAGAATCAAACAAACAAGCAAGCAACACAGAAGCACAGTCTTCTCGCCCAGTACCACCGCGAAGGGAAGGTCTGTTCAGATCTCATCCGATTTACACTGGTAGCAGAAACATGGATGCATCGATTGAGTCATGCGTGGAGCTGGGATATTATATGAGATGTGGTGCATGGTCCTTTTACATAGGGATGGGTCTGGGCTTGAATCACATTCAGATCTGCGAGCCTTGGTGAGGAACCATGGAGTAGGTTCACAGTAGTCTCGGCAGTCACCTTCCAAGAGTTGTGTTGCAATCAGTGAGAGGTATATGCCCCAGCTAGCCTTGGCCTTGGGCCACTAGGGTTGTCAGAATCCTTCATTCCCATCACCTGATGGAGCCCCATAGCCCAAGGTTCCCATTGGAGGCTTATGAACCAAAGATTCCGAAACTCAGAAAGGCGTGATTCCCTCCTGGACTTAGCAAGAATGGCCCAGCTGCCTGGTGCCTCTACCTCTCTCAGGTCAGTGATGGTGACTCAAGACCCTTGTTCCCACCACATGCCATGGAACTGCCAGGCCCACACCCTGGTTGATACCAGCCTCGAGAACATGGATGGTACTGAACCTTAAAGCTCCAGGGCAGTGAGCGGGGTTCTTGAACAATAATCCAAGCACTGCGCCGTCCCACCCTGCTCCAATGTCGGCAGCTAATTCGAGGTTATCTCCATTGCCCCATCTCTGTCCATTTCTCCCCCTTCAAAATGCCTTCTACTGGGCTGGAGAGATGGCTCAGCGGTTAAGAGCACTGGCCGCTCTTCCAGAGGTCCTGAGTTCAGTTCCCAGCAACCACATGGTGGCTCACAACCATCTGTAATGAGATCTGGTGCCTTCTTCTGGCCTGCAGGGACACATTCAAGCAAAACACTTATACATAATAAATAAATAAATCTTTTAAAAAAATGCCTTCTACTTTTGAACCCCCTGACGGCTGACCAGGAAGTCTAGTCTGTGACTTTGGGGTGACACTGGAGCTGGGAGGTAACTGCCTGTTCCTGCACATGGGTCATACTGGGAGAAAGAAGAGATAGAAAAAAGGGATTGGATAAACACAGTGGCCTTAGTTCTACAGCCTCACCTGTCAGGTATTCCAACACTCTCCCCCCACCCACCCAGCAGTGTCTTCTGGGAACTTCCCCTGGGCAGAGCAGCAGGTATGACTCCCTGGGATACAGGGACCTAACAGGAGCTCAAGTGGAAGACACAGATTTGAACAGGCAACACCACTGACCTGGCATGTGTCACCTGGTACCAATGTCATTCCTGCTGCCACCCCAATCCCGGAGAAGCCCAGACTGACGGCAAAGCATTCTGATCACTGCTTGTCCCTCGGTGTCTCCAGTAGTAGTCCAGGAAGCGCAATCTGCTACAACTCTGATGGTCCCAACTCTGAGCAGAAGGAATGAGTTTACTGGGGCTTTCCATTTTAGTCCAGCAGTTTCTGGCAGCCTTTCAGGAAGGGCCGTGATGAATGATTCCTTTCTTCTTTCCAAGGTTTGGCAAAGGCACAGAGCCCAGTGGGATCTGGTGTGGAGGCAGCTAGCTCTGGCAGTGACTAGCAGGCTTCTTTAAATTACTGGAGCAAGATACAGGGTACAAGGGACTTGCCAGCATGGCTGGGCCATCAGAAAACCTACTTGATGTGTTTATCAAAAACAACTCTCTTATTCTTGGTCCATGACTTTTCTCAAGGTTTTCTGTTGACAGTGGAGGAAGTGGGGGCAGTGTTCTACTGCAGAACCTGCCTCCTGTTCTTCCAAGCTGAGGTGGACTGCACACACCCTGTCTGAATGACAATGCAGATGCCTCCCCCGTGACACTGTGCTTTGAGACGCTCTTACTGTGGCCTCACGATCTTCCTGCCGCCTCTCTCCAAGTTATAGGATTCTGAGTATACACCAGAACACCTAGCTTACAGACCTAGCTTCCAATCCTCACCAGTAAGAACTCCTGTGTCCAGAGGCTACTGTTCTGAAACTGACCCTCAGATCCAGAGCCTCTCTAGAGATTCATGGGAAACCATCTCTCATCACCCAGGTGCAGAGACGCCCTCCTCACGGGAAGCTCAGAACTCATGGGAATAAGAAAAATCATCAACTATCTACTTTCTCTGAGAAACAGAATAGATTCTGTTGACTTTTATTTTCAATTGCATTACTCCCCTTGGTCCACTGGTTGGTTGGTTTACTATTTTTTTTTCCAAGTTTCTGAAGGTGGAAGCTTAATTTATTTTATTTTATTTTATTTTATTTTTTTTGGTTTTTCGAGACAGGGTTTCTCTGTGGTTTTGGAGCCTGTCCTGGAACTAGCTCTTGTAGACCAGGCTGGTCTCGAACTCACAGAGATCCGCCTGCCTCTGCCTCCCGAGTGCTGGGATTAAAGGCGTGCGCCACCACCGCCCGGCTCAGGAAGCTTAATTTATTGATTTTCAGTCTTTCTTTTCCTTTTCTTTTGTTTTTGATTTTTCAAGACAGGATTTCTTTGTGTAGCCCTGGCTGTCCTGGAACTAGCTTTATAGACCAGGCTGGCCTTGAACTCACAGAAGCCAACCTGGTCTACAAAGGGAGTTCCAGGACAGCCAGAACTGTTACACAGAGAAACCTTGTGTTAAAAAACAAACAAAAACCAGAAAAACAAAACAAAAAGGAAAGGAAAAAAAGGAACAAATTGATGACTTCTTCTTTTGAGAGATGATTTCACTTACTTTAAAAAACACACAGGATGATGGAGTAATGGCTCAGCAGTTACCTGCACACACTATTCTTGCAGAGGACCCAAGTTCGAATCCCAGTACCCATGACAGGCAAAGCACACTATCCTGCAATTGCAGCTCCAAGGGGCTTGCAGCTGCCGGCCTCCACAAGCACCTGCGCTTGCTTTCATTTACGCCCACACAGACACAGACACATTCACATAGTCACAGTAAATATAAAATAACAGAAACATCTTTTTAGGGTCCAGAGATATGGCTCAGTTGGTAAGGGGTTATTACCATGCAAGTCTGAGAATCCAAGCTCGGATTTCCTGCACCCATGTAAGAAATGGGACACAGCCTCATGTGCCTGCAATTCCAGTGCTGGACAGGTAATGAGAGAAGGATGCCTGGGGCTTTGCTAGCTTCAGGCTCACTGAGAGATCCTGTCTTAAAAATGAGGTGGGGACTAACTGAGGAAGATACCTGCCATCAACCGTCAACCTCTGGCCTCTTCACATGACCCCACAAATAAACACATTTTTAAGTGAACAGAAAATCTATTAATATTGCACCCCATTAGGAGCTCAGAAATGGAAGAAAGCACGTGCGTGTTGCCAGCCTAGACTTATTCAATTTATTTTACATCATCGTGGTCACTTTTTACAGCTGTTTGAACTTACTTTTTTCAATCACATTATTGTTCACAGAATTCACAGAATTCATTAACAAACTAGTATTTTACATCAGAGGGTTATCAGTAGAAGAGCAGAATAGAAAAGATGCCCATGAGCTCCAGTCTGATTAGACAGAGGTCTAGAACATTATTGCTTTATTAGTCCTATTTTTAAAAATTATAAATTATTCCTAGGAAGCCCACCCTGTCAGATGGTCTTCATTCTGGTCACTCATATCTGATTTGTAGGTACCCAGACCCACAAGTCTGTGTTGTGCTGTTTCAGCAGTTCTGAGGGCTGGCTGAAGCCAAACAATGCCCCTCCATGTATGTTTCTACATGTAAAAAAATGTAGAAACATTTTCTTTTCGTGTCTTTCTTTTTTTTAATTGTCTCAGTCAGTAGCTCAGGCTGGCCTTGAACTCACTCTGTACCTCAGGCAAGCCTTGAACTTAGATCCTCCTGCCTCAGCCTCCCAAGTGGCTGAGATTCCAGGTCTGTGCATCAGGCCTTAGGGGCAGAAAGCTCTTCCACAGTTTCCTGTTTCTTCCCTGGTCTTGTGGCTAATGGGCTGCATTCACACATGGGCCTCTATGCAAAACTTGCTTAGATCTAAACAAGGGTACAATAAATGACTAAAGCTCCTATGCAAGAAGCCACTGACCATGCAAGGGATACATCTGAAGCAACAAAAATAGCTCAAGTTTAATGTGTGAGGAATGCCTTAAAGAAAATGTACTTAATGGTCATCATCCCGGGTGGCTGCTTAGCACTGGCTTGGCTTGTCAGTGACATACACTTGACGACTTCTAACAGGCTTCAGGGCTGGGTATTTTTTTTTTTTTTTAAATTTAGTTCCATTTAGGTTTGTATTTTGAAAAAGGATCTTGGAGATTTCCTTGCGGCCCCTGATGCTCTGTGGAACCATACTGGGATAGGAGGTTGGCTTCCTCAGGGACACTGGTCCTCCAATGGCATTTGGGGCAGGATCCCTGAGAGTGGTGACTGTATCAAGTTTTGGGAATGGGAGCAGATGCTGTGTGAACAATGCAGGCTGTGGCAAGGGCCTCAGTTCAGCTTCTTGTTGTTGTCTGTGCTGTGCACAGAAGCTAAGAAGTCGACAATGAGCTTGGCTGTCTTCCTTGGTCTCTCCATCACCACGGAGTGGCCACAATTTTCCAGAAGCTCTACCTGGCAGTTAGCAATGGACTTGGCCAATATATCTGCCCCAGACACATCAAGCACCTGCAGAGGAAGAGAGGGAAAGAAAGAGTACGCAAAGATGTTGATGCCCCACGGTGTTGCTGTGGGCCGGTTCTACCTCTGACACCCGGCAGGGGTCAGGAAGAGGGGGTGAATGGAAGTCATCAGCATGCCTCCTGCTTGACTCTGACACATGGCACTAGAAGCGGAACACTGCCAATGCTAACCAGGTGGAAAAGACTGAGTTCCTGTCTGCACGGAGGTGAAGCCGGAGGGGGAGCCAGACATATCAAGAGATGAAGGTAGCATGATGTGAACAGGGGCTCTGCAGAGGAGCAGAGAAAGGGAGGACACCAGTTCTGAGTTCTGATCCAGCTGAGGGAGTAGAGGAATCTTTACAGAAGGGGAAAGAGCATGAGTGTGAGAGGTCATGGTAAACCGGGGTCAGGCAGGGCATGACAGAGCAGAAGGAAGGCCTTTACTCTGGCCTTTCCACCACATCCACGCTTATTCCACATGGGCGATTGAATCCATGGCCTTGTGCATGCGAGGTGGAATGCATCATCACCCCCTGCACATTCCCAGCCCTAAACCAGCCTTGGGACAGTCGGGAGACCTGAGACTTAAGGGGAATGATTTGAGTAGTTGGCTCGATGCTGGAGTAGGAAGCCCAGGGGTAGGAAAGCCTCACTAGAAAATACAAGAGGTGAAGGCTGCACAGGGAGAACCTCCATGGAAGACCTTTAGGGACCCCCAGAGCTTCCCCAGGACTGAAAAACCCATTCACTTTTATTTTAATTTTAGTTATCCCCTAGTATGCCTAGTGGGATCACTTTTCCCTCCATATTCTCCTTTGAAGGTAGTTTTGCAGTCATGCCCCTAGGGCTAATCAAAGTCACCTGTAGGTCTTCCCAGCCAAGGCCCCTTTCTTTATCCTTTATGGGCAAAAGCAAAGACCTCAAATGCTCAAGCTGTTTCTGAGCTTTAGTCTCATCAACTTGAGGTTTTCAGCACCCTCAAGTGGGGTAGGCAGAAAAGAGTATGGTGGAGCATAAAAATCAAATGTCATTGTTCTCAGCTCACAGAACTGTGACACAAGAAACCCACTAGGGAGGCCCACTTTACAGATCACTGCTTGCTTTTTTCCACAGGGCCCTGTGACATACCTGGTCTTGTTTTCCCCAAATGATCTGTGTTGGGACCTTGATCTTGTCCATGTTCTGATGCAGAGAGTATCTGGATTTCTCACTGACGATTTCCAAAAACACTTGTAAGGAAAGAAACACATAGTGAATGTATGCAGGGTCACACAGGTACCACAACAGCTAGAGCTTCCTCAGGTTCAGACTACTCTACGGACAGAGGTTTACAAATTATAAGGAAGCCAGCCACTAAGCTGCAAGCTGGAGCAGGGCTACTTACACTTCCGGTAGAAGCCGTTATGAGGGATGCGAACATCAACAAGGCCTTGAAGGATCTGAGGATGAAGAATGCAAAGTTAGAAAACAAGAGAAGTCTCACTTCCTCCAGCCTCTTATGGCTCTGGGGCAGCACAGGAAAGAAAGCTCAGCACTTTCCCACACTGCCTAGGGCTGGGTTTGTGAACCCTCAGAACGCAGAATAGAATTGGGAGGCTTTAAAAAAAAAAAAACCAAACTGAGTTGGAGAGATAGCCCAGTCACAACACTTGCTGCTCTGGATGACCTGGTTTGATTCTCAGAACAGACAAGGCGGCTCACAACAATCTATCTCCAGTTCCAGGGCTCTGATGCCCTCTTCTGGCCTCTATAGGCTCTTCACCCATGTGGTGCACAAATATACAGGCAAAACACCTTTCACATTAAAAAACAGTAATAATTAAAAACTAGGGAGGAACTTGGGAAATGCTGCAAAGCCAGAGGTCTGCACACTATGTTAAAGACACTAGCATGGCATCTTGAGAAACTCTTGATTTAATTCAAGACAAAAATTTGGGTAAACAAAATATCAGATCATTAGGCAATACTATCCAAATGCAGAACAAAATTGAACCATAAGGACTGATGATCCTATAAACAATGATGGAGCTGGGGACATACATAGCTCAGTTGACAGAGCGCTAGCCTAGCATGCACCGAGCAAATATAGACAGGCCAGATCTCCAAGCCTTGGGCTACTAACCCAAATAGGTGGCTGTGGCCATCTGTAAAGCAGTTCCTTGCCTCAGGACTCAAAGTCAAAGCAGAGGGCTCACAGAGGTAGCTGTCAGTCCTCTCATCCACGAGGGAACAGGTCCAGACTCCTTCACCACACCTTCTCAGGAGTCTTATGCAGACCAAATTGGGAAGACTAGTGTTATATTCCTCAAAAGGCCACACACTGAAAATGCTTGGTCTTCAGCCTGTGGTGCCACTGGGAGGTGGGCTTTAGGAGGTGAAACCTACTTGGAGAGGTCATTGGTGATACGCTTTTGAATGATATATTGGAACCCTGGCTCCATCCCTGTCTGCTTCCCGTCCACCGTGAGATGAGCAGTTTTGCTCTACTTCATGCTTCCTGCTATGACATCCTGCCTCACCAAAGTGAAGAGCCCAAGTAACCTCTGAACCCATGATGCTCTTGGGTATTTTCCCACCATGATAGAAAGCTCACTAATATATTAAACCACGGCTGCTTTGGACTAAACCAGCTCTCTAAAGCATAGCTAGAATCACAGAGGTTCTGTGTAGAAGCACAGAGGTGAGGGAAATGACTGTTATTTAATAACACTGTGTTCCATGACAGACATTTCTTCTTGCTTCTCCAACTCTGCTTAATTCAGTGCTTCACAACCTTCCTAATGCTGTGACCCTTTAACACTGTTCCTCATATTGTAGTGACCCCCAACCATAAAATTATTTTCATTGCTACTTCATAACCATAATTTTGCTACTGTTATGAACTGTAATGTAAATATCTCATATTTCCTATGGTTTTAGGTGACCTCTGTGAAATGGTTGTTCAACCCCCAAATGGGTTGCAACCCATAGGTTGAGGACCACTGGCTTAATTGACTGTTCAATTCATTCATTCATTCATCTTGTTTCCCTAAATCCTGTATTCATGTCTGTATTTGCTTATCCATCCTTTCTCCACCCATACATTATCCAGCCATCATCCCATCCAACCAAACAACCATCCACTCAAGCCAGGCGGTGGTGGCGCATGCCTTTAATCCCAGCACTTGGGAGGCAGAGGCAGGTGGATCTCTGTGAGTTCGAGACCAGCCTGGTCTACAAGGCTAGTTCCGGGACAGGCACCAAAGCTACAGAGAAACCCTGTCTCGAAGAAAAAAAAAAAACAACCATCCACTCACCATTCCATCCTGCAGCCTTAAGACATATAAGCAAACAAATGCATTAACTCATACATCTCTCTATCCGGTACCTACATATCCACTGACTTTCTCTGATACTAAGGCATCCGATACTATATCCACCACCTATGCAACCTATATAAGTGGGACCTTCTTCATGGGAGTACGCTGCTAAAGGCTAGAGATAGGCAGGCCTGGTCTTATACAGGACAGAGCTCCTGTGAACAAACACAACCTGAAGATGGCCTAGTGGACTCAATGGCACATGTCTCTACCCTCCTGGGAAAGAGAGGCTTCTGAAGCCAACATGTATTTTCTCCCAGTGTTTTCTCATCCCTGACAGCTGAAAGCATGGAAACAATATTCTAAAGGTATCATAGCTAGAGGAGGACAGTGCCACTTCAGAACTAGAAAGATATCGAGGAGAGATTACACCACAGACACAGAATTGGGATGCTTCCCCAGAAGTGTGCTGCCCTTATTAACTAAGTCATGGTCTCAAAGTCTGCACAGCATCCATTCTCACAGCCTAGGAGGACCTCACCTCACCCTGAGGCAGGGTTCACTGTTTAAGACACGGGAGATAATCTGGGTTTATAAGGTCTCAGCTGTGGACTTTCCTCTCCGTTCCTTTTCCTCAAATGACCTTGTTCAGACACACGGCCCTCCAGCCTTACATTTAGCCTGGACTTCCCTCGGCACCACTTAAATATCCAACTGCCTGTCTGACACATCCCTTGGAGGCCTCAAAAGCAATCTGAGCTTGATATATCCAAAGTGGAACTCAGCAGATGTCCCAAACCTGAACTTCCTCTTCTCCTTTCCTTGCTCAGAAAATGCTACTTTACCCATTCAGTCTGGGTAAAACTGGAAGTCACTGCTCACTTTTCTTTCTCACCACCACTTCCGACCCGCCCTAAGTCCTGTCCATTTTTTGTCACAACCCATCTCAGCCAGTGCTGCTATCCCAGTCCGTACAATCATCTCTAAGCCACAGCATACTCTAAGCAGCCCCTGTTCTTATTTGTGTCCCCTACAGTCCTTCAGTGGCTCTCCTACTACGCTTAGAAAAAACAAACTACAAGATTTTCTCAGAGCAGCTCTTAGGAGACCACGAGGTCACACTGTGCTCATACTCAATGTCACTCAACGTCATTGCCTTTCACCCGCATTCTCTTAAAAGCACACTATTGTTTGGTGCCTATGTAACAAGCTATCATCTCTTATGGCAAATGTCTGTCTTTGTGTTTTAAATTGAGTTTCAGCACCAACAAATATAACCCTCATAGATAAAAAGCCCTTTGGATTCATTCAAAATATTCTTTTTAAATGTACAAGTCTAAGAGTCTTCTAATTTTTTTAAATGGAGAATGTGATTTAGCCCCTGACTCTCTTTCCAGCTCCTTTCTCCTTCACTCTCTAGGCTTCAGCCACTTGCTTTCTTCCATGGCCATGAATCTGTGTATGTTTTCTCCGCTCCTCACATGGCCCCTCAAATTACTTTATCAAGCTACCCCTATCTCCCCATTTTAAATACTTACACCACCTTCACTTCACCTCTAAAATTGCTTTCAATTTGTAAATTTTTGTCTATTAGTTGTCTGCTTCCCACACTGGACTACATCTGCCCAGGAAAATTTACCATAGTGTTCAGCGTGGTGTCTGACATATCACAGGCATCTGGTGAGCTACATGCTGAACAACTGGAGCAGACAGAATGGAGTCAGTAGATGCCAGAGGACACGCTGGGGAGGCCGTGTGGAGGACAAGGGTGTGGCTATGACACACATACCTGCTGGGGCACCTTGAACCGGACATAGGAGCAGAGCTGGAGCATCTCACTCATCTCTTCTGGGGTAGACGGGATCAAAGGAATTTTGTGAATGGCAGCTGAGTCCTGCAGCTCTTTGAGCCGTTGTACAAACTGATTGTCAGTTGAGTATTGCAGGCCTGGGATGCAAAACAAAAGAGTCAGATGATACACCTCTCAGATGTATTGTGTGCCTCTGTGCAGGACATGTTCAGTGACAAACTCAGGTTAACATGTCAGGTTTCTTTCACTAGGAGATCCTTTTCTCTTTCTTTCTTTTCTTCTTCTTCTTCTTCTTCTTCTTCTTCTTCTTCTTCTTCTTCTTCTTCTTCTTCTTCTTCTTC
>NC_022013.1:40736142-40738737 GCF_000317375.1 Microtus ochrogaster | reverse complement strand
TTTTCTTCTTCTTCTTCTTCTTCTTCTTCTTCTTCTTCTTCTTCTTCTTCTTCTTCTTCTTCTTCTTCTTCTTCTTCTTCTTCTTCTTTTTGGAGACAGTTTTCTCTGTGTTGTTCTGGCCATCTTTGGAACTTACTTTGTAGACCAGGCTGGCCTCGAACTCAAAGATCCGCCTGCCTCTGCCTCCTGAGTGCTGGGTTTAAAGATGTGCACCATCACTAGCTGGTTAGAAGATCATTTTAATTGATACTAGCACCCTTGCTCAAAGTAAAAATCATATTCCGAGAAACACTGGAAAAAATACATCATCCTAGATATTTTAGGGTTGGAGTTAAGCATGCCTCAAGAGGCGGAAACAGGAGAATCACAAGTTCAGGGCCAGCATATGTAGCTACATGATAAATTCTAAGCTAGTACAGATTAAAGCAACACCGTTATGTTTTAAGACTGATTGCACACACCATGGCATGCAGAAACTCAGGCTGTCCCCAAGCCTCTCGAATCAGAATCTGCATTTCAACGAACTGTCCAGGGATGAGAACGGTGGAGTGTGGGAAGACTAGATGGTGCCTCGCTTGCACTGCTTTCAGCCTGCATTAATTACTTTAAGGAGCCTGAAGGACCTGTATGATGGAAAGAAAGCACAGGGCTGCCATGACCGGTAGCTCCCTCCCCTGACCTGGATGCCCTCCCCTTTGTGGCCAATGCATAAGACACGAGGGAATGTATGTGCAGCGCATAGGCTTTTTTCCTCCAGAGAACATCAGCAGAGGGGAGACTCCTTTCGAGACTGCTCACTGTCACGTGACACAAGAGACTCTGATAGCTAGCATCGTGTAGCAGGGAAAGAGCTGTTTCTACCAACACAGAGCCATTTCTTGGTTTAACATAGATGAAGAACTAGATTTCAGGGGAAAAGCTAGGCATGGCCTGGAAACCCAGAATTTGGGAGGTAGACGAGGAAAGATTGGGAGTTTAAGACCAGCCTTGACTACATGAGACCTTATGTTAAAAACAGACAGGCAGTTGCATCTTTAATACTAGCCATCCTATAGAAACCAACATATTACGGTCAGGGAAATGGCTCAGTGGATAAGAAGCTCTTGCTGCGTAAGTATGAGGATGGGCATTTAGAACCCCCTGTAGAAGCTGTATAGCCACCTGCAATCTCAACCCTCGGAGATAAAAACAGGGGAGTCTGTAGCCAGCTTGCTAGCAAGACTAGCCATAACTGGCAAGTTCCAGGTTCAGAAAGAGATCCCACATCAACAAAGTGGACCAAAGAAGACACTAAGCATCAATTTTTTCTCCTACCCCCAAAGAAAACCACACATTATAAATCTATGTCCAGAAAAGCCTGCTGAGATGGTGTGCTCCTGTAATCTCCACCACACAGGAGTCTGAGACAAGAGGAATGCAAGTTTGAAGCCAGCCTAAGCTATATACACAGCGAATTAAAGCCAGCCGTAGCAAGAGCCTAACTTGGGGGATGGGCGAGGATTCACACAACCTGCCCAGAATTGTTCAGATCCAATACTGTTTCACAGAGACTCCTCTTTCATTTAATCATGGAATATGTCCTTTGAGAGCGCAGGCAATTCATCAGGTGGTCTTAAAAGCTTTCAAAGATGGCCTCATAACTTCCTGTAATATCCTTTAGAAGTTGTTCTAAGATGACATCTCTATTAGAAACAAGCTAACTTAAGATGTGGGCATGGAGCTCAGTAGCAGAGTACTTGCTTAGCCTGTAGGACTAAACCTGGATTTGACATTCAGCATCATAAAAAAGTCAGATCCTGTCAGATGATCAAATAATGACATTCCTTTTTTTCCGTTAGCCTTTACATCTTTTCTCTTTTAATTTATATTGTCACTGCCCCCCAAAGTCGTATATATATATTTTTTTTAAAAATTAATCTTAGGTTTAATATCTTGTGGTATCCTATACTGGACACTGATACACAAAAACAACATGGTTGGAAAAATGAAATCGAATTCAAATAAAGCTTGGGATTCAGTTAATTGTCGGGCACCAAGCTTGACTCCCTGGTTGTGACACAGTGGACTGTTCACAGCAGACAGAACTGGGTAAAGGGCATATGGGATTCTGCAGTACCTTGTCAACATTCCGTAAATTTAAAAGAATTCCAGTGGGGCCAGGATTTATCCCCAGTGCTTGAACTGGCTTTTTGAAGTCCATTCTCTTTGAAGGGATGCCTCGCTCAGCCTAGATATGGGGAAAAGGGCCTTGGTCCTGCCTTAAAGTGATGGGCTAGACTTTGGTGACTCCCCATAGGAAGCCTTACCCTCTCTGAGGTGGGTGGGGTGGGGGAAATTGAGGAGAGTGGGAGGAAAGGAGGGAGTGGGAACTAAGATTGGTGTGTAAAATTAGAAAAGATTGTTTAAAAAAAAATAATATAGGGCTAGAGAGATGGCTCAGCGGTTAAGAGAACTGACTGCTCTTCCAGAGGTCTTGAGTTCAATTCCCAGCAACCACATGGTGGCTCACAACCACCTATAATGAGATCTGGTGCTCTCGACTGGCCTACAGGCAGGATACTGTATAAATAAATAAATCTTTTAAAAAATAATATA
>NC_022013.1:40731619-40735922 GCF_000317375.1 Microtus ochrogaster | reverse complement strand
CTTCTTTTTCAAGAAAGGATTTCTCTGTAGCTTTGGTCCCTGTCCTGGAACTAGGTCTTGTAGACCAGGCTGGCCTCAAACTCACAGAGATTCACCTGCCTCTGCCTCCAGAGTGCTGAGATTAAAGGTGTGTGCCACCACCGGGCTTGTTTCCACCTTTTCACATGTAAACAATCAATCTTAAATTTCCACTCCCTCCCCCCTTCTCTGTGGAGCAGGGCTGGCTCCAGTTAATTCAGCCTGGCTATGGTTCTCATTACACAAGCAATGCCTATTTCTGGGGTCTATATCAGAAGGATAAATTTTTAAAGGAGCCACAGTAGAAGCTGTGTGGATGATTCTTTAAATTCAAGTCACCGGTGAGGTTGCTCTGGTCACGTCACTCACCAGCAGGGCACACAAGACACAGGCTGCAGACATCAGATGGGTACTGAGCGGCGTATACTCCAGCCACGTGGCCACCCATGGAGGTGCCTATCAGGTGAAAGGGCTTTTTGTTCAGCTTAAGGCACTCTACAAACTAGGAGAAATGAAAAGGAAGCATGGTTACGGCTGAGACACTGCAGAGCAGAGATGCCTCCCCTCAGTAAAATTGAACACTCCGCTGGCTCCGACACGATCACACCCAGTATCTAGTACTGTAACGGATTTATAGTTTGCTTTACAGGGCGCATATGGCTGTAGGGTCATTTATAAATATAAAATCAAACAACAAGGGTCCCCTTATTAAGTCATAAACTGTTCTGTAAAAGGTCAAGGCAGCAGTGCTTTTTTCCTATGGTTCATCTGGTCTCTGTTGTTACTACTCAGCTCAGCTGCTGGGTCACAAAGGCTGCCAGAGACAATACATACCTCAGTAAGCAAAAGTAGGTGGCAGCTCTGGAGCCATAGTTTGATGGCTCCTGCTTCATTTGAAGCCCTCTCTGACTAGACATCTGTCCAATCAACAATCTATACATTTGTCCCTCACTGGAAAGATATTACTGGGTATTTGTTATTTACAAGGAACTATGGTTAGCTGCTGAGGATACAGCAAAGACCCAGACAGTAAGCCCTAGTTAAAATATATAGTTTAATAGTGGAGGCAGAAATTATCAACTAAATAT
Source organism: Microtus ochrogaster (assembly GCF_000317375.1). NCBI lineage: Eukaryota > Metazoa > Chordata > Mammalia > Rodentia > Cricetidae > Microtus > Microtus ochrogaster. Next base: position 40,734,816 of record NC_022013.1, on the reverse strand, counting down.
CCTTATTTTGAAAAAAAAAATCAATGTGAACCTGAAACTAACTATTCTGTTAAGAAAGGGCTCATGGGTGATCATAATCTTAAGCCAGAGATAGATACTAAAATACAGCAAAATGCAAAGATTCTACCCCTACCAAACAAGCGGAAAAATAGACCTCCACAGGGGAACTCTAAATGCCTTTTCAGAGGGCTGAGAAACTGCCCAGATTACATTTCTTCATGTACGAATCGCAAGGGATGTAACCCCGTGGGTAGAGTGCTTGGTTAGCATGCACGAATTCCTTAATTTGTACTTGATTCCCAGCACCACAAATAACACTCCTGGTAGCACATTGCTGTAAGCATTGCTCTTGGGAAGTGGAGGCAGGAAAATCAGAAGTTCAAGGCAACCTTCCACTACATGACACCCTATTTCAAAACAAAAAAGTGCAATAGGCTTAAAGGAAATAGATCTGTAACAAGTTCAGGCTCTCCTGAACAGATCAAAGATATCCCTAGGCTACCAATTTGTTTGCAATCGCTTGGAGACAGAATGTGCTACAGCGTGGCTATGAGCCAGTGTGCAACTCTTGCCTGCTTTCCATATGTGAGAAGATACAATCTAGGCAGTTCGAGTAAAGCCTCTGGCTTACCTGGTGTACCCTCTTAACTTGCCCATCTATGGACAGGTCATCCAGGGAGGAGCGGGTGGTACCTTCATGGCCAGGCATGTCCACGCAGACCAAGTGCAGGTTCTTCGGAAGGAACTGAAGACCCAGACAGTCAGTATGTGATCTAGGAAAACACATCTGCCCATTTCTCTGGTGAGATAGCAGCTGCCCTCTACCCAGTGACCCAGAGAGTCACTGAAATTATGTTTCTGATCCTCCACATGTCTTCCGTGATATATGTGAATAAGTATCAACAGAGCCTCATATGGAGGAGGAGAGGAACTCAGGAATGGCACACAGATGAAGAGAGGCTCAGTGGGTGACTGGAGAGAGGATGCAAAAGTCAGGCTAGCAGGCTTACATCTTGCACTTAATTTTTTTTTAATATTTGCCATTATGTTTTAAGTATCAATTCTCTCCTTCCACCTTTATGTGGGTTCCAGAGATCAAACTCAGTTTACCAGGCTTGCATGGCAAGTGCTTTTCCCTCTAAGCCAACATCTTAAAACTTCTTAATACTGTTTGCTCAGTGCTACTTCTTTTCCTTCCCACGCCATACTTCCTCCAGCCATGTGGCTATTTGTCTTGGAACCAGAGGAGATGGTTCCCAGAGCCTTGAGCAGTTCCCAGAGACCAGAGTCAAAGGAGCAATGCTTTTCCCCAAAGCCATAAGGCTGGTTTCAACTTTCTTTTATTTCTTCATCAAGACCTAATTCTTGAGATGATTATTCTCCCAAATCACCTTTTTCCTCTGTTTAAAAGATGCACTGACTTTTAGCCCTGAGTCTGAAAACATACCAAGGATGTTTAACGAAGGAGGGACAAAAAGGATTAAAGGCTTGAAAATGGCTGTCCTCATGGTGGCATCTGGAAAGAGCACAAGTAACCCAATGGCACATGCGCTTTCCCTTCTTTTTTTTTTTCTTCTAAATATTTATTTATTTATTTATTTAGTATACAATATTCTGTCTGTGTGCATGTCTGCAGGCCAGAAGAGGGCACCAGACCTCTTTACAGATGGTTGCGAGCCACCATGTGGATGCCGGGAATTGAACTCAGGACCTTTGGAAGAGCAGGCAATGCTCTTAACCACTGAGCCATCTCTCCAGCCCCCTGCGCTTTCCCTTCTAGTGACACTCATGATCTCTTAGAAGTTGTCCTATTTGAAGTAGGATGCTGCTTTCTCGAGACAAATGCCAGCCTCAGTTCCACCCTCCAGCAGCTAGCTAGTCACTCTCCCAAAATACAGTGAGAGGCAACGCAAGTCAACAGCACAAAAATGACTTGGAAAAGGAGTCTGAAAAGCTGCCAGATCAAGACCATCTCTCTAAATGATTAAGGAAAGAAAAAAGAACAAATAGCAGAAGGATGAGGAGTTTGGGGGCAGGCAGGGAAAGGAGAGGAATGCGTAAGAACAAACACTTGGGAAAGGCTCAGGCTTGAGCATCATGTCACGGCAGTCCTGAGATGGAGCGTTCTAACACCACCACCCCTCCCCCTGCCTAAAAATATCTCCACGGTGAGAAGATTCCAAAGACAGTTTCAAAAATACTATTCAATCAGGCCGGGCGGTGGTGGCTCACACCTTTAATCCCAGCATTCAGGAGGCAGAGGCAGGCGGGTCTCTGTGAGTTCAAGGCCAGCCTGGTCTACAAGAGCTAGTTCCAGGACAGGCACCAGAGCTACAGAGAAACCCTGTCTCGAAAAAAAACAAAACAAAAAATCCTACTCAGTCAATTCTGTAACACAAAAAAAGGCCTGAGCAATGTACTTTGTTAATTTTAAGATGAATTTGAACTGTGCTCCCACCCCTTTCCTTTTAAGACAGAAGAGTCTGGGAGTGTACCTTGACCACGCTGAGCCACATATCCTTGTGTGCAGAGAAACCATGCAGCATGAGGATGGACGGCTTGTGTCCTGGCCTGCCCCGGAAGGAATAACAGAACTGATAGTCCTCATGGTGCACATAGCGGACTTGCATACCCAGTGTCCTCCGCCAGTACCTACGGTGAAGAAAGGCAAGACACAAGCGTGTTCAGGGAGTGACTTCGGGAGGGGCACAGGTCCTCTCTAGAGAGTCTACTTGGTGGCGACGCAGATGCTTCTCCCAGCTCTTGTCCCTTACTTCTCCCTCAAGGAGCACTAAGAGGAGAAGTATGTCACATGTGTTTGGAAAGCAGAAGGGTAGCAGGGTGTGTATGTGTTTGTGTGTGTGTGTGGGGGGGTGATGATGGATGAACAGGAGAGAATAATAGGATCAGTATGCATTACATACATGCATGGAAATATCATCATAAAACTCATTATGCTGCGCAGTTAATATATGGTAATACAGAAATGGGAAAACGAAAAGTCATAAAGAACTAGCACCTGAATGAAAAACAAAACAAACAACAGGACACCACACACAACCCCTTCTGTTGCAGCTCTCAAAGCTCAATGAAAAACAATCGGAGCCGGGCGATGGTGGCGCACGCCTTTAATCCCAGCACTTGGGAGGCAGAGGCAGGCGGATCTCTGTGAGTTCGAGACCAGCCTGGTCTACAGA
>NC_022013.1:40730294-40731519 GCF_000317375.1 Microtus ochrogaster | reverse complement strand
AAACCCTGTCTCGAAAAACCAAAAAAAAAAAAAAAAGAAAAGAAAAAAAAAAGAAAAACAAACGGGACACTACACACACCTTTTGTTAGAGTGCTCCCAAGACTCCAGAACTAACTACTGCTCAAGACCTCTCTGCATTGCCTGCTCTCTGGTTTCATTCCTCACAGCACATGGTGATGGCTGAAGGCTCAGCTGCTGTTAGTTATATAAGCCTTGGCAAAGCTGTGGTTTGGCCTCTAGTCCATTTCAATACAAAATTACGACTGAAACAAACTGAACACTCAGCATGAAAAAAAAAATCTCTTCAAAGACAAAAGAAAGTTAAATTATCCAGGTATCTTCCCTGTAACAGACTATATACCAAAGCGGCAGTCAAGTCTTGCAAAAGTAAGTGAACGGAAACAATGTTAACGTTCTGTATGACCTAAGCGGGAAGAAAAGTCAGCTATATAATCATGTTTACTTGGATCTACAAACAAAAAGTGTGGGTGTATCACAAGGCACCATCAAGGATCGGAGCAGAAGCAGAGAATGGGGTAAAGAGTAGGAAGGGGAAGAGAGGGGTCAGGGAGAGCTAGGACTATTCCTTCTGATCGTTTTGTAATGACTGCATTGCCTACTCAAAACAGTAAAATGGTAATAAAATTGGCTTGCCTAAGACTCTTTATAGGAAGAAAGCAGGCCTATTTTAGTACTCTAAATAATGGTTCTATAACATGAGTTTGTTTGCTCATTCATAGCCCAGCTATTGGCTAAATGACCTAAAATGTATAATTCTTCATTGACAACAAGGGGGAAACATTGTATTCCACCAAGGCTATGGCCAATATTAAATGTAATAATCCACATGTAAAGTTTTTTGGATTGTTTTTATTTGTGTGTCCATGTGTTCACATGTGTGTATATATACATGTGTGTGTATGCATGTGAGTATAATGCTTTCAAAAGTCAGAAGAGGGCACTGTGTCCCCTTGTGTCCCCTGAAGCTGCAATGACAGGCCATTGTGGGCCAACCAAGGCAGGTGCTGGAAGTTGAGCTCCAGCCTTCTGCAAGAACGGGCAGCAGACTTAACCGCTGAGCAATCTCTCCAGCCCCAAGCCACACAAAAACGTTTATTCAAGACACAGCACATGGCCGGGCGATGGTGGCGCACGCCTTTAATCCCAGCACTCGGGAGGCAGAGGCAGGCGGATCTCTGTGAGTTCGAGACCAGCCTGGTCTACA
>NC_022013.1:40725045-40730194 GCF_000317375.1 Microtus ochrogaster | reverse complement strand
AAAAAAAAAAAAAAAAAAGACACAGCACATGGAATACTCGACAAACAGCGGTTAGCATTATATTTAAAAAATGATCTCTTTCCAAGTATGTCATTTGCTAAAATTCAAGGGAAAAACTAGAGGTAATATTTGAAACAAATAGGATAACCACAGATTGTTCTCATCCCCACCTCTCTTGGGACAAACCTGGGGCCTAACACCTGCTAAGTAAGCATTCTACCACTGAGCTACACCCTCAGCTCAGGACTGATACCCTTAATATGTACAAACTGATATGGATCATGCCAAAAACTTAATTCGACATTGGGTAAAATAAATAAAAGGATAACTTAGAGCAGAAGAGATATTAATGTTGAACAAACATAGGAAACATGCTCAAGTTCACTAAAAAAATACAAACATGCAATAAAATAATCCTTTTACATCACTGAATTCTTATGTCTCTTGCTAGCCATTCTAAAAAATTCAGGAAGCAGGAACTGGTAAAAGAAAATTGATTTATTTAGTTTGGGCCAGAACTGGGGAGAGAAAAACTTCCACCTTCTCTCTACCTGCCCTTATAGGAATGATGGAGCAAAAGCCAGGAATAACACACAGATTTAGCTATGAGTTAAAGATATCCAAACTACGAGCTTTTCTAGTCAGTTCCTCCTTTGGTACCAGGGTGTGATCTACCCTAACTGGCAAGATGGTATTTCCTGATGAAATTCTAGTTTTTTAATTTTATATTTATTTATTTAAGACAGAGTCTCTCTATGTAATCCTGGCTGTCTCAGAACTTACTATGTAGACCAGGCTGGCCTTGAACTCACAGAGATCTTCCTGCCTCTGCCTCCCAAGTGCTGGAATTAAAGGCGTATATCAGCACATCAGAAAAAAAAAATCTAATTTCTTAAAAAAAATTTATGTATATGGGTGTTTTGCCTGTGTGTGTGTGTGTGTGTGTGTGTGTGTGTGTGTGTGTGTGTGTGTGTGTACCACATGCACGGCTGGTACCCACTGAGGCCAGCAGAGGGCATTGAATCTCCTAGGAACTGGAGTTACATTTGGTTGCAAGCATTCATTTAGGTGCTGGGAATCAAACTTGGGTCCTCTGGAAGAGCAGCCAGTTGCTCTTATCCACTGAGCTACTGTTCCAGCTGTGAAATTCTGGTTCCTTTATAGTCTCTGTGTATGTAGACTTTCAAATTAGAAAAATAAGATTTTTCCTTTTTTCTTTTAGACTAGTTCTAATGCCCTACCTTTCTAGGAAGCAATCTGGCGTTAGTCACCAGGAATTTTTTAAATTCAAAGATTAATTTGTAACAGAAAGATAAGAACCTTAATGAAAAAGAAAACTTAAGAAAAAAAAATTAGGTCACAGAAACACAAGCAGAAGAGCTGGGCACATGACACAGTGGTGAGATACCAGTGGGAACCTAGGTTCCTTCCCCAACACTAGAAAACACATCAGGAAGGATGTGTGGGAACAGGCTGAACCAGCACAATGCAGTCATACCTCAAGGAACGCAGCATTCAGCAGAAACTCAGAAGAGGCAAGGAATAAGTCTCCCTCAACCATCAAAGAGAACTAGCTCCAATTCCATGTTCCTGGCCTCCAGAACCACAAGACAGTTTAAGTACAGTTCCGTTGTTTTAGACATTGAAGCAGCCCCACTATGTTTTTCCCAATACTTAGAATTGCTAATCAAATTGGTTTTGTCTTTGAAGCATATTTATTTTTATGTGTATGGATCATGGATATTCTGTCTGTATCTATGTCTGTGCATCACATGCATGCCTGGTGCTCCCAGAGGTCAGAAAAGAGTAAGATCCTCTGGAACTGGAGTTCCAGATGGTGTGAGCCACCATGCGGATGCTGGAAACGGAACCTGAATCCTCCGATGAGCAGCCAATACTCTTAACTGCTGTGCCATCTCTCCAGTCCCTTGTTTCTGTTTGTAACTTTAGCCTGTCTGATAGAAAGGTAATAAATAGTATCTCATTGTGTTTTGTTTTCATATGCACTTTTTTTTAGAGCTACAGGAGGAATTCTTTTTTTTTATTAACTTTTTATTTATTTATAAATAAGTGTTCTGTTTGCATGCATCCCTGCAGGTCAGAAGAGGACACCAGATCACCTTACAGATGTTGTGAGCCACCACATGGTTGCTGGGAATTGAAACTCAGGACCTCAGGAAGAGCAGCCAGTGCTCTTAACTGCTGAGCCATCTCTCCAGGCCCTGGAATTCTTTATATACGCTGGGTGCAAGTTCTTTATGAACAGACTTACTGCAAATACATAATGCCAACCTTGGTATGCATTTTTACTTCCCAAATAGTCTTCCTTTGGGGAGAAACAGTGCTAAGGATTAAACACAGTGCCCGGTACATGCTGGGCACACAAAATGAGCAAAATGAGCTACACACCAGCTTGGTCTTTTTGGTTAACACTATTTCTTCATTTAAGATGATACAATAAAACTGAACGATTTGTTTTGTTTTGTTTTTTTGAGACAGGGTTTCTCTGTGTAGTCCTGGCTGTTCTGGAACTAGATCTATAGAGCAGGCTGGCCTCGAACTCACAGAGCTCCACCTGCCTCTGCCTCCCAAGTGCTGGGATTAAAAGTGTGCACCACATCCACCCAGCCTAAACTGAACAATCTTTATGGCTAGAAGTTTTATAAAAACTTCTGCCTACTTCAAATGTCAAGAAAAATACCTGTCTATGTATTCTTTTTTTTTGCTTTTTTATTAGAAATAACCAAGTTACTTTTTAAACTTTTTTTATTCATTTTACATACCAACCACAGTTCCCCTTTCCTCCTCTCCTCCCCCTCTCCACTCCCACGTCCCATTCATTCCTCAGAGAGGGTAAGGCTTCCACGGGGAATCAACAAATCTATATTTTCTTTTTAAAGCTATGTTTTCTTAAGATTTGTTGAACATTTACAAAGACCTACAATGTACCAGGCTTTGATTCTCAGGCTATGAATTTGCAGATGGGCTGAGGAAAATAATAGATAGATAGATAGATAGATAGATAGATAGATAGATAGATAGATAGATAGATAGATAGATACTTGGAAGAGTTTAAACCCCTCTTCATTAGATCACCTGTGCAGGCTATAAATTTGCAGATAAGCTGAGGAAAATGATAGATAGATAGATAGATAGATAGATAGATAGATAGATAGATAGATAGATAGATAGATACTTGGAGGAGTTTAAACCCCTCTTCATTAGATCACCTGTGCAGGCTATGAATTTGCAGATAAGCTGAGGAAAATAATCAATCAATCAATCAATCAATCAATCAAAACAAAACTTGGAGGAGTTTAAACCCCTCTTCATTAGATCACCTGTGCAGGTGAGAGTTGAACTTAGCCAGGTACCTTGCTCAGGGTTTCACAGTGTTGACATAAAGGCCTCAGCCAGCCTGCCTTTCATTCAGTTCTAAGCCCATTCAGCTTGTTAGCAAAACTCAGTTCTCTGTGGGTACAGGACCGAAGTCCTTGGGTCCTTGCTGGCTGGCAGTTGAGAACTCTCTGCCTCCTCCAACCCAACCGTGTTCCTTCCTGGATGGCCCCCTCTGACTCAAATGAACAACAGCACTGAGTCGTGATGGAGATTTGCATCTTTCTGCTTTTAGGGGCTGAGGTGATTAGATTAGACTCCTGTGAATGGTGTCCTAAAGTAAGCTGCATACAACATATACCATCACTGTAATTTAGCAGGACCACGACACTGCCATAGTCACCAGTCTCTGAGAAGGGGGCGGGCATCTTCGAGGAGCAGAATTTAATAATTCTGCCTACCAAGAGTCACACATTTCCCCCAGCTGGATTTCTTGCTAAGACAGTGCACTTTCCGTATCTCTGTGCATCTATTTCCGGACACCTCCAGCCCATTGTTCTGTTTGTCCTCTGTGCCAGTTTCACACCGGCTTGACTTTCGCAACGTCGTAATTATATAGCTGATAGCTGGTAATATAAATCATCTCATTTCATTCTTCAAGATTGCCCTGATTAGTTGGCCCTGTGCTTTTCCTTATGAAGAGCATAGGCTGCTCTTGTGAAGGACATAGGTTCTGTTTCCAGCACCCACATGGCAGATCATAACCATCTATAATTCCAGCTCCAGGGCATCTGATTCAAACGGGCACCAGGCAGACACAATTTAATATACACACATGCAGATAAATACTCAGACACACACAGTGGAGGGATAGCAGCAGAGAGGAGACACAAGAGGGGGTGGCAAGGTGGCAAGGGGTGAACACAATTATTACAGATATGTCCATTATAGATATGTATGGAAATGTCAGAATGACACTCACCCCAATGCTTATAGCTGGTACATGCTAATCGAAACTTTTAAAAGAGAAATTAAAACTCTAGACAAACTACATTAATTTTAGCTCACTCTGATCTCATGGAAACGAGGTCAGTTCCAATCTACTACTTTGATCTACTTTGATCTACTTTGCTTTCTATCACTGGGATAGAGATCCATAGCCAACAGGAACTGTGGGAGGAAAGGGTTTATCTGGCTTACATGACCTGGGCCACAGTCCATCAAGGGATGCCAAGGCAGGAATCTGGACACAGGAAACGAAGCAGCAGCCATGGAGGGAACACTCCTTACTGGCTTGTTCAGCTTGCTTTCCTATATACAACCCAGGACCACCTGCACAGGGGTGGCACCGCCCACAGTAGGCAGGGCCTGCCCACATCAGTCATTAATCAAGAGCACGTCAACCTAATGAAGGCCTTGTCTCAATTGAGGTTCCCTCTTCCCATGTGATCCTAGCTTGTGTCCAGCCGACCAAGAACTAACCAGCACACTGCTTATCAAAGGCCACCAGAAAAACCTACTGGCATTTAAGACGGCTAGTCACTTAATTTGGGGGCCATCGTTCGAAAATGTGACATCTCTACAAGAAGAAAATCTTTTGGCCCACAAATAAAGTCTATCCTTCCATGAATTTAGGTATTATCAACTGTCTCAGATGGACATTTTTTAGTTTTTATGTAGAGAACTTCCATGTTTTTTGTAAAAAAAGGGATTGAAGAGACTATTACCTTTATTTTTTTTTAATATTTATTTATTATGTATACAATATTCTGTCTACAAGTATGCCTGAAGGCCGGAAGAGGGCACCAGACCT
>NC_022013.1:40714493-40724945 GCF_000317375.1 Microtus ochrogaster | reverse complement strand
GGTTGTGAGCCATCATGTGGTTGCTGGGAATTGAACTCAGGACCTTTGGAAGAGCAGGCAATGCTCTTAACCTCTGAGCCATCTCTCCAGCCCTTACCTTTATTTTTTAAAAATCGAAAGATATTATTGTTGTGGTTTGTGTATGTGCGTGTGCTGCAATGAGAATACGGGGGTCAGTTCTCTCCCTCCACCCTGTGGGCAGGTGTGTTGTGATGCTTGTGTGTGTGCAGACACGTCTGTGGAGGTGAGAAGACAACCTGTTGGAGTCAATTCTCCCCTTCCACCCTTGTTTCCGGGGAACCGACTCAGCTCATCAGGCTTGTGGGGCAAGCACCTTTACCCATTTCACCATCGCCATTGCGTCCACGCTGTTCTTTAGATTTACTGTTAGGTATTTGAGAGCTGTTGGCACTAGAGTAAGTAGTAACATTTATCCTTTTTTTTTTCATTTTCATTTTCATTTGTTTGTTTCTGTTATATGGGAATGCCCCTAATTTTTGGTTATTGATTTTTTAAAATGATTTATTTATTTACTTTGTGTGTATGAAGAGTTTGCTCACGTGTATATATGTATACCATGCGAGTTCCTGTTGCATCCCCTGGAACTGGGGTAGTTGTGAGCCATCGTGTGGGTGCTGGGACTTGAACCCAGGTTCTTTTGGCAAGAGCAATGAGGACTCTTAACCACTGAGTCATCTCTCTAGCACCCGCTATTGATCTTGTATTCAGCAACTTAGCCAAATTCACTTCTGGGGTGTGTGTGTGTGTGTGTGTGTGTGTGTGTGTGTGTGTACATGCACATGTAAGTGGGTGCGTGTACAAATGGACCAGGTGTCTTCCTCTATTGTTTTTCTTCCTTATTTTTCCAAAGACAGGGCCTCTCATTAAATATGATGCTCACTGATGTCACTATAATAATGGCCAACAAGCCCCAAGGGATCCTCCCATCTCTGCTTCCCAGACCCGGGACTACAGATGTCTGATGCTTCACCCAGTTTTTGTTTGTTTTTGTTTCTGTGGATGCTAGAGAGCCATACTCAGGTGTTTATTCTTGTGTAGCAAGAACTGAACCAACTGGACCATCTCCCTACCCAGACCCCAAATCCACCTATTCATTCCAATTATCTATAGATTCAGATATTTACTTTTCGATTCACAACAGTAGTAAAATTACAGTGATGAAGTAACAGCGAAAATAGTTTCATGGTTGGCGGTCATTACAACATGAGGAACTGTATTAAAGGGTCACCGCGTCAGGAAGGTTGAGAAACACCACTCCAGAGGCTGGGAAGTCCAAGACCATGGTGCGACTTCTGCTTGGCTTTTGGTCAAGGATTTCTGCTGTTTCAAGTCAAGGCAGAAAGTCAAACAGCAAGTGGCCATGTACCAAAATCATAAAATACAAGGTACTGCCTTGATTTACAGTGACAAACTCCATGTAGTAATGAGTCAGTTTCAGCAGAACTGCATTAACCTAGCCTTCTCACAGATCCGTTCACACCGCTCCACTGGGGCCGGACCCTCAACAGGGGTTTGGGAGGTACAGACCCAGGCCAGTGCACGAGGAACATGGGATCAACATCGGGGCCATGGCGGGATAAACCTGTAATCCCAGCACTGGGGAGGCTAAGGCAGGAGGATCACAAATTTACATAGTGTGAACTTTGGGGAGGTGGAAAAGATCTAGGACGATGGAGTGGTTGTGACTGTACAATAAATACAATAAAACCACCCAATCGTACGCTTTCATATAATGAACGTCAACTAGAACTTGGTAAAAACAGTAAAACATTGGCTAAGAAGGTCTTTCTCCTCTTTGAAAAACCAACAAAAAAAAATTTAAACGACTCTGATACCAGTTCTGAAAACGTGCTCTTTGAGAGTCCAGGAAATTTGGATGTTGGGAGACTTTGAGGCTGGTTCTCGCCCACGATGGGTGGAACCACACATCAGCACGCAGTCATATCCATGGTTACGGGTCCACGTCTGCAAACTGCGTTCTCTGTTTCAACTTCAATTGTTTAACAATGATGGCGTCTGCGTGTGGAGGAGCAAGGTCCTTGGCAGGGTCAAGAAGTGGAGACCTGGCTCTGACCTCTCCAAGTCCAGGACTACCCAGGAGCCTCAGCAACGCAGCACCGACAGTGGCATCTAGGCAGCGAAAGGTCTGATTTGTCAATGAAGAGGTGGGTCCTGGGTGGCCCTCTGAAGGGAAGACAGCCCCACCCACGCAGAAAAGGCAGAGAGAATGAAAGATCATAAACTACTTTGTTCTATTTGTTGCTTTCCAAGGCTTGGAGCCTGAGCAGCTGGTGGAAAATTCCACACGCCAGTGAAACAAAAGGGAGCCAGAAAGGAGGGCAGAGAGAGGGCACCAGCCTCCCGGTCCACATGCCTAAGTTCCCTCTAACTGCCCAAGGCCCAGATAAATCTCCCGGGGTTTATCTACAGTATGGAGAGGACCCAGTGCTCATTTCAGCATGAGTGGGGTGGGGGAGGATTCTGTATTTCATAAGTGGGCAGAGGCACAGAAAAAAAAAAAATCAATGAAGCATAGCACTTTCTTTCCAAGTGCTAACCTTTTTAAGAGTTGGGAATACAGGTCAGCGCTAGAGCCCTGCCTGGCATGCACAGGCCCTGGCTTCAGTTCTTTAATAGGCAACAATAGATAGGCTAACATTTAGTGAGACGATTTTAGGTAACTGTGTTTATTTTTACTTTTTTACATTTAGTTACTTTTCACGGCAAATCTTCCATGTTATAGTGAAACCATTTATATCACTTTGTAAATAAACGGATTTAAAGGCCAGGTGTAGGGCTCATACCTGTAAGCCCAGAACTTGGGCAGCAGAAATGGGATCCTGAGTTCAAGATCTGGGTGGGCTACACAGGGAGTATAGACCAACTGGGGCTACAAGGAGACACTATCTCAAAACAGTAACAATATAGAACTCACAGTTCCATAGATTGTCCTCTGACCTCCACAGATGAGCTGCGGCATAGAAGTTTCCCCAGTGATAATAAATACAAAATTTAAAACAACACCCAAAACACAGATTTAATGTCTTTTTTGTTTGTTTTGTTTTTTCGAGACAGGGTTTCTCTGTAGCTTTCGAGCCTGTCCTGGAACTAGCTCTTGTAGACCAGGCTGGCCTCAAACTCACAAAGATCTGCCTATCTCTGCCTCCTGAGTGTTGGGATTAAAGGCGCAGATTTACTGTCTTAACTCTGAGGAAAATACAGATGATCCCGAGATGGGCTGGGGTGAAGGTGCTGAGAATGGCAGATATCTGGAAGCTTCATTTGTCTCTTTCACCTCACTAATTAACAATACAGAGCAAGGCTGGGCGTGCTGGCACCCTCCTGTAATCCCAGGATTTGGGAGGATCCAGAGTCATCCTCATGGTAAATCTGTGGCTAGCCTGTGCTACACTCCTGTAATCCCAGGATTTGGGAGGTGAAGGAGGGAGGATCCGAAGCCATCTTCATAGTAAGTCTGCAGAGCTAGCCTGTGCTACAGGTTCTTATTTCAAAACACCAAAACCAAATGGCTGTGCTGGCACACGCTTTCAATCCTAGCTCTCCCAGAGCAGAGGCAGGCAGATCTCTGTGAATTCAAGGCCTGCCTGACCTGCAGAGAATCCTAGGCTAGCCACAGCTTCTTACCGAGATCCTTTCTTAAAACCCAAACAAAACAGGTAAATCTTAAAGCATTCAGTGCCAAATGTGCACTTGGCACTGAGTGTTTCTGAGCTTCTGGTTCACGTCTCAGTGACATCAATGCAGCTGGTGGCTAGGAAAGCAACCATGCCCAGGAGACTGAGCGGTCCTGAGGGCAAGCATGCTGTCAGAAATTCGAGACAGTGTACCTGCTTTGAAGTAGCTGCCAGTTCAAGAACACATTTAAAACCCCAAAGAGGGGCTGGAGAGATGGCTCTGTGGTTAAGAGCACTCACTGTTGCTTCAGGGGATCACAAGCATGGCATCTTACAACAGTCTGTAACTCCAAGTTCAGGGCACCCAACACCCTGTGCTGGCCTCTGTAGGTGTCAAGCAAGCAAACACATGGTGCATAGACACGCACACAGGCAAAACACCCACACACATAAAAATAATTTTTTTTTTAAACTTAAAAGATCTCTAAACAAGATGTCCTTCAACTTTTCTGAGTCTAAAGTATCTCACGACACAATGACGAGTAACAGTGACCAGGACAAAGTGGGGATGAGGATACTATGATACTTTGTAAACCTTCACTATACAGCTGACTTACCAATAATAGATCCTTATCAGCGCTGAAGGCCACAGGAGAAAAGAAGCCACGAATGCCAGGATTGGAATGGCCAGGGTTCCACCCGCGATCACAAACATGTTCACTACATCGAGATCCATCCTGCTCTCTAAGGCTGGTTGACACCTGCAGAGGCTGGAGAGAGAGAACAGTACTGAAGCCCTCTCGGGGGAAAAAGGAAGACGCAGAAAGGGAAAGGATCCTAAATGAGAGATCGGGAGACATGCGGACAATACTAAAGCCATCCCAGGGAAAAGAGGAAGACTCAGAAAGGTCAAAGATCCTGAATGAGGCCAGGAAAAACAAAACAAATGTAGCAACTAGATGTGAAGAGGCAGACTTTGGAGGACCGTGGGCCACAAAAAGTGAAAATCAAAACTATAGGGTACATTGCCGGGATGACTGGAGTATCCAATGGGTATCAGATGGTACTAGGATGCACAGAGCTACCATTCTTGAACATTTGACAAATTGTAGCTGTGGACAATGCAGGCTGTCATGCCCAGGGACATGTCCAAGCTTTGAGGAGGTGTGTACAGACTGGTATCCACTACTCACTTTTAAAAGCTCAGGAAAGAGAAAGTAATGTGTGTGAAATGTTAACTATGATGTATTATTCCCTCAAGTTTTTTATAGATTTACAATATTTTATTTTCATTGATTGGTTATGCAACCTAGCTGGCTTGAAACTCACTATGTAACCCAGGTTGGCCTGGAACTCACAGTCCTCCTGCCTCAGTTTCTTGAATGCTGAAATTACAGGCAAGCATCTTATAATAACCAAATGAGGGGCTGCAGAGATGGCCCAGTAGTTAGAGCACTTGCTGCTCTTTAAGAGGACCTGAGTTGGGTTCTCAGTACCCAAGTTCCAGGGGATCTGATGCCTTCTTCTGCCTTCTTCAGGCACCAGGCATGGAATTGATGTACTTACATACATGCATGTGCAAAACACTCATACACATAAAATTAAAAACATAACTAATCAAGAGAGGAACTGTATTCATTTCACAGATGAGCGCACTGAGGCAGAGAGGACGTAACTCTGCTCTGCTCATCCGACTGCCCTCTTAGCTGCTCAGTCACTAGAAGTGGTTTTCCCAGCATCCTTTAGTCGCTGGCCTGTCTCTCTTCTAGAAGCTCACTCCGTGACAAGAATAATCACTTACGTTCTCTCTTAGTGCCTAGAATAGCAGAAGGCACACACAAAGTACAAACAGACTAGAGAAAAGCAAAGTTACAAGTTGGGATTAATTCCACACAACATGTTTTATGGAAGGTAAATCATTACCTGTAATGCTACAAGAGACTGACGTTTCCCCCCTGAAAGTTAAGTAATCACAAAGCTCCCTGGAGGAGCTGTCTCTTAAATTCCAGGTACAAAAGCTGGAGAAAGGTGTGTGGCTCAGTGACAGAACCTAGGGCTCTGGGTTCCAGTTCAACACTGGGGGTTAAAAAAGAATTGCTGGCACAATCTGCAAAGAACAGGCATGTGTAAATCTGCAGGCGGGGGTTGTGGATCTCGCATGAGCTGATGGCTGCAAAAATTCAGCTTCAAGACGACTCTTCTGGACTACAGGACGCCCTTAGAAAGTGCAGCGAGCCACTGTGATTCAGACTCTGAGATGGGAAGCTAATTACCCAATGTCCCATCAGTCTAGGATTTAGAACATTTCATGCCCAAGGTCATGGACATCACGAGCTCTGGCCCTAGAGACGGTAGGCAAACATAAAGAGAAAAAACCCTTCCTCTGCCTGTGTCTGCTGGGGACATCCCACTTTGGAGGAATTTTCTACCAGAATTCATCTGCCGAGCAGAAGGAACTTTTGTACAGCAGGACCACTTTAACAAGGTTTCTTCTTCTCAGAGAATCCACACACTTGGTCTCACTGAGAAAGTTATGCTTTCTGACTGCCATGGCTTAGACCAGTGGTCCTCAATCTGTGGGTCGCGACCCCTTCCACAGGGGTCAGATATCCTGCATATCAGATATTTACATTACAATTCATAACAGCAGCAAAATTACAGTTACGAAGTAGCAACGGGATAATTTTATGGTGGGGGTCACCACTATATGAGCTGCATTAAAGGGCTGATGCATTAAGAAAGGTTGAGAACCGCTGATTTAGACAAAAAGGGGATAACTGTTCACACCTTTGCACTAGCCTTCACTTACAAAGGACTTGCCTTGCTTTCCTTTGGAAGGTGGGTCCCCTACCCTGCTGGTACATTCATTGTGCCTGGGGGTAGGCTAGAGACAGAAAAACCAAAACTTTGAGAACAAAACTCAGAAAGCCACATAAGGGCGTTGCCTGAAATTTTCTAGACTACAGCCCCATACAAAGATAGTGCGTGGTGTCTTGGGAATGGGAGAACATTAAGCCAGGCTTTAGGGGCATAGGGCTCTGGTGAATGCCAACACTCACTAAGAAACTTATCTCTGCTGTTCAAGTCCTGACAAGGCCAGAGAGCATCTCTGCGGACATCGAATCTGCTCCTAGGAACTCCTGGAAATGTTTAGCTAGTCAGTAAGTAACACAGTTCCCATCGCTCATTCTAACAGATTGTATGTGCAAGTGTATGTGAGCATGCCGTTAGGTGGGGACACGCCACAGCGGACATGTGGAGGTTAGAGAACAACTTGCGAACCCAGTTCTCTCCTCCCACTGCGAACCCAGTTCTCTCCTCCCACTGCGTGGGTTCTGGGGCTCAAATTCAGGCCATCACGAGTGGCAGTCCAACCACTGAACCATTCAGTGGCTCTTACTAATACGTTTAGTTGTTCTAGGGATGTATCTTAATTTTCAGAATAAATTTAAGTAAAAAGACACTGATTTAAGGAAAAACACTTGAGCCTGTAGAAAAACATTGTAACTCAGGGCTAGTGTTCTAGTCTATCATGCATTAGGTCCTGGGGCTTGCTCCCTGGTGCTGCAAGAAAACCAAAGAAAATGCTGAGCAGGTGACATGTGGTTCTGAGGATGTGATAAGTGAGTTATCACGGAAGGGCATAGTCATATCTATCACCATGCACAAAACTCAAGTCCAAATGGATCAAAGATCTCAATATAAAGCCAGCTACACTGACCTTATAGAAGAGAAAGTGGGAAGTACAGTTTAACACATTGACACAGGGAACCACCTCCTAAATATAATCCCAGCAGCACAGACACTGAGAGAAACAATGAATAAATGGAACCTCCTGAAAATGAAAAGCTTCTGTAAAGCAAAGAACATGGTCAACAAGACAGTCTATACAATGGGAAAAGATCTTCACTAACCCCACATCAGACAGAGGTCTGATCTCCAAAATATATAAAGAACTCAAAAAATTAGACACCAAAAGATCACATAATCCAATAAAAAAAAAAAAAAGAGTACAGACCTAAACAGAGAACTCTCAACAGAGGAATCTAAAATGGCTGAAAGACACTTAAGGAAATGTTAAACATCCTTAGTCATCAGAGAAATGCAAATCAAAACAACTCTGAGATTCCATCTACACCTGTAAGAATAGCCAAGATCAAAAACACTGATGACAACTTATACTGGAGAGGTTGTGGGGAAAAGGGAACACTCCTGCATTGCTGGTGGGAATGCAAGCTGGTACAACCCCTTTGGATGTCAGTGTGGCAATTTCTCAGAAAGTAAGGAAACAACCTTCCTCAAGACCCAGTAATACCACTTTTGGGTCTATATCCAAAAGATGCTCAATCGTGCCACAAGGACATGTGCTCAACTATGTTCATAGCAGCTTTGTTTGTCATAGCCAGAACCTGAAAACAACCTAAATACCCCTAGACTGAAGAACGGATAAGGAAAATGTGGTACATTTACACAATAGAGTACTACACAGCAGAAAAAAAAATAACGACAGCTTGAATTTTGCAGGAAAATGGATGGAGCTAGAAAACATTATTTTGAGTGAGGTAACCCAGACTCAGAAAGACAATTATCACATGTACTCACTCATATGTGGTTTTTAAACATAAAACAAAGAAATCCAGCCTATAAACCACAATCCCAGAGAACTTAGACAACAATGAGGACACTAAGAGAGACTTATATGGATCTAATCTACATGGGAAATAGAAAGTATAAAAAGACAAGATTTCCTGAGTAAACTGGGAGCATGGGGATCTTGGGGGAAGGTTGAAAGGGGAAGGTGATAGGCAGGGAGGGGAGCAGAGAAAAATGTAGAGCTCAGTAAATATCAATAAAAAAATGTATATATATATAAAAAGAAGCTAGAGCTAATGGGCCAAGCAGTGTTTTAATTAATATAGTTTCTGTGTGGTTATTTTGGTTCTGGGCGGCTGGTATGGGACAATTGTCTATATTCTGTCAATTATATTTTAAATAAACGCTGACTGGCCGGTAGCCAGGCAGGAAGTATAAGCAGGACAACCAGACAGGAAGTAGAAGCAGGTCAATGAGAACAGGAGAATTCTGGGAAGAAGGAAGCCCATTCCTCTGCAGTCCTGATCCATCCATAGAAGAAGCAAGACGTGACTGCCTCACTAAAAAAGGTACCAAGCCATGTGGCTAACATATATTAGAGTAATGGGCTAATATAAGTCATAAGAGTTAATAAGAAGCCTGAGCTAATGGGCCAATCAGTTTTTAACTAATGTAGACCTCTGTGTGATTTCTTTGGGACTTAACGATTGCGGGGAAACGGGCAGGACAGGAAACCTCAGTCAACAGGTGGCTAGGACAAACAAGCGGCTCCCTTCTGCAACATGCTGTTTATGTTTCTTTAGTTATACAACATAAAAATTATCCCCATAAAGTTTAGCACTAGAAAAACACTGTTATTTTTATTTTGTGTGTATGGGCATTTTGCATGCTTGTGTACCACATGGATGCAGTGCTTACTGAGGCCAGAAAAGGGGGGTTAGATTCCCTGGAATTTGAGCTACAGATGGCTTTGAGTCACCATGTCGGTGCAGGGAACTTCTGCAAGAGCAATAAGTACTCTTAAGCACTGAACCATCTCTCTAGCCCTGAAAAATATTAATTTTAGCTATGTCTCATGGCACAGACCTGTAATTCCAGCTCCTTGGGAGGCAAGACGAGAGGATCACTAGTTGAAGTAGCAAATTCCAGGCCAGTCTGGGCAGTTAGCAAGATCTTTTCTCAAAATAAATTTGGTGGGTTTTGTTTTGCTGGACATGGGGACATGGGTCAGTGGTAGAATAGGTCGAATTCGGAAGGTTTGGGGGTGGTGGTGGTAATGGTGGTGCTGGTGACTAAAACACTATAAAGAAAGAAATATAGAGAAAGAAAAGTGCCATTTTTCTGAACTAGTTCCTGAAAAGAATCTGATTCTTCAAAACTATCACTGAAGATCAACAGTTAAACAGCCCTAGTTGCTCTCCTCCACTTTCTTTGTGGTCATCTTATCTCCTCAACTGTGGTTCAGCGCATTCCTGTTCTGTAACTTGAGGCTTCAACAGCTTTGCTGTTGAAGTGAGCCACGGCTGAGCATGCCTGGCTGGGGTACCCCAGTGTGCTCTCCTCAATTGTTCCCTGGATAACTGTAGAGGCATTTTACGTGACCCCCCCCCCCCGTTATTCTCGTAATGCTCTCCTGACTCTTCCCTCACCTCCACTCTCAACTACTCTCTCCTACAGGAATTAGAAGTACCAAGGTACATGACAGGATTTCCTTCTAGATTTTTCTACTATCTGCCTGACCACCTATGACACTAAGGTCCCACGATGCCTCAAACATATTTCTTCCTGTTTCTTCTGAGTCATTGACTTTTACTGACAGTTCCTCCATCCGCGTAGCCTCAATTCTACATAACTTCCACTCTTCTCACTTGTTCAATACACCAGGTGCATATTGGTGAAAGAAACTGGCACTCGGGTCAACTGTCTAAGTCTAAATACTGAAGTTTAACCTAAGTAACCTCTGGAGATACAGTTCTGCAACAGAGTGCTTGCCTAGCACATAGGAATCCCTAAGGTCAATGTTCAGTACCATAAATTTAAATAATTGACTAATTTAGTAAAATCCAAAGTTCACTTCTTAATTACAACAGCTGCCTTTCAAGCACTCAATAGCCACATGTAGAGAGGAGTACCGATATGGGACCGCACAACACTGGGAGTCACACCAGCACAGGACCACACAGCACCGGGAGTCACACCCACA
>NC_022013.1:40708024-40713658 GCF_000317375.1 Microtus ochrogaster | reverse complement strand
ACAGGACCACACAGCACTGGAAGTCACACCCACACAGGACCACATGGCACTGGGAGTCACACCCACACAGGACCACACGGCAATGGGAGTCACACCCACACAGGACCACACGGCAATGGGAATCACACTGAGATGGCCCCTTGCAAGCAATCAATTAGGTCAGTTTGGTTTAGTATTTAGTGGAAGAGCAATCCACATCAGACATAGAACTGTCAATCAGTCAGACATGCTCCCTTGGAACCAGGCCCTTGTTTCTCCTGGCTCCCTTTCTGTGAATGCTGTCCCAACACATCAACCATCCTTCCAACACCAGCTCCTGGAGGACTCATCTCAGTTCAAGACAAGAACTGGGCTGAGCTGATCAAACACCCACCAGATGAAATAAAAACCACCCATATGGTCCCAGTTCAACTTCCCCGTGCTAACTCACCCCATGTCTTCTTACACCCCAACCAACTAACTTCCTGCCTCACTCCTGAACATATTACTGCTACCCTATAGCTAACTGATAAACTCACTCTTCCCTGCCTCTAGGACTGGTTCCAGTGATGCATTTTCCAGCAGAATACTGTCATTCCTCTGTGGCCTTGCCTTCTAGATATACTTTATATCAGAGCCCTGCTCCTTGATGGTCTTTGAAAATGGTACAGACTTTTGGACTGTATACTAGAGTTATGAAGATCCTTGTGATGGTCTATCCTGTCCCTTTAAAAGACAAGCCACACCTACTCCCTCCTATGTCTGCCGAGGCAAGCTGATCTGCTGATCTTCAGCTTCTAGCCTGAGCCCCTTCCTTCCACCACCCCCTGCCCCCCCCCCCAGAGGCAGCTTCTGTCTCTCCTTTCTCCCCACTTCTCTCCTCTGTTTTTCTCTCTCTCTCCCTTCCTTCCACCCCCCTCAGAGGCAGCTTCTGTCTCTCCCTTCTCCCCACTTCTCTCCTTCTTTGTTTCTCTCTCTCTCTCTCTCTGCTCTTCCCCCTTTTCCCCTTCCCTACCATAACCTACTAAATAAATATCCAACTTCACTCTGCATGGCTTGCCCATCCATGTCTCTGTCTCTCACCCTCCGTGTGGCTCCCTGCCTAGGACCATGATGCCTTTGGAGACCTGCAGCATGGGCATGTCTAACCATCTCAATCTCTCATCCCACACGGCTCCCTGCTTGGGACTCACTGCCCCTTGTGGCCTGCAGGCAAGCCACTCAGGGGCTCTCTGACTGGGACCTGGCTGCCTTCATGGCCTGCCATGGTCTCGGTACCCACTGCCTTCTGCTTGCCGTTACATGGGAACCTGCGGAGTGGTCTCATGGCCTGCTGCCCACTGCCTTTCCTTGGGTACCTACAGCATTTCTGCTGCTTTGCCCCTTGGGGAACCTGCAGCATTTTACCTTTACCATAACAATCCTTGCCCCCTACACTGACCTAGAGCCTACTCAGCACCGGTGGCCTGGGACAGGACTTCAGAGCAGCCCAGCCTCAAGAAAGCCTGCTCCTGTTTTAGATAATCTAATATATTAAAAAAGTACACTTACTCTTTAAGGAGTAGACGCTTTCCCAACGTTACTGGCTTTGGCAGGAGTTGAAAATGAGATTCTGTAATCACAAGAAATAAAATGACAAAGCATTAAATCATATAAGGAATGTGTTGGTAGCCAGCCAAATCTGGCTGTGGTGGAGCAGAGGGCTCTCAGCACGTGGAAAATGCGCATTTCCTGCAGCTTTATTGTCCGCCTCTAGCTCAAGCCACCTCCCCAATTAGTAGGCCAAAGTGCACAGAGGGTAGGGCTAAAAGGTCTAAGATGAAAGCAGGTGATAGGTCAAGATGGATTGATTGTTACCAGCAGGAGAGGTCAAACAGATAGAAGCAGGCATGCTTGGGGCACAAAGCTTAACAAAGACCTTCAAATAAAGATAGAGATTCTTGTTCCTCATCTGAACGAAGACTTAGCTAAATGCTATATTTGGGAAGAAATAAAAAAAGAAAATTAACTAGTGGGTAAAGGAAGGAAATCCTGCTACAGGAGTAGCCAGTGAACACGGCTGCTAAATGCTCAAAAACTGGGCTAGAAGGACAGAGGGGGCTGGCAGAAACTTCACAGCAAAGTGAGGAGATGGGACAGGAAAGTTAGGCCACTCGACCCAGAAGTATTCCAGGCAAGTTAGCGTTAAACATGAAAAACAGAGAATCAAGAAAGGTCTAGAAGAAATCACAACTTGAAAATGTCTCCACGGGGAAGGTCACTCTAAGACACATAAACCACAGAGGCCATAAGAAAACACTTCACTAAAAATAAGTTATATCAGTATTACGAGAATAATAAGTTGACTGCATAAAATTGCTTTTGAAGTCCACTCGGAAAGAGATTTCATAAACAAAATCAAAACTTGCCAACAGATATCACATAACAGACAACTTCCTTAGAGCATAAAAAGTCCCCATAGACCAAGAACAAGTAAGTGGGTAAGTGACCTGGATGACACCCCAGGAAGAAAATAGGAATAGCCCTTAAACCCACAAAAAGATGCTCAGTTTCATTTACAACAAGCCTAAGTCCTTGGGTTAAGGTTCTCATTCATCACCAGCAAAAACAGTAAAAACCCAAGAAGCCATGGACTATGCAGTGAGGATGTGTAGAAACAGATGCTCTCACATCCTGGACCAGTTTGTACACTCATCAACAAACTCCATGGATAGCAACTTGTCAAAACCTGTGGCCTTCCCTTGACCTAACAATGCCCTTTTTCTTTTAGGAGTTCACCCTTATTTTCTATTGAATATATATAAAATCTTGATACGAGGTTATTTATTACAACATACTATAACGAAAGACTGGAAGCAACTCATATGCCCCCTTTTTCATGGGATCTGGTGAATAAACACTAGCATAGCTTTTTAAAAGACTACAGCTGAACAGCTGTGGTACATGACTTTAATTCCAGTACTTGGGAGGCAGAGGCAAGCAAATCTCTGAGTTAGAGGCCAGCCTGGTATACAGAATGAGTTTCAGAACAGCCAGGGCTACGCTACACAGAGAAACCCTGTCTTGAAAAAACAAAACAAAGCAACAACAACAAAAGATTCAATAGAGCCATTAAGTACAAATTGAAATTTTCAGACATTAAAATAATGGGGCACACAACTACGCAAGGTGATATATGTCTTTAATCCCAGCACTTGGATAGCAGAGGTAGGTGGATCTCTCTAAGTAAGAAGCCAGCCTGGTCTACACAGTGATTTCCAAGCCAGCAGTGGTACTTAGATCTTGTCTTTTAAAAATTACATTTACCGGGCGGTGGTGGTACACGCCTGTAATCCCAGCACTCGGGAGGCAGAGGCAGGCGGATCTCTGTGAGTTCGAGGCCAGCCTGGTCTACCAAGGGAGTTCCAGGACAGGCTCCAAAGCTACAGAGAAACCCTGTCTCGAAAAACCAAAAAAAAAAATTACATTTATTTGGGACTGGAGAGATAGCTGGGTGCTTAAGAGCAGTTGCCACTCTGCAGAGGACCAGCGTTCAGTTTCCAGAACCCACATGGGGGCTCACAACTGTAACTCAAATTCCACCAGATCAGATACCCTCTTCTGTCTTCCATGGGTATCAGACACACACATGGTTCACATGTATACATGCAGGTGATACTCTCATACACATAAAAATAAATACATTTTAAAATACTGAGGCAGTTCCATTTGTCCCAATGGGTAATGAACAATAAGGTATATTGTTAATTAAAAAAGAAAAGAAAAGAAAAAGAAATAGAAGACTGTACGGCAGCCAGGCATGTAGTACACATGGATAATTCCATCGCTTAGAAAACAGAAGCAGATTCTGGTCCTGTGGTGGTGCACGCCTTTAATCCTAGCACTTGGGAGGCAGAGGCAAGCAGATCTCTGAGTTCAAGGCCAGTCTGCTCTATAGATCAACTTATAGGATGGTCAGGGCTACGTAAAGAGACCTGTCTTGGGGGGAAAAAAAAGAAAGCAAGAAAGAAAGCAAGAAAACTGAAGTGGGAGGATCGGGAGTTCACGGCTAGTATAAGCTGTATAGCAACTTAAAAAAAATAAGTAAACAAGCAAAATCAAAACAGACAGTAGATAAAATAAGACTTCTAAGTTGAAGAGAGAAGGAGAAACATATATCATATGCTTGTATATGTATAAAATGGTTCTGGAAATAATGGCTGGGTCTGGGAAGAGAAACTGGAAGGCTGGGAGTAGAGATGAAGAAATAGAAATTCAAGTACTGTTAGGATGAAAATCTATCTCCGTACATTAGGTACACATAATCATAATCAGAATGCCTACATTAAGATAATATTCGGGGAGGCATACCTCCTGACCTATGTAACAGTGCAGAGGTTAAGTACACACCAGCGGGAACTTTAGTCTTTAACTCGAGGTCCAGTACTCCAAGATAGACAATGATAAGGTCTTTCCAACCTGTAACAACACATCCAAGGTTAAGCTATGACTTCCTATCTCCTTTGTGGTTCAGAAAGTTTGTGATGAGAAAGTTCATAAAACACCAGTGACTGTTTTCCCTGGGGGTTCTTGTTCAAGAAGTGGTTGAGACACAGCCGCTCCCCCAATTCTGTCACTCTAGTAACACCGTGGACAAGACAGCTCAGTCTGCTGGGCTGTGCCTGGGCAGAGGACCAGGGAGGAACAGAAAGTCTTACCACCTAATCCTGGAGATCCGACTAACAGGGACAGGATCAATTAGACAGAACAACCAGGAACTTAGCTAGAAGGGGGCTTGTGCATCTGTGGCACAGTTTTCAAAACTTTTACTGTCTAAGAAGACAAAGTTCATGTCCTGGCAAGGCCCAGTTCACGAGAAACATCAGACTTTTGAACCATGATATGAGCTATGATAATCCAAGATAACCACCTCCTAGAAATCATGTTTGAAATAAGACAAAACCATTGAAATCCAAACCAGTCTCTCCATCTGTCCAAAACAGAAGTCTAACGCCACTTGACCAGCTCATGTGGTACCTGAGCTCCAGGGTCTGGGGATCTCACTACAAGCTTTCATCCTCCCTCAAGGAAGAGTGCCAGAGAGAGCATCATATTGGCAAGCATTTTCTACTGGACTAAAAGGGAATCAAAGTAGCCCCATGTGTGCTATGATAGAGACCTAGAATGGAAACTGAGCATCTAAAACATTCTCCTATTGCCCAAACTTGCTCTCAAAGAGCTGGGAGTTTAAAGAGGTTTGTCTTCAGCAAAGGGGGTATGGCCAGTCAAAAGTATTTCTTATTGTAGGAACAAAGCCGACTTCACAGAGAAGAGCCCTGTCAAAATAAACAGTGGCAAGGTTTGGAGGGCACAAAGTCTAGTCTACCCTCTTTCTAGCCAAAATCTCCTACCCAGAGGAAGTCTCAGTAATGTAATAAACACACACAAAAAAAAGCACAACATAAAAACTAGACCTTGTGGTGCTTGCCAGGAACCCTACAGCATTCAGGAGGCTGAGGCAGGAGGATCATGTTGAAGGACAGTCTGGGCTACAAGAAGAGATTCTTATCAAAAAGAGGGGTAGGCCGGGCGGTGGTGGCGCACGCCTTTAATCCCAGCATTCGGGAGGCAGAGGCAGGCGGATCTCTGTGAGTTCGAGACCAGCCTGGTCTACAA
>NC_022013.1:40700288-40707748 GCF_000317375.1 Microtus ochrogaster | reverse complement strand
AAGAAGAAGAAGAAGAAGAAGAAGAAGAAGAAGAAGAAGAAGAAGAAGAAAGAAGACACAAGACAGAACCACACTTAAAATTTCGTAGTTGGTAGATAGCACTGGAAAACACTACATTAAGAACTAGGTTCAGAAAGACAAAGACCAAAGGCCACATAGCCTTTCTCATATGCAGATCCTAGGTTCTAGTTCTTATATATGTATAACTATTAGGGAATGAGTTATGAAATGACAAAGGTGACCATGAGGGAGGAAAAAAGGGCAGTAAACAGAGTAACAGAACACGTGCAATATAACAAGCCAGGAGGGAGAGGGGGATAAGAGAGAGAAAGGGAAAACAACCAAAACAAAGTATGCTTGAAAATGCTGAAGAACTCTGTTACTTTGTATACTAATTTAAAAAAAAAAAACAAACTAAGATGCGACTAACACAAGTTTGCTGCTGGGAACTTGTACACTCTCCCATAGTAAACTTAGAGTGTTTGTTTAAACAAGGGGCTAGGATGTAGCTCAGCACGCACAAAGCTCTGGGTTCCACCCCCAGTACTGTGTAGAGTCGGAAAGATGGTACCTTCTGCAACCACATACTGGAGGGTAGAAGACCAAGGTCATCTTCAGCTACTTAGTAAGTTTGAGGCCAACCTGGGATACTTGAGATCCTGTCTCAAACACAGACACAAAAGGAGTAACAAACACTAAATAAAATTTGTGTTTTAGAGCCGGGCGGTGGTGACACACACCTTTAATCCCAGCACTTGAAAGGCAGAGGCAGGCAGATCTCTGTGAGTTCAAGGCCAGCCTGGTTTACAAAGTGAGTTCCAAGATAGTCAAGGCTATACAGAGAAACTCTGTCTTGAAACCACCCCCAAATTGTTTTAATTACAACCCTGTGTTAATTCTTAGAACAAAGAATAAAGTACCATAGACTGTTAGTAGCATGAAGGGTCTGGTTACCATGGTGTTACCAAGAGGCTCTTTTTTTTTTTTTTTTTTTTTTTTTTTTGCGCAAAAGTATCTCAGTTTCATTTCTCAAGGGTCCCTCAATCCTCTAATTTTCCTGTCTCTATCTCCTAAAGGGGTGCTTACCCCTTGTCTTGAACTGTTGACACATCTAAAAATATCCCATTCTGCCGCTGTCTCAACACATCAGCCAGGATGCTTGCAAGCATCACTTGTTATGATTTCATGAAATCCTGCCTCTCTGCTAAGAGTGGTGATTGTACAGTCCCCTGTCTATCTAACACTTACAAAAATCTATGGCAGGGAAGAGACAGAACAAATCACGAGTGCTCCTGGAGCTTGCCTGTCCACCAGCATGAAAAACAGCAGGGGATGTGACAGAATGGGCTGTCGTATTGCATGTTCATGAATCCATTAATGAGGATTTTCTTGGCAAGGAGAACTTCTACCTCCCATCTCCAGGCTGGACCCCTTTGGTTGACTGAGATATGAGACCAACTCCCGCTGAGGACAGCGCCATACTGGCTTTCTCTTCTCCACTGGCCCCTCTCCCTACCGTAGGAGAGGTTAAATCTCCTTTGTGGCTTTTGGTAGAACAAGGAAGTTAGATCCTTAGCTAGGGTTTCCTCTGTGCCCCCAGTTCACCTCACTCATTCTCCCTCCCCCCAAAACTTCTAAATGAACCAGATCATGGCCTTTGACTTATGGTAAACACTTAAGACCCACTGTGCCGTGCCCTAGGTGGACACCTGGTAAATTCCAAACAGTATACCACAAAGTCAAAACACAGCCCACTCTCAGACGCAGAAGAAAGAAGTCCCTGCAGCCACCAGACTGTCTCTCATGGAGGAGCCACGGGTCCATAAGGCTGCATGGCAGTGTCAACATAGGCTATACCCTCCTCCATCCTATGACTACCAACACAATGAACATTACTGTCAGAACCTTTGCTAGAGGTTGCAGATCAGTGGGGCAGCTGAGACCCAGAGGGTCACACTGCTTTCTTTTCCTCTGCTCCTCAGTTCGCAAGGGCCTTCAGCACCAGGTGCAAGGCTCATCTCTCAGGAGTCTTTTCAATCCCTCATCACCTGTCCGCCACCTTCACGGACTATTCCACAAGCCGTGGACACACCAGCTCCTTCCACGTCTCCAGGGCTTTGGCACACTTGGTCTTCTGTCTTTTAAGCCCTGGCTCACCCATGGGTTATGCCCATCAGCACTGTACCCCCTGTCTGCATGTGCTCCTCAAAGGTTCAGGTTTGTGCTTCAGTATCCTGGGTTCAAATCTCTGCTCTGCTACTAACCAGCCACTGGGCTTTGAACGGATTCTCTTCAGAACTTTAGTGTGGAGATGACATGATGTCAGAGAAGGTTCAAAGGAGTGACTGGCACATACTGGAAGTCCCTCTGCACAGCAGGGAAGACCAGCCTCTGGCCCAGTAGTCAGACAGCCCTGCCACACACCACACCTTTACCCCTGCCACGTCCTGTCCTGCTCAGGGACTGTCCGACTGCTTAAGCTATATAAAGGGGTATGTGCTGTAGTCCTATACACTCAGGTTTAGCTTAGTGTCCAGTCCTCAAGTGTGCAGCCCTGGACTCCTAACCTGGGTACATGACAAAGCAAACCTCCCTGGCCAACAGCCAAGGCTTCTGGAAAACTCCCAGGCAAAAGCTGCTGCTATTCTAGCCAATTATTTAACAAGAGGAGGATCCCAACCTGCAGCAGTTAGGGACCTTGGTTCACCCCTTCCAGGACTGGGTGCTCCGCTTTGGTACTGCAGAGGCCACCTGGCCAGGCAAGCCCATGCAGATATAGCAGCGACAACTACCTGGCGCACAGGGCTATCGACAGCACCGTGCTCTTCTGTGAAGAGACAGTTACACTCAACAGCAAGAAGCACTTTTATGTCATGAGAAGCAAGCCCATGTCAGGATTCTTAGTAAGTGGCAATGGGGGCCAGATGAGCAATGTTGGCTGTCCTGCCTTCAGCATCCCTGGCCTTCACCTGCTCAAGCTCTTCACAAGTTGTGATAAGCAGAAAGGTCTCAAAACAAAACAAACTTGACAACTCCAGGGGGGGACAAAGTTACCCTGGCTGAGACTTCTACCCACATCTCATCACCATGGAAACTCAGTGAGGAATTTGGAATTATGTACAAAAGTTACCCAGAAATAATGTCTTCCATTGTCAAGGGTTCCAAACCCAGTTTGCAGACTCTTAAAGCCTGGTTCCATGTCAGAATCCCTCTGATTCAGTTGGCTCAGGAGTGGAGTGTTGGCACAGTACTGTTTTTAAAACCCTTGCTGCTTGGCTGGTTGGTTGTGCCATAGAACTCAGACCAGCCTCAAGCTTGCTATGCAGCCAAGGATGGCCTTCACTGCTTCACCAGAGCTGGGATTACAGGCACGCACCACCACGCCTAGTTTTCTGTGGTGCTGGGATGGAGCCCAGGGCTTCGAGCACGCTAAGCAAACGTAACATTTCCTGCACAAAATGGATCTAAGTGTCCCAGAGCCTTTTTTCCCCTAGGGTAGATAATCTAAATACTAAGCAAGCTCAAAAGCCAGGCAAGAAGTTTAACCCTGAGCTACAGGGGAGCCCTCCCCACCAGTGGCTCTAAGTGTACACAGAATGCAGCTAACACTTCTTCTGCCAACCCCACCCCCATGGCAGTGGAAAAAGCCAGTGGTGCAGCCAAAACAAGTGTGAGAAGATTTCTGATGCTCCTTCCTCACTGTGACACGTCCTCTGTGCACCCCCGTTTCTTGGTCTGTAGACAGTTTAGCAGAAAGAAAAGTACTGCCACCAGCAGGCAGCTTTCTCGAGTTCTTATCAAGTTTACACAGTGCTGCCCCTTGGGACTGCCCATGAAGGCCCACCTCACACAGCTGTTGGCCATATCTGAAACACGTTTAAACCAGTTTTTAAAATAGTAACATGTGGTAGTGGTAGTGGGGGAGGTGTTCTGTGTTCTGGAGAGATAGTTCAGTATCTATCTGAACTGACACCAAACTTTGACAACCTGAGCTCAATTCCTGGGACCTACGAAGGGGAAGGGAGCCAACTCTTGAAAGTTGTCCTCACTTGTGTGCTATGCTGTGCGTGTACAGATATGCACAAATAAACATGCAATAATTTCTAACATTTTTTAAAGGGTGGGCATGTAGCTCAGTGGTAGAGAATCTACCTAACGTGTACAAGACCTTAGGTTCAGCATCCATACCAGTACCTCTCCCACTGCAAAAACAAACAAACAACGTGTAGACCTTGCTTTTTGGTATACTGCAAACCTAATTCTTTTGTTTTTCATTTTTGTTTTTTGAAGCAGGGTTTCTGTGTAGCCTTAGCTGTCCTAGAACTCATTGTAGCCCAGGCTGGCCTTGAATTTAGAGATCTGCCTGCCTTGCCTTCTGAGTGCTGGGATTAAAGGTCTACACAACCACACCCAGCTCCCAAAGACTTTTTTTTTTTTTTTTTTTTTTGGTTTTTTCGAGACAGGGTTTCTCTGTGGCTTTGGAGCCTGTCCTGGAACTAGCTCTGTAGATCAGGCTGGTCTCGAACTCACAGAGATCCGCCTGCCTCTGCCTCCCGAGTGCTGGGATTAAAGGCGTGCGTCACCATCGCCCGGCTTCCCAAAGACTTTTAAAGGGGTCTCTGCCCTTCTTTTTGAAATCAGAGCACAATAACTGATCTGGTCACCAAAATAACCAGGAACAAACTGGTAAAGAGTATTCTGTCAGCTGCTCATTAGTCTCCCTGGATAAAACACTCATCATTTTTTCCTCCCAAACCCAGAGGTGATCCATATTCCCTCGGGACAGGCCTGTATCAGCCAAACAATCTATGAACCAAGACCATCTCTAAAACAGGTTTTCCTTCTTGCAAAAAATTGCGTAAGTGCTTCCAGTTGCACAAACGGTTTGGCCACATTCACTCTCCCTATACAAATCCCACAGAGCTCACAGCCCATCAGTTTTAAAGCTCAAGAAAGGGAGGGCTAATTTGCTCTCTTACTGCAAAGGCAGAAGATGGGTTAGAGCTGACAAAACCTTCAGAAGCCTGAGTTAAAAAAAAATGTTTATTCTGCTTGGCCCAAACTCACTTTCAAGTAGAGGGTGTGAGTTGGTTATTTGTAATTAAATATAGCTTCTGTAATTCAAGGTAGTGGTCAGTGATCATGGCTCTTCCCAGTGCTGGTGGTCCACACTCTGGGCTCTGCGGATCGCTTTCTCAAAGGATCACTGCTTTCCTCTCATGTAGGAACAGTTTCTAAGCTGAAGCTCACAGAGTAGGTAACCAGCCAGGGCCACAGAGCAAGTAGAGCAGAGATGTAGGCCCAATGCAAAAGAAAATATGTTGCCATATAACATGAGCCTTTCTCCCTCCGATCCAGCTGTGCTACAGTGGGGGATTCAGTGTTACAGGGTTCAGAAACCATGGGCCCACAATTTCTTTACAAACCAATCTGCCTGTTGGCTTACACAGTGGGGGAGGAGGGAAGTGAAAGGGAGGGAGGAAGGGAGGGAGAGAGGAGAGGGAGGGAGGGAGGGAGGGAGGGAGAGAGAGAGAGAGAGAGAGAGAGAGAAAATGAATGAATCCTGGAGAGCACTAAAAACTCCCTCATGGGGCTGGAGAGATGGCTCAGTGGTTAAGAGCTTTGCCTGCTTTTCCAAAGGTCCTGAGTTCAGTTCCCAGCAACCACACGGTGGTTCACAACCATCTGTAATGAGACTTGGTGCCCTCTTCTGGCCTGCAGAGATGTAGGCAGAATACTGAATACATAATAAATAAATAAATATTAAAAAATAAAAAAACTCCCTGGTGATCAGAGTAACTTAATTTACTTATTTAGCTATGGCAGGGATTAAACCCAGCGCCTATCACATTCCAAACAAGTGCTCTAACACGGTATCTCCCTCATCTGCAGCCCACAAAGCCCAACTTTAGAAAAATAAACTGGTACCAAAAACACAGGTGCCACATTTCTATTCCCTCTATCAGAAAAGCATTCATAAGAAGTTAGTCATGGGGCTGGAGAGATGGCTCAGAGGTTAAGAGCACTGACTGTTCTTCCAGAGGTCCTGAGTTCAATTCCCAGCAACCACATGGTGGCTCACAGCCATCTGTAATGAGATCTGGTGCCCTCTTCTGGCCAGCAAGCATACAGACAGAAGTTAGTCATGGAGGCAGGACAGATGGCTCAGCAGTTAAGAGTACTGGCTGCTCTTGCACAGAACCCGATCCAATTCCCAGCACCCACATGGCTTCTCACAAACATCTGTAACCCCAGCCCCAGGGGATTTTATATTCTCTTCTGACCTCCACAGGTACCAGGCATGCACACAGTACACAGACAGACATCCAAATGTAACACCCATACATATAATTTAAAAAAAAAGTTGTTAAAACTGGGTTTACAAAAAAATCAGTGACTCTGAGAACTTCTGAGGTCAAAATTGGTGTGTCTCAGGAAGGTGCCATTTCTGGGAGTCTCACATCACCCCCCCCCCCCTAAGAACCGCATCAACAGGGCACCCATCTTGTGGGGCAATCAAGACAGTAATGCTTCTCAGTGGCTAGGGCAGAATCAGGCACTGAGTACTTGCTTACTTTGTCAGCTACTATAGTTACATTCAGTATTTAGTAGCAGCTGGTGGCAGCCAGCCGTGAGGGACGCCTCAGCAGGGAGTCAAGCAAAGGTTGTCTTCAAGGTCCCAGCTAGAACAGGGCTCTCCTCTTACTTTTCTTAAACACCTAGAGCCTGGGACCTTAAAAAAAAAAAGGCTCAAAATAACATATCCCCTGCACACACAGCCGTTTGATCCTCCTCCCCAACCCCACTAGGTTGATGTGGCCTCCCCACAGGTCTGTGGGTGTGGGAGTAAATCACGTGTGCTTAGCCCAGCAGCTAGCATTATCTGCATCTCTAAGGCAACCAGAAAGCCCCAGTCCCTGCCAGCAGGGATGCTAAATTCTTCTCTGGCTGTTGTTAGACCACCAGCTTCCTGGCTCCTCCAAAGGGAGAGGGAATTGGGGCACGCAAAAGCATCAGAAGGCCAAAGGAGATTTGATGTTCGCTGAAGGAGAAAAATCTTAGGGTAGGTATGGAAGTCTGGTCATGGCAAGAGAGGTACCTGACAGGGAACTAGGTCATTTCGGAGTGTTAGGTAGCCAGACAGGCTTGAAGAAAGGACTCCCTCTCCCATCATGAGCTTCAGGCTCCACCTATTGTCTCCCTGGCAACTTTTTTTTTTTTTTTTAGAAAAGGAAGCTCCTGTTTGCTGGGCGTGTGGATCTTGAGTTCAAGGCCAACCAACCTGATCTTTGGAGAGAGTTCTAGTCAGCAGCACACGGAGAAACCCAGTCTCAAAAAACAAAACAAAACAAACAAAAACAAAAGAAAGAAAGAACAGGAAGCATCACAATTTCCCTCCTTTAAGATTTCAAGTACCACATGCAAGGGAGGAAACTAGAGGCTGGTAGTCTTTGTTGAGC
>NC_022013.1:40688859-40700188 GCF_000317375.1 Microtus ochrogaster | reverse complement strand
CGCCCCAAGCATTTCCTCCCGGTAAAGCGTGGTCTTTAAAAATTGAGCCAACTGGGCTTGTCAATCACCTAGCCAGGAGATTGCCTCTCAGCAAGGACAACGTACCTAAAGACTTGGTAGGTAAGGGTAGGAATAATTATCACTTAGCGAGATAAGAGCTCAGAAGCCCCTCCCTAGAGGCAGCTGCTAGCACATCTTCACTGTTAAGTCTGCCCACTTTTCTCTGCTCTGTTTCAAAACGCTAATCATGCTTGTCCCCGATATTCTGAACAGATCTCTCCCTGATGCTCGAAGCCCCTCCACACAGTTGCTTGCCGAGTTTCCACTGCTGAGCCCGTGTTGACCCTAACTCAAAGGGCACGACTTTCCTCTCCATCTCCCTCCTTCCACCAGCCACAGAAATTTACAGCCTGCCTGCCCAGTTTTCTCTCAAACTCTTAACAACATGGTTCCGGAGTTTTAAAATGTTTCCATCGATGAGACTACGAATCCGCAAAAATGGTGCCGCGATTCCCCGGTACCAGAAAAGCAGAGAAGGTAGCAGGGTTGGAGTGCGTGGGGTGGAGGACCAAATCCACCTTGGCACTAGGAGAAAGGCACCGCGGCTGGTGCAAGCACGGGGGATCGGGAGGAAGAGAAATGGGATGCATATCCCACTCAGTCCTCACTCTATTCCTAAGCTGAAGGCAGCGAGCCAGCCAGTGGGGAGACCCGGCTTGGAGAACATCTCAGGCCTCCCCCTCCCCTGCGCCCGCACCTTAAGAGAAAGCGGGAAAATGGAACAGGAAGGGAGGTTTGTATCTCGGACCCATCTGCATTCACCCTTGCGATGCTGGGGTGGAAGGGCTAGCCTCGGAAAATGGGGGCAGATGGCCAGGTCGTGGGAGGCTGCCATCCCTCTCCTAAGAGCACAGCCACAGTCACCTTAACTTCCCGCCTCGCTCACCTGACAGACCTCAGAGGCCGGGGTCCAGCAGCCGGATCACCGCCCTCCGTTCCCAGGTCCCCGCACCTGCGCACTCCCAGCTCT
Organism: Microtus ochrogaster; assembly: GCF_000317375.1. NCBI lineage: Eukaryota > Metazoa > Chordata > Mammalia > Rodentia > Cricetidae > Microtus > Microtus ochrogaster. Next base: position 40,699,158 of record NC_022013.1, on the reverse strand, counting down.
CAGTGATGGGCTTGGCACGTCTCCTTAAAGGCGCAACGCGCACGCTCGCGTCCTCCGACAGAAAAACCCGTCCGGCTCGAACCGCGCGTTGTGTCTCAGCAGCCGGGTTTTGTTTGGGATATGCCGAACCGCTACCCTGTGCTAATTCGTGTCCCTAACTCAATACGTTAAACCCGGCAGGTGAGTCCTTCCCCAGAAGCCCGCCTCCACCAACCGTGAACCGAAGGCACGAGCATCTAGTGGGTTCCCAGAGGAAGAACTCGCATAAAGAGTGCTCAGGGGCGGACATTAGGGAGCAAATATTGCCACGTTGCCAGGCAAAGCCAAAGTTCACGGGCACTGTTTGGTTTACTGAGCATCTACTGTGTGCCTAGCGTTTCTGAGCCTTTCACCCACCAAAAAGATCCAAACAGGATCTTGACCCTGAGAGTTTAGAGACTCTTGGGAATTCCAAAGTAAGCCTTGGCTACTGAACTATAGGGTGGAGATGAAGGGATGAGACCCTAGTGTTTAGCATCTAGAAAACTTTCCGAAAAGTATATTGTCGTTTCTTACCTCGTAAAACCAAGCAAAGGACAGTGTGGCCTGGCTACTCTTCCTGTTCCAAAGTCTCAGTTAAGATGTCATTTCAGAGCCAGGCGGTGGTAGCGCACGCCTTTAATCCCAGCACTCAGGAGGCAGAAGCAGGCGGATCTCTGTGAGTTCGAGGCCAGCCTGCTCTACAAGAGCCAGCTCCAGGCTCCAAAGCTGCAAAGAAACCCTATCTCGAAACACCAAAAAAAAAAAAAAAAAAAAAAGTCATTCCATGAAGCCCTCCCTAAATCCCTTTAGGCTCACACTGTGCTGCAAGCTTAACTCTAGTCAAAACACCTAGCCATTCTTTTAACAGGTATGCATTGAGCACCGAATGGCCACATAGAGATAAGTAAAGGACCTGGCCCTATATTCACACAGCACAAGTCTTCCTGCGGCACGGAATCCTAGACCCTCAGTCTGCCTCTATCTGCATGGGTGGAACTAGTGTCCCTCAGGATTCTGGACCACTTATATCCTCTGTAAGGGCTGCCCCCTAGCACGTTCCTGCGGGCTCTATAGCAAACAGATCTGGATCAAGCTGAGCATGTCTTAGCTTCTAAGAATTGACAAGAAACCCTAGAGTTTCCTAGTGGAGGTCCCCGAAGCCATTGGTGCACACTCCTGTCCAAAACGATGTTCTATCCAGCTTCTGGAACTTACCCCAAAGTCTGGGACAAGACTCCTGGCTCAGGCTGAATCCTCATCATGCCGGATGTTGGCTCCCTCATCACTCAGGCCTCAAGAACTGCATCTGACTCATTTCAGGTGACTGTTTCCACAGCCTCTGTGGCAAGTCACCATCTTTTGGTGGCCTGGAAAAATTGCTGTGGCCTTCTTTCTTCCTACCAAGTCAGTAATATTAGTACCTTTCCAAGATACCTGTCCACAATGGCCTCACAACAGACCCAGAGAGGCAAAGAACCCAAAGGAGCTACCTTGGCCACTTACTATAGGCCCTGCAACCTTGGAGTCTGGGAGCATTTACAAAATAGATGCCGAGGGGTGATTTCAGGACTTAGTTAATAAAAGAATAAGTTCAATGAACAAAGATCCTCCTAGAAGGCCTAGCCTTGAAGCCTTTACTGTGTGTGCTTAAAAGCAGTTGTTTTTAAGATATCTTAAATTTCCCTCCTCAGTAGTTTATACACGGGGTTGAGATACACACACGTCAGTGATAGAGTGGCACAGGCTGAGGCCTGACAGGTTTGGTGGCTCGTTTCTTTAATCTCATCACTACAGAGGCGGGTGAATCTATGTGAGTTCCAGGCCAACCAGGGGTATATAGTGAGTCTCAGAAGGAAAAAAGAAGGAGAAGGAGGAGGAGGAGAAAGAAGAAGAAGAAGCATGAGACCTTGGGTTTGACCCCTAACAAGTCAAAAACAAACAAAAACTTAAAAATGGGTGGCTAGTCCTCCTTTTTCCTCCTTTAATTCATACCCTTTGGTCTCAGGCCTCCAAAGGCCTGAAGTTTCTGTAGCCAGCCTCTTCCCCTCACAGTTTTATTGCCTGGACATACTTAATTGAACCTTAGAGGCAAATCACATTCTTGGTGACTCTTCACAAGATGACTGACAAGAAAGAAGCCTTAATTAGCACCAGTCTTACAGTGAAGCCAAGAATGTAGGGAAAAAATGAAGAAGTCCCCAACACCTTGCCTCTCCCACCTCCAATCCTGCTGAGTCTATGACACTCTCGACACTACCATTGAGGAGCAGGTGACTAGGGCAGTCAGAGAATTTTCTTCTCTCCTGACCGAACAGAAGCTCCTTATCAGCTGTAAGGTCTCACCCCAGCTTTAGCAAAGAGTTTCAAAATCCCTTGGCAGAGCACCTCAGGCTCTGTCCCATCACAAGTCTGGAGAGGTGTCCTAGACTCCGAAGAACATCAGTCAGATGAGCGGTGGCTATAGTGGCTTCTGCTTAATGTGTGTTTGTTCTGCAGTCACTGGGCATGGAACCATGTAGTCCCCACAAGCACTGCACACACCACATTGCAGAGAGATTACAGGATAGGTCCCAGAGCCAACGTATAGCCAGCGAGGAGTCAAAACATTCATTCATTCATTTACTAATTCATCAAACACTGCTACAAATTTGCCACATGCTAGGTACTCTCTTGGTGACAAGTCAGGCTGTTTGCTTGGCTTAAGTTTTTAAAAGGTACTTATTGATTGGTGTGTGTGTGTGTGTGTGCCACATGCTAGGTACTCTCTTGGTGACAAGTCAGGCTGTTTGCTTGGCTTAAGTTTTTAAAAGGTACTTATTGATTGGTGTGTGTGTGTGTGTGTGTGTGTGTGTGTATGTATGTAAGTACACACCACTACGGCATGTGTGTGGAAACCAGAGGACATCTTATAGGAGTTGGTTCTTTTATCATAGGAGTCCTGAGATTAGAACCCAGGTCATCAGACTTGGCAGCAAGCACCGTGACTGCTTGTGGACCCCAGATGCACTAGTTGTCCTTAAGGTCTTAGGGTCTGTAAAGATGAACATTGTTCTCAATTGACTGGATCTATATAATCCCACAGGACACAAACGTTTGGGCATGTCTTTGAGGAATTTTCTAGATAGGAAGGTGAAGTGAGTATGAGCAGCACCATTCAGTGGTCTGGGGTTCTAGACCCAGTATCAAGGAGAAAGTGCACTGAGCATTGGCCTTTATCTCTCCCTGTTTCACGGCCGCAGATGCAAGGTGACCAGCTGCCTCTCACCCCTGCTTCCATCTTTCCCCTCTAAGGAATTCCCTGTATCCACTATCATCCTCTGGGACCCCTCAAATTGCAAGCCCAAAGAAACTCTCTGTCCCTTGAGCTGCCCCGGTCATGTATTTGATCCCAGCAACAAGAAAACGAATGAATACGCAGTCTGTTTATAAGAAAAAAAAATAATGGAGATTGCTTAACCAGAGAATCACACAAAGGCCATGTTCAACATGGAAGTGTTGCAAAAGAAAAAAACAAAACACAAAAGATCCCACATGTACCCAGCTGCCAGCTGGACGAATTCCAAGTCTTATAAAGCATTTGCATGAGCCGGCCCCGGGTACATCTGCGTGGCACCTGTAAGCCAGGCACTAAACTCTCTTCTCAAATTGCACTTCAGATGATACTGCCTTGCAGTACCTGCTCTGTTACTTCATTCACATGCGTATTCATGCTCTTCCTCCCCCTCTCTTACACACACACACACACACACACACACACACTAGAATTCACTATAGTATATGTATTCATTTAGGTGGCTCTCACTCTCCCAGGCTGTGAGCTCACGTGGTGAGGCATGCAGGAACAGCTAATTAACATTTGCCTGTTCTGTGCCACTCATCCCTGGAGACATGAAAGTGGAAAGGAGCTCACAGCCTGGGAGAGTCAAAAGCCACCTAAATGAATACATATAGGATAGTGAATTCTAGTGTGTCTGTGTGCCATGAGTTATTTCATCGAAGCCTCCAACAAGCCTGTTAGGCGGGCACTATTACTAGCCCCACTTTACAAATGAGGGGGAAAAAATTGAGGCTCTAAGACTAAATAACCCACTAAAGTCACACAGTCAACCAGTAATATTGTCATAATGAACAGATGTGCAGGTCTGAAAACAAAGTTTGTGTGGAAACTATTGAGCTACCTGCTTCCGAAGCCAGTTATAGGATTAAATATGAAGGATGTGGCATGTGGAAAATTCTAACGCTAAACATTCAGCCATCTATGACACACTAGCATTTTAAAGAAAAAAAAAACCTCTCAAACTAATCCAAAATATCATTTATTCCTTTATTTGTAAATAAAATATTACCAACCTCCCAAATCTGCATTGCAGTCCAGGTATGAAAGATTCACTCTGATTCTTTCCTTCAAGGAGAATGTTCCTCTGAGTTTAAATTGCAAGGTTTGTGGAGGTACATATCAGGATTCTGTCTCAAACAAAAAGAAAATTAAAAAAAAAACCCAAACCAGACAAGTCACTGTGTCAATCTGAAGCCCAAAATGTGTGCATGTGCACATGTGTGAGTGGGCGTGTGCATGTTTGTATGTGTCCCTGTGGGCACATGTGTGCATGTTTGTATGTGTCCCTGTGGGCACATGTGTGATATGTGCCAAACTGCCCATGTGGAGGTCAGAGGACTCCCTCAACTGTTGGTATTCACTATGCACCTTGCTCTGATGCAGTCCCCTGCTGTCCCCTGCTGTCCCCTGCTGTGTAGACCAAGTTAGCTGGCCCATGAGCTTCTGGGAATTCTCCAGTCCCCATTTCCCATGTCACAGGAGCGATGGGATTATAGACACTACTGTGTCCCTTTCTTTCATTGGTTTGTTTCTAATGTGGGTCCTAGGGATCCAAACTCTGGTCCCTATGTGCACAGAAAGTGCTTTATTCCCTGAGCATCTTGTCAGCACCTGAAATCATTCTTACTGTACCGAGCTCATTTGTGCAAAGCGCCAGCAGAGCCCAGCCCTAGTCAAGGAGATTTGTGTGAGGATAGGAGTTTGACTTTTGAGAGAGCCCTCCCCAAAGCCTGAACTCTGCAAGCACCTGAGAGGGAGTTGGAAAACGACGGGAGATTTCCACAATATTGTCCTGGACCTTTACAGAGAAGCAAACAGGACTAAACCCCCAAATTGCTGGGTTTCAAATGCTAGCAACAGGAAATGGTTGATTAAGCCCAGATTTGAATTAAAAGATGAATTTAAAAAAGGAAGTGAGCATATGGGAAGCCAGCAGACGGAGAGGGAAGGCAAGGGGGCCAGTTTCCTAATTTATGTCTTCGCCATGAAAATGAGCTTCTGGTTAAAACAGCCCCCAATGAGAACTGAGCTCAGCAGAGAATGGAATGTACCCAGTAATGCAACTTAGTTCCAGGGACCAGATCGAGAGAAATGATCAGCCAGTGTACCGAGCAGAAATGTTTCCGTGGTCTTCAGTAATCTGTGCTAGCAGCCCTTCATGACTGAGGGTCTTTGCTTCAAACTGGGCAGAGAGACACAGATCTAGGAACCCCGAGGTGTGACACTGATGTTTATGAACGGACTGCATCTGGTTAGTAAATGCAGCCAGAAGAAGCGGCGCTCAGGAAAGCTCTGAAACCAGGCATGGGATAATGTGGTCACAGTTTCAACAGCACTTTTCGAGGGAGATAAGGAGATTGTTCTAAGATCCACAGGAACGAACACAGTCAAGAAAAGCCCAAACACACCCAATTAAAAATGAAAAGTCTCAGGACTTAGTCAGAAAAGCACAGTTGTTCACATAGTGTGGCATTACACAGAGGTGGATTAAAAACACCGATGAAACACCACAGTTGCTACAGGTACCACGTACACAGGGACATCTTCATCATAAAAAAAAAATGTCTGAAGGAGAAATAACTCAGCAAAAAGGTGCTGTGACAGTCGGCCCCAGTGGCACAGGCCCAGGGAGCCTGAAGAAGGAACATCGCAAGTTCAATGGGTTATAGGCTAGGTTCAAGGCCAGTCTGAACAACTCGAGACCCTGTCTCTAAATAGTGGAAAGGCAGCTTCAGACACAGCACAGGAGTAGAGCACTTGCCTAGTGCACACACGACACCCGTAGGTCCACTTTCCAGTTGGTGGAGCGTGTGTGTGTGTGTGGGGGGGGGTGTGCCAGGACACTTGAGTATTTATATTGAAAACTAGAGAATTTTGATTATTTTTAAAAATATTTATTTATTATGTATACAATATTCTGTCTGCATGTATGCCTACAGGCCAGAAGAGGGCACCAGACCTCATTACAAATGGTTGTGAGCCACCTTGTGGTTGTTGGGAATTGAAGTCGGACCTTTGGAAGAGAGCACTGAGCCATCTCTCCAGACTAAAAGCTAGAGAATTTTAAGCTGGATGTGGAAGCACACCTAACACCCAGAGGCAGGAAGCAAATCTGAAGCTAGCTTGGACTATGGAATGAGAACGGGAGTAGATGTGGAAACAGCGGAGTGAGGTCTTTCAGTCCAAGCTGGAAGAGATCAGCTTCAGTGAACAGAGTGACATGATTCCTGGTTCTTCACGCCATTTCCCAAGTAGATTGGTCTCATTAAAAGGCAGGTGAGCAGTCGGCCACTGGCAGTGGGGAACGTTTCTGAACCTTGCCTACACCCTGGACCTAACATTGTGGATTTCTTGTATCAACCCTTTTACTTTCTTCCTCTGCCTCTGATACTTCTACCATTTAACACTGAGGAAATGGTGTCTTAGGGTTGGATAAATCGTCCGAAGTCATTCCAGGTGTGATGAGGTGCAGGGAACAGGATGATTTGTTGAATCTATGCTGTCAACCAACCTGGCACTCCCGAGAGCCCCCGAAGCTTTGTATGTCACATGCCGGAGGCTGCAATAAAGACTCCACTGAAATCCCAAGTGGTGGGAGACGTGTTGGAGAAGCTGGGGGACCTGCTAGAAATGACGCCTCCTCACCATTGGGCCTCCTTTTGAACACAGCTTGGTTGGATGTGAACCGGTCTCCACGGAAACAGCTTCCACTGACTTCTTAGAGAGGAGCTGGCTCTCAGTCTCAGAATTAACTTTAAATACAGTTCCTGGACTTTATCTGTACCTCACTGACACAGGCGCTCCTTAGGGCAATGCAAAGGGATGAGTGGGGACACAAATGTGTTCTTTGGTAGTCTAGTCTGCCATTCACTCAGTGGGTACTCTGACAGTTGTCTGCTCTCTCAGCTCTAGCGTAACTCCTTTTATCCAATAGGGATAGTAGAGCACCTACCCCTTGTATTTGTTCAGGTGTTAATAAATTCTTAAGTAAAATAAATACTTTGTCTATCTCCTTCTGCTTACCCATCCTCTGCCTCCTATTCTGATCCTAATGCTAGAGAGTATTTGCTCATGACTCATTTTGATTTAGTGTTGAAAATCTAGTTTTGTAGGAACTCACCCGTCTGCAGCCTTGGACAAACTGGGATGGTAGCTCGCCTTCTCTGCATTACAGTCAGAAGTCATAATAGCACAGATCAAATAGTGGCCAATGGGACTCAAGGTGATTTGAGCTTAAGATTTAGGCTGGTAATTCAAAATTGTGACTGTTTCATGGCCACTGGATATAGATATTTCAGAGACCTAGAAAAGTCAGTGAAACTATATATGAGTCTCATTAATTACTTAATTTTGAGTCCTTTATGGAAGAAGCTATTTTATTTATCCTTTTGTTTTGATTTCTTGTTTTTTAAGACAGGATTTCTTTGTGTACCCATGGCTATCTTGGAATCCACTCTGTAGACCAGGCTGGCCTCAAAGAGATCTGCCTGCCTTTGCCACCACCTTCCAGCTTATTTATCCTTTTATGCCTCTCTTCGTGTGTGTTCTGCTGGTTTAACAGCATTCTGGTATCAGAGGTGGGCTGATTTATAAAGAAATGAGGAGTCAAGTGTGGCGGTGCACACTTTTAATCCTAGCGCTCCAGCAGCAGAGGCAGTTGGATCTCTGAGTTTGAGGCTAGCCTGGTCTACATAACAAATTCCAGGACAGCCAGAGCTGTTACACAAAGAGAACCTGTTTTTAAAAAAAACAAACAAACAAAACAAAACAAATCACCATCAACAACAAAAAGATAAGGCTCGTCTTGTCTCGGGCTTAAGAGGCCTGAAAGTCCCTGTCAGGTAGGAGTCTCGGGTAGGAGCCTCATGCTGCTTCAAGCCAGGGTAGAAAACAGGAGGAGGAAGCAGGATAAGGAGAAAACAAAGCCCAGTGGGTGAACTTGGTTTGTAATCACCTGGAATTTTGAGGCAAGGTATTATTATGTAGCTTAGGCTGGTTTTACACGGACAGCCTCCTGCCTGTACTTCTTGAGTCCTGGGAATATGGGCATGTGCCACCACACCTGGCTTGATAAGTCACTCTTGCTAGAACAAGTCCATTCCTGTAGAAGGGAATTGTTCCCTCTTAGTAATCTAATCTTGTTTTAATGACCTCACCACTTCTCTGCATAGTTCTAGCACAGTGGGTTTTGCAGAGGATGAAGCACAGTCAGTCATGGCAACCTCCACCCTTACAAGGGCAGATGGTTGGTTAAATCTCTGAAAAATTCACTGTGCAAACTGATTCCAAGTCCCAAGTCAAGAACTACTGTGTCAAGGCCTCCAGGAATGATATCTGAAGGAAGAAGGCAGTTAATAACACCGATCTGCAGCCAGGTGTGGTCTGGGGACTGCTTTGGAGACTCTGCTCTGCAAGGGAATTTCTACACTTGGCGTGTCACGCCCACCCTGAGAATCATCTGTGAGTCACTGCCTAGTTGAGGTTTGTCACCTGCTCAAACCTGCTTTCCTACTCTGACTTTGCAGCTGCCGTGGCTTCCGGTGGATTGATATATCGGGGTCTAATGTTTGATGACTCGGAAGGGGATGTGCCCCTGGAACATGCCTTACAAACCACTGGAGGCCTCTAGGACAAAGTCATCAGAATCAGAATGAAGTCACTGATGCTAACACAAAAAACCAGGAGCTTCTGAATGGAGAGCTCCCCAACTCTATTTTCTGGTACTGGTTATCACAATAAAGCCTCCCGGACCACTACCTCACATAAAGGCCATCGCAATGGCACACAAAAAGTGCTTCTAACCAAGGACAGTGGCACACGTCCGTAATCCCAGCACAGGAAAGATTGAGGCAGGAGGATGACAAGTTTAAGGCTAGCCTGGCTTGCCCCCAGTGAGAGTCCCTTGGAAAACAAAACTGAGGATATCTATCTAGGAACCTGTTTACCCTCAGACTGATGCTGCAATTGCCGCCAAGATTACCGTTTGACATTATTTTGTGGGAGCCTCCTTTAACCCCCCCCCCCCTGACCTCCACCTCTCCGCCATGCTCTAAGTAGCACAGGCTTGGCCACCTCAGTGCTCTGCTCTTCACAAATAAACATCTTTAGTTTTCGGCAACTGTAACTCTGACTGTGACTTGGGCTGAGATGCTGAACGAAGCCAGGAAGTTTCAAACTGCGGAGTGTAATCTTTGGTCGCTGGCAATCCAGGGATGAGGAGGCCGTGAATTGTTCTCTGTGTTCTGAGCTGGAATGGTGGCAGACCTTGTCACCATTCCATGCAGAGGAGAGGTCATGTAGGTGGCTGACCAGCGCTTATATTTTAGAGCCAAATATTCCTGGAAGTGCCTCATGCTTGAGAGATCTGGGTCAGGGGCTTGTCCACTCTTAGGCATAACCTCCTCAACCGTAAAATAAGGAGCTAATGTTCAGAGGCTATGAAATGAGGGGTCCACTACAGCTTGGTACCCACAGCCATTATAATTACTTTATAATTGTGTTTCCATAGAAATAGCCTGCCCTACACGGTTCAAGAAACTATCATCTTTCAGTTGTCATGGATGGTATCAAGTAGCGATGATTTAGTGTGAGCGACTAAGTACTTTTAATTCATGTCTGCTTCCTGTGTCTAACTCACCCAGCTGTCCTGGGATGCCAGGAGATGCTCATCTAAGAGATCCCAAGATAGATAAGGTAGTGCGTGCCTCCTAGCCCAGAACTTGGAAAGTAGAGGCAGGAAACTCAAACTCTGATTCACCCTCAGCTAAACAGTAAGTTTGAAGCCAGCCTCAGCTACCTGAGATCCAGAAAGAAAGAAAGAAAGAAAGAAAGAAAGAAAGAAAGAAAGAAAGAAAGAAAGATCGATCTGGAATGAAGAAAAAAGGAAGGAAGAGAGGGGAAGAAGGGAGTGAGAAGGAAGGAAAAGAAAGAGAGAGAGAGAG
>NC_022013.1:40660469-40687633 GCF_000317375.1 Microtus ochrogaster | reverse complement strand
CAGGCTGGTCTCGAACTCACAGAGATCCGCCTGCCTCTGCCTCCCGAGTGCTGGGATTAAAGGCGTGCGCCACCATCGCCCGGCCACACTGGAGTAATGTTATAGATGAGGTAACACTTCTGTATAATTGTTATTTGTTTATTTATTTTAAAAGCCTACAGCACCTTGTATTCCCAGGAGGTCTTCCATCCAAGTACTAACCAGGCCCGACCCTGCTTAGCTTCTGAGATCAGGCACGTTCAGGGTGGTATGGCCGTAGACTTTCTGTATAATTGTTAAACCTGGTTTTGGTAATACCCGTCTGGTTGTCAAGGAAACCTACTTGTTCTTGGGAAACACACCCTGATGTGTAAGGGTAAAGCGTTGCACTGTTTGGAGGCCTATTCCTGAATGAAAAACTTGTATTCATAGCAAACTAGTGAAAAGGAAAAATTGGGTAGAGTGGGTGAGCGCTTTTCCGTTATTTTTGAGATTTGTATGCTATGATTTCAAAGAAAGATGCTAACCGTAAATAAATACGTTGAATCTAAGACACCACAAAGCCCTTAAAACAAGGAAGTGCTTCTTCTGAATCTTGGGCCAGTCCCTCACAGCGACCTCTTACGGTCAGGCTGGGGCGCCCAGCTTGATACCAACAAGCTGCTTTAGAAAAGGCTTACCTTGCCTTTTTGCACAGAAAGCAGGAAAAGAAAGGCAATGGCCGGCGCTGCCTGTGGGAAGAATTGGCGAAGCGGCTGCATTGGCACTGCTTGACCGACTGCGTCTTTTGTCTTATGATGGAAATCTGAGTGAGGAACAGTGTTCTCAGACGCAAAGGCAAGACCGGCTTTCTAGCAGAGAAACTGTGCTTCCATCTGCCACAAGAGGGCGCTGCCTCCCTGCTGTCCACCCTCAAGGGGCTCCACGGAGTGGTTTTGCACATTGGCAACTGCCAGCAGAAGGATCAAAGCGAAGTGAAGAAGTCAAAGCAAATGAAAGGTCCCATCAGCGTCCTTATCTAAGATATCGATACTCTGTTCATGATGGATTTTTTTGAATAAATTTTGATTTTTTTTTTTTACAAAATAAGGAATTAAATTGCCTTGATCATTAATTTGTTTGGCACTGCCCTGAATTTTGGGCCCAAAGCCATGATCTCACTGGACCCTCCCTAGTTCCACCCAGCCTGGGAGATCTAACAGTCTGTCCATGGCAACACCACCAGCTCAGAGTCTGATCGGTCAGGCAAGGTCTGAAGTTATACGGGCACGGGCCTTTTGTATCTGGTAACAAAGAATTAGCCAAGAGAACTAGTTTTGCGAAACCAAATGGATGCCTTTGATGTCACAGCATGGCCAAAGGCTGAGGCTCGCTGTCTTTATCTCCTGCTTTCTAACTCCTCATCTGTAAGATGGAAAGAGCAGTGCTTTCCCTACGGTTTTTAGATGCTGCTTCTCGAATTCTCCGTGTGTATGTTACATATGAATGTGGTGCGTATGGTGTATGCTCATGTTTGTGTGTGTGGATGGGGACGCCAAAGGAGGGTGTCAGGAGTCTGCCTCCACCCTCTTCATCTTCTTCCTTCGAGGCAGGGTCTCTCTGAACTTGGAGTACCCGCCGTTTTTTGGCTAGACTGGCAGCCAACAAGTCCCCGTCTCCATCCCTCACAACCCTGGGGTTGTAGGTGTGTGTGAGACTACACCCAAGTTATTTCATGGGTGCTGAGCTCCAAACTCAAGTCCTCGTGGTTGTATAGCGAGTGTTCCTAACCACGGAGCCATCTCTCTAGTTCAGAGATAGCATTTTTTTTTTTTAACTACACAAATGAAGGACCAGGTGCTGGGCTGAGTTAGCGCTTCAGTTAAAAGCTAAAGTTTCACAGCTGTACTATATGGAAGCGATTATCTTCCATTTTAAAGGTGAAGAAATGGGCACAGAGAGGTTTAGTTATATGTCCAAGGTCGAACAGCCAGTGACTGGAAAGTATATTTGCTCTAACCTCCAAACCAACATTCTTAACTAGAGCGGTTCCTGGCACCTTTGAGACTGTCACAATGTAACCTGCAAACCAACATTCTTAACTAGAGCGGTTCCTGGCACCTTTGAGACTGTCACAATGTAACCTGCAAACCAACATTCTTAACTAGAGCGGTTCCTGGCACCCCTGAGACTGTCACAATGTGGGGGAGACTAGCACCTAGCTGCAAGTAGCCAGGAGGCTGTTGGACTGCGCTGGACAGATCCACGACAGAGAATTACCTGGCCCTGAGTTGGTTAGCTTCCCATCACTGTAACACGAGAGACAATCAACTCATGCAGAGAAGTGTTTCATTCTGGCTGTGTCTTGGACGTCAAGCCCACGATACATAGGCTCTGTTTATGTGCAGCCCATGAAGGGCAAGTGCTTCATAGCAGGAACAGATATTAAAGCAAGGTTGTTCCCCTCAGGGATGGAGCATGAAAGAAAACCAAGGAGACCAGGGAGATGATTGCTGTTCCACAGTCTCCTTCAGGGCACACCTCTAATGACCTAACACCTTCCACCAAGTGCCCACTTTTATAGTGTCCAGCTCCATGCTGGGGACTAAGCCTCTACCACATGAGTCTCTGTGGGGGTGGGGGTGGGGAGTACTTGAAATGCAAGCTTCAGCAAGACCCCAAAAGTCTTCCAGAGTTAATCCCTGAGAATTAATTAATTAATTAATAATTAAATAATTATTCCAACGGCTGTTGCTACTGTTTTCTTTTGTCTGTATGGCTAGGGAAGGGAGTCCCTTTGGTTGCCCAGGGAAACTGAATTTCCTGGCTCAGCATCCATACTATCATGGAGAATCCAGGCTTTGGAGGATCAGCTGAGCACCTTATTTTGCATTCAACAGCGATCTGTTAAGCACCTGCTACCTGCCCATCCTTTCCTGGTCAGCACACACCCATGATATCTGGGCCTAGTGAGAGGGCAGACGTTAGATGAGAAGACACGCAGCTCATTCATGATAATGCATTGTGGTATCTGGAACAAAGCACGGGACCTGGACCCCACGAAAGAGAAAATGCACTCTCTAGAGTGTGGAATTACATCTGAGACTGGAGACCCTGTCTCAGCAAAAGAGAACGAAAGACAGTTCAAAGAATTCTGAAGGCATGACAGTTGGGTTTTCCCTTCATGGGGTGATTTTCTGTAAGCCCAAGCAGAGCCCCATGTAGAAGCTGTCATGTGGGGTTGAAACCCAGAGCCCGTTTCACCAGCTGGTACAAAGGCACCTGCATAAATATAACTCTCACTGCAAAGGGGCTGTGAAAACCAAATGTTCTTCTTAAAAAATAATAAAAGGGCAGGGGGTGTTCTTCTTGAACACGGGGCACAGGACAGACACGCACGGCGGAACAAACACAGACACGACATGGCGGACACACGTGGGTCCACTTTAATGGGGGAGGGAAACACAAAAGGACAAAGGATGTGGGACACACGAGGAAAGGCAGGACGAGAGGGGGGCCTCGTGTGGCCCTGCCTTTTAAACGGGGAGCGCAGGGGTATCTGGGAATATCCCATACCTGTGTGAAGGTGCACGCACAGGTAACCATAGTCCAAAAGGAGTCTGGGAGTTGTAGTTTTTCAAAAGAACAACACCAAATATGAGTGAGATGACCTAGCAGCACAGATTCGGCTTCCCCAAATACCATTTCCCAAAACACTAACCAGTTTTAAGGATTGTTAAAATTTTTAATTACTTAATGTACTTATGTGTATGGGTGTTTTGTCTGCTCGGATGTGTGTGGAGGTCAGAAGAAGGTGTCAGATCACCTGAACTGGAGTTATAGATCATGGTGAGTGGCCATGTGGGTGCTGGGAGTTGAACCTGGTCCTTGGGGGGAAATGATCCAGTGCTCTTAACTACTGGGCCATCTCTCTAGCCCCCAGTTGTAGAATTTTTTCTTTAAAAAAATTTTTAAGCTTATTTATTTATTTTATGTTGTGAGTGCTCTATCTGCATTTACACCTTTTCTGCTGGAAAAGGACATCAGATTCCACTATAGATGGTTATGAGCCACCTTCAGGTCCTCTGGGAGAGTAGCCAGTGCTATTAACTGCGGAGCCATCTCTCCAGCCCCACGGTATGCTTTTATAGTTACAAAACAAAAGAAGCATCGGCGAGAGTGCAGCGTAGGTGGCTTCAGCAAATCGGGAAAAATCTGTGTTTTAGGTCTCAGCTGTTATCTGATGACATTTCTTCTTGTGTGTTCCAAAAGGTTTTAGCTGACTGTCACAAGGATGGCGATAAATGGCCTTTACAGAGTGCTAATGGTGGCTGTGAGATCATTGGACTCGGCAGTTCTATTAGTCAATCAGCTTTATAGAATCTGTGACACGGGTGTGGCTTTTTTTTTCTTCTGAGCCCTTCAGTTTAGACAGGCAGATTTTGCTAGAATTACACAATCTTAAGTGGTGCTGCCGCTTCACCCTACCCCCAAGGCTGCTGGTGAGTGGGATGACAAAGTCATCTGTGCACATTACAGGATCATGCCAAGTGGCTCACTCATTCCTGCACGCGGCAGCATCAGCCACTGGAAACACCTGTTTGGCTTGTGCGGCCCATCCCCGCCAGTCATGGGGACTTTACTGCAGGTACCTTGCTTCTTTCTGATGCCTCTGAGGGACTCAGCCTGTGACACTTTTGTTCTTCATAGGACCTCCATCTTGCCTTCCTCAGATCCCAAGGTATTCTCTGCCTCATTTCATTCAAACGGATCCTCACCTTATAACACCTCTGGAGATGGTTAAAGAGCCAACGCACAGATGTGTCCACTGGCAAGTAGTCTCCAAATCTTTATTTCCCCAGCAGATGGCTCCTTCAGTCCAGTGCCCTCTGGGTGGACACTTCTAAGTATATGAACTGTCAGAAAAAGACATGTCCAGAGATCAAAACTGATCCCCCACCTCCACCCCTGCCCGCTGAGATTACTACCGACTTTAAGGGGACTGGTGCCTAAATTAGGCATGCACTTTCCTTACAAGGGCAAAGAAGACAGAGGCCTCCCTAAAGGCCAACCCATTGTCTTCATTTCCTTGGGGATTAAAACCCATGATCATGAGTTCCTCAGAGAAGTGAAAGTGGCCCAGAGGGATCCAGTAATTCCTGTTATCAGCAGGCTTTATAAGTCAGTGAGCCAGGAGCCGTCTCTTCATTCAGACGGACGACATCCCAGGAGAACAAAGATGTCCCTGCACCAGGCTTCCTTGCTCTTGGCTTCCTTGCTGCTCCTCTCTCTTGCCCTCCATAGTGCCCTGGCCCTGAAGCTCTGCTCCTTCAATGTGAGATCATTTGGAGAGCGGAAGAAGGAAAACCACAATGCCATGGATGTCATTGTGAAGGTGAGTTGTGTTCGAGTCCTGGCCATCCCTTACACCTTTTCTGCAGCATTAGACTCAAGGGCCCTGAAATTTGCTCTCAAGATGAGGTAAGGACAGCGGTAACTACCATTGCAATGACTGCCTCAGGTCCTGGTGTTTTCTGTCAGGTCTTCAGACCAGGTGGTATTCCAGGCCTCCACTGTTATCTGATGATATTTCTTCTTGTGTATTCCAAAGGTATTCTAGGAAGGTGTTGTGCCTTCCACAGGGGTGTTGCAAGGTTGCTGAGCAGGTAAACATGATGCTTTTGCCAGAGTCTGGCCAGTAGATAGTTCCAGCTATGTGCTGCTGTTCTGATGGTTTTAGCTGAACATACTGAGTGTGTGTGTGTGTCAGGCACTATAAATACATGATCCCATTTGTCAACCTCACGAGCAAGGACTATTGTTCCCCGGAGGAGAAGATGAACTCAGCAGAGTGATGCGATGCTGGGTAGTTCCAGGGAGGGGTGTTGAGGAAACTGGTACAGCCTTGTCTGCTTCATCTTTATAATCGTTGGCAAAACGTGCATTCTCTCTCTCTTTTTCTTCCTCCTTTCCTCTCTATCTCTCTCCTATCATCCCTTTATACCTCTCCCCCATTGATCTTCCCCCAAATCAAAATTCTATGCTTTCTCTGCTTGTGGATATTGCTGTTCTTGGGTAATATGACCAATGTCCAGGGAAACTGCCTACATTTTTCTGGAGTCAGTTGACTCTCTGTCCCATAGGCTGATTTATTTTTGATACTTGGACTCTGGTGGAATGGCTATTACTTAAAAACAAACAAACAAACAAACAAATAAACAAACACAGTGAGATTAGGGATTACTTCAGTTGGTAGAACGCTTGCTTAACATTTGTGAAGTCCATCCTTGGCATTGCATGAACCAGGCATGGTGATATCCGCCTGTAACTTCAGCACTAGGGAGGTAGAAAGAGTAAGAAGGTCAAAGGGTCAAGGTTATCTATGACAATATTGCAAATTAAAGGTCAGCCTGGTCTACATGAAACCCTATCTCAACACACACACACACACACACACACACAAACACACACACCAACAAAAGAGGCCCCCATGTGTGGTGAAAATGACAGCAGCCCTAGGCTCAGACCCCATCTATCCCCAGAGGAACTCAAGAGTCCTTCTCTTCCCAGTGCTTCACATAGAGTGGGTTCTCCCACTGAGTGGCTGGTAAGGCTGGTGACTGAAGCCCAGCAGAGCTGAGATGAAGCTGGTATTATGCTACTGCTGGACAGAGAGGACACAAGCAGAAAGCCTGCTGTGCTCTTACCAAAATAGTTCTGGGTCCTAGGTGACTCTGTCCTTTAGATGATAAGCATTGTGGTTTTACCAGGACAGCTGTGCCAAGCCCGTGGGAATCCTAACACCATGGCTGAATGGAGACATCTGACGTGCAAGAAAACGATTTCCCAGTTTCTTCACATGTAGCCTAGTGGCGCCTGGGGACTTAAGTGACTATCTACAGCCCTAACTTATTCATCCCTGGAAATGTTGCCACACTCTTGGAGGCTGTGTTTTTGTACTCTGGTGATTTCGTTCCTCCACACAGCATCTCCTCTGAGCTGTGAGTCCCACCAAGTGTGCCTAAAGTCTTTGTCAAGGCTTTATCCCATTCTCATAAAGCCATTGTGCAAACAGAAGCCAATCCCCTGGAAACCACCAGAGCCATCACAGAGCAGTGGTGGTTGACTGCAAATACCTGGTGCTCGATTAGCTAGTACGGCTTGGATGGCTCAAAGGTAAAGACACATTTGCCACCAAAAGAATGCAAACAATCCAAGTAGGAAAACATCCATTTTAGTGATGTAATTGTACCACTAGGGGGGCATTATGTACCACTAGAAGTTGTGCTTTAGGAGAGTATCACCATCATTTCTCATGAGGTCTATGCTGGGCAAACTCCCTCTGTAACCAAGGACGACCTTGAATTTCTAAGCCCCTTGCTTCTGCTTCCTAAGTGCTGGGATTAACAGCATTTACTATCATACATGGTTTATGCAGTGCTAGAGACTGAGCCCAGGACTTTGTGCATGCTAGACAAGAATTCTGCCAACTGAGTCATGCCTCATCTGCTGGTGTGGTCCCTTCACAGCTCCACAGCCCTCTTTATAATTGGTTACTCAGTGGGTGTTAGTGAGCTGAATGCTAAGGGAAGGTGAGCAATGGCCTGTCTATATTACAGACTCCCTTCCTGGCCACGGAATAGCCAAGGAGATTAGCATGCCAAAGGCCAAGGTTCCTTTCTTCTGTGACCCATTGGCAAAGCACAAGAGTAAGCCAGGGCTTAGATTCCCTTTCCTGAGAGCACAGCCAGATTTCCTGTTGACATCCCTGTTCCTTGCTTACCAAGCACTTCTGAGCCCCGAATCTCCAGCTGATACTGGTTTCCAGTTTCCTTACTGTCTCTGGGAAGTTTTCTCAGAGGAAAATCTGCAAGATTCTGTTGTCCAAATCCTCAAAATGGCAGAGGTTGAGGAAAAGCCATATTTTCTTCTGGTTCCTGCTTCTTGGGAAGCGACTCCCTGGTGGTCCTTTCAGAGCCAAGCTCTGGGTGGACCCTTCCCTTCAAGCTTTCCTCGGTGCCAGATTCCTGCATGCTCACAGGATGGAGTCACGGTCTGGAGGGCAGATATGCTCTGCACTATGCTGCCAAAATCCTCTGAAAGCAACAGTCTGTGGTGGGGTGAGCATGGCTAGTGTGGATGGGATCCAGATAAGTAGTGCCATTGATGCTCTGAGGGTGAGGGAAGGGACAGTCTGGAGAGGTCTAGAAAGATCTTGGGTGGAGACATACTCACAAAATCCTACCTAATGTCTTTAAAGAATAAACAGCATAGCATAGGGTTCAATCCACTTCTCTACCACTTATGTGCCTCACCACACCGGGTGACTTGCTCTCTGGTTCCAGTTGTCCCATCTGTAGCATGGACAGGATAACAAAGATGATCTGATCGTGAGGTTGAACTTGGACCCAGCTCATAACACTGTAGAAAAGAATGATTATCATGTACTCTAAGGCCTGAGAAGGGTGACAAGCCACCCCCATCTACCAGGCCAACCCCAGTGCCTTGGACAGTCTGACACAAGTTCTCGACCTGATAAATGTGTAAACTGAAGGATACAGGAGACTCACCAAGGCCCAGCTTAGTGTCAGACAACTACCAGTGACTGGAAAGGAAAACACAAGATGACCAGGCAACGTCCCTCGTGCTCTACCCATGCTAGCGAAGGGCAGATGACACAATGTTGACAAGCTTGTCCCTGATGCGGTCTGTCTAGTGTAGAAAAGTGGGAGAGACAAATCATGGGTTGAACCTGGCTCTTCCCAACTAGCTATGAAAACCTGAGAAGTTACCTCAGCCCTCAGAGCATTGACTTTCTCGGTGATAAAGTAGGACAGGGCTAGGGAGATGCTTGAAGTGAGATGCTTGCTGACCGAGCATGAGGAGCTGACTTTGATCCCCCAGAACCCATGTGAAAAGTCCAGGTGTAATGGTACACACTTGTCATCTCTGTCTGAGGAGCAGAGATGGTGGGATCGCTGGGGCTCCTTGTGCAGCTAGCCTAGCCTGATTTTCAAGCCAGGCCCCAGTGAGAGACCTTTTCTCAAAGGAAAGATGGAAGACTCTTGAGGTTGACTTCTGGTCTCCATATTTCTCACATACAAGGGTATATTCACACCCATAAACACAGGCGCCCACCTCCCTACACACATACACACACACACACACACGCATGCGTGTGTGTGCATGCACAGTAATATTAGTAGAAATGTGAAGATCCTTGCCTGTAAAAGGTACTCAACCATAGCGCCTTAGAAATAATAATCAACTACAGACCACCTACCTAGCTGGCACTGCCCTAAATTCCTACTTCATCCTACTTCCATTGTAAAGGGTCAAAATGGGAATCAAAGAGTGTGAACGTGTGTTTGTCTTTGTGTTTTGAGAAAGTGTCTCACTATGCAGGCCAGGCTAGCCTCAAACTCACACAGATCTGCCTGCTTCTGCCTCTTCACGCTGGGATTAAAGGTGTGTGCTCTACACCCACTGAATGTGTACATTTTAAAGTCACTTCTGGAAAGGTCTGGTAGTTTCCAGTGACTGACCAGCATGCTGGCTTGAGGCTGGCACATGGCTCCTGATGAGTACTGCACGGCCAGTGTTATAGGTTTCACCTAGAATCGAGGCTTCCTGATCAGTCAGTCCTTAGTCCCGGCTTCCTAAAGTCTGCATCCCTGGTCCCGGGAACGTGGACTCCACTCTTCTGCAGATATAACTGGAGATGCTCTGGATATAGAGGCCCAGTGGCTCTCCATGACTTGCTTCGCCCTCGATAGCCACATTCTGTAGAGCTAAGTCACCAGCATTCCATTACTCAGAGCCACGTGGTCATCCAGGGGTGTGAGCTCTTTCTGCTCCCTGATGGCAGCTCACCCTGACAAAGTGTCTCTTGTATTTTTCCTCCCACTGAATTATTTTTAACCCTTTCAGGGACCAAAGGCTATCTCTTTCCTGGAGTCTTCCCTGATCTTCTGACAAAAGCAATTAATTATTCACGGACATATCCAGCATGCCCATGGCTTGTGACTTTCATTTAGCACAAATTCTGCTTTTCTTCCATTATACTGCCTAGCTTCCATTAGACTCTGATTCTCTGAGTGACTGTATTTTAACAGCTGAGCGTAGTGGAACCTACAGAACTGAGCTGGAACCTTGGCTTCCCCACCTGTATTGGCTGTGACTTTAGAATAATTGCTAAAATACTCCGAGTTTAGTTACTATCTAGATCTAATGGGCTAACCATCATGTCCCTTTTTCAGTGTTCCTGTGAAGTAGGTTCACAGTAAATGTTAGCTCTTATGTTGTTACCACTGTAATTACGCCTTCTGAGATCTGTAGCACCCAGCCTCGTACCTTTACCCATTAAAGTTTAATGTGTATTTATTGTTATCACCACTACAAACCACTCAACCCAAGCTGTAGGATGTGTAGGAGTATCACAGTCAGGAGTGTCTCTGGTTGGTTGTTTACATCTAGATGCCAGTGTGGTTATTTTCGAGCTGTGTGGCTCGATAACATGACCTTGTCTGAGCTTCAATCTCCTCATCCTTAAGATGGACATACCAGCTGAGTGTGGCAGTGCCCACCTTTAATTCCAGCACCCTGGGGGTAGAGACAGGCCAGCCAGGGCTATATAGTGAGACCCTGCCTCAAACAAAGAAATTAATTAAAAAAATTAAAATGGGCAGAAAATAACGTAAACAGCAACAACCAAACCACTGGGCACATGATTGCACCCCATGTGATCCTAGTTACTCAGAACTGAGGCAGGGGAATCACTTCAGATCTGAAGTTTGGGACCAACCTAAGCAATGCGACCCTATCTCAAAACTACAGCAAACATCAACAAAACACAAAAGGGACACAGCAAAAAGCTGTTCTCAGTTCAGGAAGAGATTTACTTACGCTAGCAAGCACCTGACTATGATACTTGGAACCCAGCAAGGGCCTGATGAAAGATTTGGTGATTTACAGTAAACAGTCCTGGAAATTCTCTCTCTGCAGATCATCAAACGCTGTGACCTTATACTCCTGATGGAAATCAAGGACAGCAGCAACAACATCTGCCCCATGCTGATGGAGAAGCTGAACGGGTAAATGGGGAGAGGGACGGGCCTCCAGAGAGCTTAAAGTCAAGGGCAAAGGCACCCACCCGATTGGGTCTGCTGCACTCCTCCTCCCTGCATGGTGAGCTCTACACCAGGAATAAATAGTGGGTGTTTAAAATCAGCCCCAGGCCGGGTGGTGATGGCACATGTCCCAGCACTCAAGAGGCAGAGGCAGGCGGATCTCTGTGAGTTCGAGGCCAGCCTGGTCTACAAGAACTAGTTCCAGGACAGGCTCTAAAACTAGAGAGAAACCCTGTTTTGAGAAAAAAACCAAAATAAATAAATAAAATGAAATAAAAATTAAAATCAGCCCCAGAACATTTTGAGAGATTCCCTGGTGAGCTGGTGGACCTCAGAAGTGGCACTTGGACAGAACCTGAGAAACTTGACCCCAGCTAGAAAGCATGAGTGACTGCAATGGTTCAGGGCCAAAGCAGGGATCTCTTGGTTTGTTCTCTTTCTTATTTTTATTCGTGTGTGTGTGTGTGTGTGTGTGTGTGTGTGTCCCATAACACATGTAGAGGTCAAAGAACAATTTGCAGGAGTCGGATCTCTCCTTCTTCCCTTTGGGGGCTGGACACCAAACTCACACTGTTAGGCCTGATGGAAGCATTTTTACCTGTTAGGCTGTATTGAAGACTAAAAGCAAGGATTTCTGATTCTGCCTGGATCATCTCTTGTCTCTGTGATTCCCACAGAAGCAGGATGAAGCTTGTGGGGTCTGAAATGAGAAGGTCTGGCCTCAAATCCTAGCCTTGTATTATTAAATCACACAGTAGGGGCTGGGCAGTGGTGGCACATGCCTTTAATCCCAGCACTCTAGAGGAAGAGGCAGGCATATCTCCGTGAGTTCGAGGCTAGCCTGGGCAGTTCCAGGACAGCCAGGGCTACAGAGAAACTCCGTCTTGAGTCTGGAGAGATAACTCAGCTCAGTGGTAGCTGCTCTTCCAGAAGACCCAGGTTCACTTCTTAGACAATTGTCTATAACTCCAGCTCCAGGGGACTTGACACTCATGGCAAAACACACATTTGTTTTTTAAAAAGAAAGCCTGTCTTAAAGAACCAAAAGGAAGAAGAAAGAAGGAAAGTAAGGAAGGACTATATGTGGTACTATATGCCAGCACTCGAGGTGTGGCAGCAGGAATGTGGGTAGGGACATCTCTGGTACTATGTTTCAGTGCTGGGGATTTGAAGGCAGGGATGGAGGTAGGGGCAGCTGTGGTACCAAATGCTACTACTGGGGCAGGGGTGGGGGTTAGGCTAGGGGCAGATGTAGCAAAAAATGTGTTTAGAGGTCTGTTTATTTTTCACAACACACTAAATTTTGTTTTCCAGAAATTCACGGAGAAGCACAACCTACAACTATGTGATTAGTTCTCGACTTGGAAGAAACACATACAAAGAACAGTATGCCTTCCTCTATAAGTGAGTTTCATCTGTCTGAACTGAACTCAAATGTATATGTTGGATCAGGTATGGCAGAATGCCCCTTTAATCCCAGTCCTAGAAAGGGAGAGGTAGGCAGTTTTCTGTGAGTTTTGGCTAGCCTGGTCTACACATTTCCAGGCTAGTGAGAGTTACAAAGTGAGATCCCATCTCAAGTAAAACAAAAGCATTCGATTCTGGTCTCAAAGCAGTTATCATAGCAGTCAGGACCTTGGCTGTCAAACCCATGCGCTGGGACTGGACCTCAGCTGCTGGAGGGCTTGCTCACCCAGCCCATGCAGAGCCTGGCTTTCACCCCACTTGGAAGGTAGAGGTAAAGGGATCGGACTTCAGGCAACATGGCAAGTTCAGAATCAGCCTGAGCTATATGAGGGGAGACCCTGTTTCAAAACAAATCACCTAAAACTTTCACAAGAAAATCGTTTAATCATTAGCTAGAAAGCACAGCAGCTTTATGACAACCACTGACTGGCCAGGGTAGGAGTTCTTTGTCCTTTGTGGGGAAGTCCTGGCCCAGCTCATCTGAACACAGGACGAAGGACTTTCTCTGGTTTCCTCCCATTCTTCTGTTTAATGTCTGAACATTCACCTGCTGTGTCCCAGACAGCATGTATAACTCAGATCCTCAGCTCACGGAGAAGAGCTGATTCTACCTGTTCTTAGGGGAAAGACCCTCCCAAAGTTGAGCCTGCTCTGGAAGCTACTAAAGTCACAACCAAAAAACTCAGTGAGAAGAAATTCTTTCTCCCTCCTCTTGTAGGGAAAAGCTGGTATCTGTGAAAGACAAATACCTCTACCATGACTACCAGGATGGAGATGCCGACGTGTTTTCCAGGGAGCCCTTTGTGGTTTGGTTCCAGTCACCCTTCACTGGTGAGACATGACCCTGTATGAGTTGCTCTTGAGGTCTCTGTGACCAAATACACAACACAGACAGCTCAGAGGAGCAGGGGAGATTTATTTATGTTTTAGAGGATTCATCAATAGCTGCAGCTCTGTGGATTCGGAGACTGTGGTAAGGCAGAACATCCTGTCAGTGAGAACATAGGTCACAGGGCTTCTTCACCTCATGGTGGAGAGGTGTGAGAAAGGCACTAGGCCCTAGGGATAACCTCGGAAGTCACTCCCCAGTGACCTGCTTCCTCCATCAAAACCCCAGGTCTTAAAGTTTTCACAACCTCCCAAAATAATGTTGCCATCTGGGGACCAGGCATTCAACACACAGACCTCTGAGAGACATTTCATATTTAAGCCATAACAGCCCATTTCCTGGTGACCTCTCCAGCAGCCCAGGAAGGGGCCCAGCCCTGAGCATGTGTGAGGGGCTTGCAGAGTCATGCATTGTCTTATGGGATCCCTGAGGTGAGAGGTAACGCTTGAGAAAAGCAGCTGCCCCGAGAATCCCAAGATGTAGGACCTTCTAGCCTGGATACTTTTCTCAGGATCCTTGATAACTCCACCCTCCACAGATTGCCAGAAGGGAGTAAAACTAAACCAGGTGTGCTTTGACCCCTTGCTACTAGTCCATGCCTAATGGCCAGTTTCCTGTTATTCTTCCATGGACTGCAATGCAGGGATTAGGACTCTCCCCAATTCAGATTTGAGAAGACTGGGGTTTTAAAGGCATTATCACTTGCTGAAGTCCAACTGTTAAGGCAGACGAGCCAGAATTTTAAGTCAGGACACGGGCCCAGAAGCCCATATTCCCAATCTCCACTGAACTCAATAGAATGTCAAAATTCACCAGATGTGGTGGAGCACGCATGTACGTTTAGCATTCGGGAGGCAGAGAGAGAGGGACCAGCAGACTGGAGCCAGCCTGAACTACATTGTGAGACCCTGTTCTCAAAATACTAAGTGCCAAAACTACAGCTTGGTGAAAGCGCTGGTGCCTAGCGTGTACAAGGTTCTGGAGTCAATCTTCTGCACTGAAGGAACAGAAATAAAAAAGAGTCAAGAATTAAAATTGGTGTAAAAGTTTCAGCATGTAAAGTCAAATGCTTTTCACTACCTACTATGTGACCTTCTGAGGGCCTAAGACTGACAAAGTCCATGCCGTCATGACATCGTATTGTCGAAGGAATACAGAGTGTGAAAGAACAGATATATGCAGAATTAAAGCAGGCCTGCCTGTCTCTATCCCACCCTGGTGAAACTCTCAGAACTACGGAATTAACTATTTCTGCCCTGGGTTAATTAACTTGAGGAAAGTACTTTGGGAAAATAACTGTAAGAGAAGTGTGCGAATTCTCAGTAGTGGAGAAGAGGGACTATTGAGGGCAATGAGTGCAATTATCCTTTTATTTATTATCCAATTTACTTACGGCTGAGCAGGGAGAGGCTTCACCTCCAAGTATTTATTTTTTCCTCAAAGAGAGGCAAGACTCTGTGTATTACCAAGTAGATCTACTTTTTCTGAGCCTCTAGGGCCCAGTCTTTCCTACCCTTCGTCTCTCCCTTGGGTCAGGAGTTTACCCTGTTGTATCAGGACTGAAAACAAATGAGTTAGCAATTTCATTCATTTATCTAACTTTCATTCACGAATTCAATCAAGAAATAGTTTTGAGCACCCCGGGTGCCCTGTGTTGTACTAGGTAGTGCAGACAAGAACGTGAATTGAAAATAGAAGCCTGGCACCGTGGAGGTGTCTCTTGCCAGTGAAGCATAGAAGAGAAGCCTACAGAGGATGAAGGAGTGATAAGCAGGACATATCAAACAGCGCAGAGGAATCTTAGAGGGGTGACTAGTCATGGCCATTAGAGGCAGACAAGGTCTGTTACCATGCAGATGGCTGGAGACGGGAAGGCACCGAGAGCCAAATCTCAGAGGTGGGATGTGGCGAAGTGTGTAAGGGAGTTACCAGAAAGGCAGAACCATGAGCTGGAGGTGCAGCTAAGGAGTAGGTTTCCCGCCTCCAGGGACAGCCTGCAGGTCTGAGGCCCAGCTTCCTGTGGGAAAACAGTATCTTCAGTGTTGCATAAGGAAACACACAACAAAGCAAGAGTAACCTGGCATCTTGCAAAAAGGTGTGCCACAGCCCAGGCCAGGTGAGCAGCCATCCTGAGGAGCGACATTCACTTAGTTTTTATCTTAATGCAGGTGGTGATTGCGTCTCGTGCCATTGGTGGGAGCTTGACCTCCCAGTCTCATGTGATTGCTATCTCATAGTCAGTGTAAAGGAGAAGAATTTGGTAGAGTAAGGGCTCAAGAATGTCCAGGTCCTGGGCAAACAGATGCACACATACCCAAGAGGTTCACAAGATGGCAGAGGTTTATGGAATATTGGCCCATTAGAGGTTAGCTACCTTTGATAGAAAAAAAAATTTTTTTCCCCTCACATCCCCTCTGTGGGTCTCAAGCAATGTTCTCTTGTAGGCTCCACACATGAGGCAGGAGTGGGATCCAGGCAGAGAATGAGAGGTTGCCTCAGATCAGAGCTCCTGCAGACAGGAGGGCAAGGCCTGGCTACTAGACCCACCTGGGGAACCACACTTAGGACCTTTTGGCTCTCTCTCTCTCTTTCTCTCTGTTGTTTTGTGGTCTGGGTACAAGGTTTTGCTATGTAGCCCAGACTAACCCTGATTTTACAATCTTCCTGCTTCCTGTTTTCCAGAGCTGGGATTAGGGAAATATACCATCACACCCTGATCATCACCTCCTTGTCTGTTTTGTTTTATGAGATAGGGTCTCACATACTCCCGCCCGGCCTTGAACTCCTGACTCTTTAGCATCCCCCCCCTCCCCCGCTTTGAGTGATGAAATTGCAGGCCTAGGCAACCATGCTTTGTTTTATGTGATGCTTTGGATCGAACCCAGGGCACGTGCAGGTGCCCAAGGAGGCCGGAAGTCTTAGATCCCCCTACAACTGGAGTTCTAGTCGACTGTGAGCTACCCGACATAGGTGCTGGAAAACAAACTCCAACCCTTTGTCAGAACAGTACATGCTCTTAACCACTGAGCCACCTCTCCAACACCTCCATCCTTTCTTGTTCTTTTTTGAGACAGGGTGTTACTATATAGACCAGGCTGGCTATGAACTTATAGATATGAGTTGCCTTCAACTCCCAAGTGCTGGCATCAAAGCCTTGTACCTCTATGCCCTGCTTTCTAATTTTTTAGGTAAATTATTATTATTATTATTATTATTATTATTATTATTATTATTATTATTATTATTTTGCTTTTCTTCTTGTTTGCAAAAGGACTATAAACTTGCCAGCCTCCATTTTTCTTTTTCCTTTTAATACAAAAGCTAAACATGTTACCAAAGTCCTTGATCAGGGGCCTGGCTCCAGATTTGCCCCCTGCTACCCTGAAAGTGCAGACTGAGACAGTGGTGGTAAAACAAGGAAGGAATTTGATTGTCAGTATGGCAACAACAGGAAGCAGACAAGTGTCCTAGCCTTGTCCTGGGGAATCGTGGTAAGACCTTGAGATTATAGAGGAAAGAAGAAAAGCCAGGAGGGGTAGAGTTAGACGTTGGTCAACAGTCTTGGTATGATGTCATGTGTAGTTTTATTACCTGCTCCAGGTCCCCTGGAGGACACTGTAGCTTCCTGGGGTTAGAACTGAGGTTTCTGTCAGGGCTTGATCTGCCTGCAAGGTTCACTGTTTCTGGAATGCATCTCTCTGTCTTCAGCTTTGCGGGATGAGAGACGGGCCATCCTGTTGTCTCCTTAAATGGTGAATGTGTCAGCAGAGTCTGAGCCAGAGTTTAAGGTAGCAGAGGAGATGCAAAGCAAATGCATGGATTCCAGATGTTCATCTTCCTTCAGCCAGGCCTTGGACATCTACAGCCCCAAAAGACAGCTTTAAACAAAAGCAATCACTAAGTCCTGGTTATAAGTAACCTTTATTTATTTGTTGTAGGTTATTTTTTCATTTTTTTTTTTTTTTGAGGCATTCTCCTGTAGCTGAGGCTGGCCTCGAACTCCTCCTCCTTCTGTCTGTTTCCTAAGTTCAGGACTACAGATACATGCCACCCTATCCAACTGGATTTGTTACTCTTAGAAAGAATGACATAGCCATAAATCATAAATAATTTTCGGCACTCCAAACAAACCAAGAGAAAAAAAACAAAGATTTGAAAAAGGAAGGGCAGGTGAGATCACAAAACACACACACACACACACACACACACACACACACACACACACAAACACGCACGGGCTGTTAAAAAAGAAAGGAAGGAGAGCTAAGAAGAGAGAAAAAACCCACAGTGCCCACAGTGCCAGGCGTGACCACGATCACCAGCTTCCTCTTAGCTGGAGAGAGCACAGGTTGGAGGACGGAGTCTTTCATGTCCTGACAACAAGCAGCCTGGTGTCACTAAAGCACCGGAATCTCAGCCACCATCTCCGGCCCTCTGTCACGATGCCCTCACAATGCAGCGGTGTCTCTTAGAGGGGCCTTCTTCAGGCAGTGTTAGGGGCCCCTCAACGGGTAGTGTGCCACCTCCTGTTTGTTATTCCTCAGCTGTCAAGGACTTCGTGATCGTCCCCTTGCACACGACGCCTGAGACTTCCGTGAAAGAGATCGATGAGCTGGTTGACGTCTACACGGATGTGAAACGGCGGTGGAAAGCACAGGTGAGAGCCTCTGTGCTTGTCCCATGCCCATCAGGCAGCCCCCAGTCATTCAACAGGAGGGGGAGGGGGCGGAGTACATGCGAGCTGCAACTGATGTACAGTTTTTCCTCAACCCTAAACATCCTTCTTGCTAAGACTTCTGGGGCCTGTCCCTGTGGGTCCTGGGAACTCATGCTCTGCTGCGTGTCTGATGGATGCCAGTATTATTAACTCTTTGGTCCTAAGGCCTACGCACTGTGCTGAGACTACATATGAACAAGTGGACTTAATCCTCCCAATAATCCAACAAGGAACTGGGGAGATGGTTCACTTGATAGAGTGCTTGTCCTGCAAACATTAGGACCTGAGTTCAGTCCCCAGAAACCATAAAAAAAAACAACACACACACACACACACACACACACACACACACAGAATACTGGACATGCTGGTGCAAATTTACATTTCCTGTGTTGAGGACAGAGGCAGACAAATCTCTGGGACTCAATAGTTAGTTAGTTTAGCATGCTTGGCAAGTTCCATGCCAGTGAGAGATGCAACCACAGAAAAAAGAAAGCAGCGGTACCTAAGGACAGCACCCAAGGTTGTACTCTGGTCTCTACAAGCACACACACGTGTACCTGCACTATGGACACCCACTGCACACACTAAGTCATTCCATAAGTACACACATATGTGTGCCTGCACTGTGCACACCCACCACACACACTAAGTCATCCCACAAGCACACACACATGTGTACCTGAACTGTATACACAAGCACACACATATGTGTGCCTGAATTGTGCACACTCACTGCACACACTAAGTCATCCCACAAGCATGCACACATATGCCTGCACTGTGCACACCCACTGCACACACTAAGTCATCCCACAAGCACACACATATGTGTACCTGCACAGTGTACACAACCACAAAAGGTCATTAATCAGTCCCAATTTATAACTAAGAACAGTGAGGCCTAGGAGGTCAGGAGTGTTTCAGAGGCAAGTGGCAAGATCACGAAAAGGAGAAGCAATGATGGTGTTTGCTCCTCAAGACAGCCATCACCTATCATTCGGAAGATAGAGACACTGTCATCTGTGTCTCTGCAGGTTTGAGGAAGTGCTCAGACGGCTCTCCTGCCAAATTCCTCTTTTTTCCTTTCGGAATGTGCCGCCGAGAGTCCCTCTTTCTCTTTAGTTCCCCCACTCGAGGTGCAAAATGAGTCAAGTGTGGACACAGCTGGTCAGAACTGACCATCAAGAGGGCCAGGGGTGTATTGCGTTGCTTATTTGTAAGTTCCCAAATAAACGATGAGTCCCCACATTCAGCAAGAATACATCGAGTATCTGGGGAAGAGACGGTGGTTGATGGACCTTCAGGAAGGCAGACTGAGGTTTGGCCCTGGGTTATGTTGCTTAATCCCTCTGGTTGTATGGCCTAGAGCAGCCCGCTTAATTGCTCTTGCCTGTCCCTGCTGTGGTTCATGGTGGTTCAAGACATGTCAGTTGAGCTTGGTAAATCACTTCCTGCTGACTGGGGCACATAGGTTAGGGATAGCGTTCTGTCTTTATGCACCTTAATCTCAAGGGAAACCCTAATTGAAGAGGTCAAAATGAAATGCTCTTAAGGAAAGCTCTCAAGTCAGCAATCATCCCAAACAATAGCACAAACAAGGAAATAAGATGTTTCCTCTGTAACTGCAGAATGTTAAAATTCTCTTCCCATGGCCTGTGGGGGATGGGACGCTTCCAAATCTTGGTGGTATAGGGTGGAGAAAAACAGGTCACTCTAAGGCTGCCTCTCAAAGGATTGAGTTTTGATAGAAATTAGTTTCTGTCCTCCATACACTAGGACACAGAGAGATGTCAAAATAGCCATCACCGCATTGCCCCAGTTAAGTTGGCTTCTTGGGAACTGAGGTGTTTGTTCGTTTACATTTGCCGCAGTATTTCTGTGAGGGGATATCTTAGCTGGATTCCTGTATTTCTTGCATACCTATGCGCAGCAGGTTACAGAGATACTGTGACTAAGATCTGGATGGCATTGTGGGGCAAGCATCCTCTCTCCCACTCCTTGTTCTCACTGCCAGATCCTTGTCCAAACTCTGACTCACTTGGAACCTGTTTGTTCTTCTCTTAAAAAGGGAACACAGATGGAAACTGTAAGTTTGCTAGTAATGTAGCAGTGCCCCAGAACCCGGTGCATGAAGTAACTCTGGGCTGTTTCTCACTGTTCGGGAGGCTGCAAAGGCAATGCCAATGTGGAAGAGCCAGGTTGTTCCTTCTGGGACCTCTGTCCCTCTGTCCCTCTGTCCCTGGCCTATAGATACTCATCTTCATCTGCTGTCTCTGTGTTGTCTTTCCTCTGTATCTCTCTATGTTCTAATCTCTATTTCTCTTACTTAAATTTATTTATTTATTTTTATCATGCTGGGGATCAAAGCCAGGACCTCCTACTTGCCTGTACTCTACCACTGAGCAAACCCAGTCCTGTTTCTATATAAGGGGCCACCCACCTGGCCTCATTTTTTAACTTTAATTATATCTTAAAAGTTCCATTCTCCAGCTGGGTGTGGAAGTGCACAGAGATCAAGAGGTGGATACAGGAGAATCAGGGGTCCAAGATCATCCTGGGCTACAGAGCTAATTTGAGGCACGCCTAGATTATATGAGACTCTGTATGTAGTCACATTCTAGTGTATCAGGACCAGGAGTTAAAACTGGAATGGATGGGTCAGTGACATGGTTCAGTGAGTAAAAGAATTTGCTGTGCAAGTCTGACAACCAATGTTACATCCCTAAAATCCACAGTAGACGGACAGAAGAGAATCAATAAGTTTATAAGTATATATATACACACATACTACACACATACACACAATAATAAGTTTAAAAGAAACAAAATATATTGGGAGGGGTCCAATCCAAGTCCCAAAAGACCTCTTTGTAGCTGGGTGGCAGTGGCGCATGCCTTTAATTCCAGCACTCAGGAGGCAGAGACAGGTGGATTTCTGAGTTCAAGGTCAATCTGGTCTACACAGCAAGTTCTGGGACAACTAGGGCCACACAGAGAATCCCTGTCTCCAATCTGAACAAAACAAAAAGACCTCTTTGTTCACTGGACATGAAAGGTGGGGCCCTTGCCGGTGGCTGACAATGATGTCATGTATTCCAGTGCTTGCCAAGTGATGGTTCTAAAACATGTCTTTCAGAATTTCATCTTCATGGGTGATTTCAACGCTGGCTGCAGTTATGTCCCCAAGAAGGCCTGGAAGAACATCCGTTTGAGGACTGACCTCAACTTTGTTTGGCTGATTGGGGACCAGGTGGACACCACAGTCAAGAAGAGCACCAACTGTGCCTATGACAGGTAGGAGCCTCTACAGAGGCTGCTTGGTCCGTTCGTACCAGGGCAGCCCGACCCCTTTAGCTAGAGAAAAAATCAGTTCCGTTTCAGGACTGTTACTACAATTTCTTCCCTGGGGGAGTTGTAAGAAATGCCCTTCTCCCAGTCCCAGTTATAAACCTGGATAGAATTCACCCCCAGGGAACCCATGAGTTTGTTGGCCTAACTTAAATATCATAGGTGTGTGAGTGTTCCCCTGCCAAAATGCCACACCAGGGTCTCTACCCAGGAGAGAGAATGACTTTTTTATAGTTGCATAGATAAAGCCTGGATTCCCTAGTCTTCCCGGGCTTGTATACTCTATTCCTCTCAGAAGCCGTGGGCAGTGGGGGATGAGTTGCATGTGACATGTGGTTGGGAGGGGCTGGATTCACAGGAAAGGATCTTGTAACTCACCCCACCCCTCTACGTGGGGATGTAGACAGTCAATAAGCCCAGCTGGATGATCAAGAGGGCACAGCTGACTGCCCATGGCGGTGGTCGTTTCGCTTGGAGGATATCCCTATACAAGGATCCTCTGGTTCCTTATGCAGCGCATGGATCTACATAGTTTTACATAGAAATAGTACTATAGCTTAGCAGTGGCCGGCACTGACTTTGACTTTGAGATGGACCTGAATTCAAGTCCTGACTCTACCATTTCATGTGTTGTGACCAAAATTTACACTCATCGTGTTGATTGTATTGTAAGCTTCAGACTGAGGTATTAATAGTACCTTAGACCAGGTCTGGTGGCGCACACCTTTAATCCCAACACTGGGGAGCCAAAGGCAAGTGGATCTCTGTGAGTTCGAGGCCAGCCTAATCTACAGAGCTAGTTCTAGGACAGACAGAACTATTACACAGACAAACCATGTCTCAAGCAAGCAAGCAAACAAACAAACAAACAAACAAACAAACAAAACCAAACCAAAAATAGTACCTCAGTTGTTGAGATATAATGAGGACTAAATGAAATAACACATAGAAAGCACATGACAAGTGCTAAATACATTTGTATGTTTTTAGATGGCACCTAGATCATCCAGGTAGGTATGGCCACAGATAATTCCTGTGCTATCACCAATTCTATCCCAAACATATACCACAGCTGGTCACTGCACCACCATCACTGGTGAGAGAGACAGCCTACATGTATATCTTAACCAAATCTTTCTGATCCTCAGGTGTTTGATAAATCAAAGCAGGGGAGGTGGCTCGGTATGTAAAGGTACTTACTACACAAGCATGGTGAATTGAGCTTGATTCCCAGAACAAATGGAAGGAGAGATTCAGCCTCACAAAGCTAGCCTTTGATGGCACACATTTGTAGTAGCATGCTCCCCAGTAAATAAGTAACTTTAAATTTTAAAATGAGCGCATTTAACTCAACAATATTCGTACTTTGATTTTTTTTCTTTTGGTTTTTCAAGATAGTCTTTCTCTGTGAAGCAGCTCTGACTGTCCTGGAACTTGCTCTGTAGACCAGGCTGGCTTGAATTCGCAGAGATCCACCTGCCTTTGTCTCCTGAGGCCTGAGAGTACAGACACGAGCCACTACACCTGACTTGAATACTTTTTAAATTATTACTACACATAAATGCAGTTACATGTGTTTAAATAATGACTATTGTTGTAATTTAAACTTACCCTGAGTTTTTTCTTTTTTAATCAATTAGTTAATTTTTATTGTATGTGCATTGGTGTTTTGCCTGCCATGTATGTCTGTGAGAGGGTGTCAGAGGGAGTTACAGACAGCTGTGAGCTGCCATGTGGGTGCTGGGAATTAAACCCAGGTTCTTTGGAAGAGCAGTCAGTGTTCTTAACTGCTGAGCCATCCTCCAGCCCTCACTTCTTTCAAGAACTGTCAGCTTTGTTCCCTCAGTCAGGAGGGAAGTGTGGGTGCCCAAAGTGTGTGAATTATCAGGGACTATCGGCAGCACAAACCACAAACAAGTGGGGGAAACACAGTTCCACCGTGCCTTCCGTTCTCATCCCTCAGCTGACTGAGGAAGGAGTTTGAGAAGGTCATCATCGGCCTGGTGCGCTCACTTCTCAGGCCTCAAGGTCTCCTCACTGCCTTTGTTTCTCATGGGGTTTCTGAGGTTGCAGATTAATTTTCGGCTTTTATTGTGCCAGCCTTCAAAAATAGAAGCCCAGGGCGAGAAGTTATAGCCTCCCAAGCACCCAGGCCTCTCTTCCCATTTTCAAATGTTTCAGCCAAGTTGGGCAGATGGCACTGGCTTACCCAACCATGTCAGCTGTGGGATCTTCAGCAGGTCAAACCCAGAAACCAAACCACCACTCAGAATTGGGAAAGCTCAGGGCAGAGCCGTGGAAGGGCAGTTTTCACTAATCAGGCAGGACACTAAGACCACATAGACCTACCTGTTTCACTTCCCGTGTCATATGATAGAGTCCACTTCCTCTTTTTGTATATTACATTTGTGTGTGTGTGTGTGTGTGCGCGTGTGTGCGCGCGCATGCGTGTGTGTGGTGATGGTGGTGAAAGCAAGTGAGTACAGGTTCATGTGCCTGGAGGTCAGAGAACCATTGCCTTGATACAGGGTTTCCTATTGAATTGAAATTCAATTCTTTTGTTTAAGCTGGCAGTGAGCTCTGGGGATCTGACTGACTCTGCCCCAGTGCTGGGGATACAGAAGGGCACAGACATGCCTAGCTTCTGATGTAGGTGCTGGAGAATCAAATCTATGTTTTCTTGCTTTAGACCAAGCCCTTCTTACCCACTGAGCCTTCACCCCAGTCCTTAAAGTCTGTTGATAATTTGAATACCACATTTTCATTTGGTGTCATAGCTGCAAATTATCTTTACATTCATTTCCCCCCTCTGTACTTTTCTTTCAATCCATCAATTTCTCATTAAAATAAATGAGCTCATTTTAAAGGAAATATCATGATACTGTACAAAATAAGACTATAGGATCACTTGCCATTCATTGGTCAAAGGTGACAAAACAGACACCCAGGAGAAAGTGGTCATTCTAGAGAACACTTGGAGGTGGCAGTTTGCTCTCCTCTTGTTAAAATGAGGAATTAGGAAGGTTTCCAAGACAAGCTGGCACCGGTCTGAGATTTTTGCCAAAAAAACAATCAGCTCTAAGTGAAAAGGGACAGAGTAAAACAACATTCTCATACTACAAACCATTGCTGTACTGGGTGGCTCATATGTGAAGTGTGAAGTGTGTTCTTATACCAGCTGTGTTTGTCGTGCTGGGGCTACACTTTGATACTTTAACTTTGATACTTTAACTGCTTTTCTGGAGACCCACCGGCAGGAAAGAAAGCAGGGGAACATCCTTGTCAGTTACAGACCAGGATGTTCCCCTGCTGGTCAGGGGAAGTGTGGGCAGCTAGATCACAACAACTCACCCTGTTTTCCGGTGGAAGAACTGCAACCCTAATATGGAGTTATCTATCAAGCAAGGCTGGGGCCAAATGCCATCTTGTAATGGCAGCTATTCAAATCGGCTCCCAGCACAAAGGGAATCTGGAGAGGAAAGGGTTTGTTGTTGTTGCTTTGTTTTATCTAGTGTGTGTGTGTGTGTTGGTGAATGTGCATGTTGCATGTGCGTATGTAGGTTCAAGCACCAGGAGATGAGACAATATGTCTGTCTTATTGCCTTGAGATAGGTTTTTCTTGCTGGTTATAGTCTATTGTTAAGGGAAACCAAGCCAAGAACTTGAGGCAGAAACAGAAGCAGAGACCATGAAGGGATGCTGCTGACTGCCCTGATCCCTCTAGCTACTTAGCTACTCTTTTTTTTCTTTTCCATTTATTAATTTTCTTTTATTGAAAATAGATTTTTTTCATACAATATATTCTGATTATGGTTTCCTGTCTACCTACTCCTCCCAGTTCCTCCTCACCTCCCCTCCTTCCAGAAAAGCAAACAGGTTTCTAAGGAACAATAATAAAATACAATAAAATAAAACAAATCGGAATAGGACAAAAACGACAAAACAAGGAAAAGAGCCAAAGAAAAAGCACAAGAAACATACATAGATGCAGAGACACATATGTTCAAATACACGGGAATTCCATAAAACCCCAAACCAGAAGCCATAATATATCTACAAAGGAGTTGTAAGATAGAAGAAAAACAAAGTCCTGGCTTAATATTATGGCACAAAGAACCTCCAAAGATGGCGCTGAGTTTGTTTTGTGTTGGTCATCCACTGCTGGGCATGGGACCTTCCTTTCAGAGTAATTCGTTTCCTCAGTGAGACCCCTTGGAAAAAACTAAATTTTCAATTGCAGCTGACTCTCAATTGACAATAGCTTCTGAGTTAGGTAGGGATGGGGGTGTGTTAACACATCTCCTTTCAGCTCTAGGACCCCATCTGGTGCAGAGCCATGCAAGCCCCATGCATGCTGCCCTGTTGTATCCAGAAGGCCTTAAGTCTTTGTTGTCCTCGGTCCCCTTGGGCTCTTACACTCTTTCTGCCTCCTCGCACAGTTTCCTGAACCTAGAGAGAAGGGATGTGATGGAGACGTCCCTTTTAGGGATTTCCCAAGGTCTCTCGCTCTCTGTGTCTCTGACTGCGGGTCTCTGTATTTGTGCCCATCTGCTTTAAAGAGGAAGCTTCTCTGGTGATGACTGAGCAAGGCACAGATCTGTGGGTATAGCAGAGTGTCATTAGCAGTCATTTTATTGCTATGTTCCTTTAGCGGAACAGTAGTATTTGTTGTTTTCCTAGGTCCCTGACCTATTCAGTTTCAGGTTCTTGGTCACTAAGGTAGTGTTGAGCATGGGTTCCATCTCATGGTGGGGGCCTTAATTCCAATATGACATTGGTTGGTTACTCCCACAAGCTCTGTGACACGATTGCACCAGTGTATTTTGCAGGCAGGTCACTCTTACAGACTGAAAGTTTCTAGCTGGGTTGGTGTTTCCTTTTCTCCCCGAGTAGCATGCAGAGTACCTTCCAGTACCATAAACACTAATCCATAGAGGTAAAGGCTCTAAGTAGGCACCAGCTCTACTTCTCTGTGTTCAATGAGTTGTATTGGTGTTGTCTGCAGTAATAGGGTCTAACTGCTGATTTGTGGAGAGCCTTGACAGTAGCCTGGCTTGTTTGGAAGTTCCCACGAGACCCTTTTGGGTAACAACTTGATTGGGTGTAACCCATCCCCAGTACTTGAAACTTAATTTGGTGACGAGAAATGTCCAGTTGGGTCACCATTGCCCCCATTATTTGTCAGTTTCATTTAGTACCTTCATATGTATGTGTGTGTGTGTGTGTGTGAATTATATATAACAGGAAACTTCTGCTGTATTAGGTTTCCATAAGATCCCTCAAATGGACCCTAGTTTTAACTGTCCATCCCTGCATTCTCTCCCTCTTTCCTTTCTTTCTTCCCTTCCCCTCCCTGCCTGATCCTCTCATTTCAATCCCCCCCCATCATCCATCCATAGCTATCTATTCTATTTCCCTTTCCTAGGGGGAATTCATCTCTCCCTTCATACCTTACTCTCTACCTAACCTCTGTGGTTCTACAGAGTGTAGCTTGCTTATCAGGGACTTAACAGCTAACATCGACATAGAAGTGAATAATACTGTTTGTCTTTCTGGTTCTAAGTTACCTCACTTTGAATGATTTTTTGCTTAGTTCCATTCATTTACCTACAAGTTTCCTTCCTTCCTTCCTTCCTTCCTTCCTTCCTTCCTT
>NC_022013.1:40659488-40660369 GCF_000317375.1 Microtus ochrogaster | reverse complement strand
AGGGTTTCTCTGTGTAAACTTGGCTATCCTGGAACTCACTCTGTAGACCAGGCTGGCCTCTAACTCAGAGTGATTGGTCTGCCTCTTCCTCCCAAATGCTGGGACTAAAAGTGTACACCACCACCACCCATCAGAAATTTTCATTTTTTGATAGCTGAGTAATAATCCATTCTGTGAATGTACTACATTTTCTTTATCTATTCAACCATTAATGAATATCTAGATTGTTTCCAATTTATTGCTATTATGAATAGAGCAGAAATAAACATAGCTGATGGATGGATTTTCCGTTCAATTCCCATCTTTATGATTAAACTGCCACACTGATTTTCATAGTGGCAAACAAGTTTGCACTTTCACCACCAACGGAAGAGTGCTTTCTTTACTCCACATCTTTACCAGGATGAGCTTTCACCTGTGTTATTGTTCTCAGTCATTCTGACAGGTGTAAGATGGAATCTCAAAGGAGTGTTGATTTGCATTTCCCTGATGCTGTTGTTGAAGACACTACCACTTTTTCTAGCGTATATTTCTGGCTTCTCTATCAAAAATTGGGTATCCATGAGTGTGTGGACTTATTTCTGAACCTTTATCTCTATTTTATTGATCAGCATGTCTGTTTTTGTGCCAATACCATGCTGGTTTTATTATTATAACTCTGCAGAATAATTTGATAGTGGGGCTAGTGATACTTCCCGCAGTTCTTCACTCATTCGTGAGTGTTTTATCAATGATTTTGATAAACAAAACGGAACTACAGCCCAGACCCACCTGCCTAGGTCTAGTACCACCCACAGTGGGCTAGATCCTCCTGTATCAATTAACAATAAAAATACCCCCATGAGCAACGAAGTCGGGACCACGAGGGGTGCACCCACCCA
>NC_022013.1:40653939-40659193 GCF_000317375.1 Microtus ochrogaster | reverse complement strand
GGGAGGCTGGGAGGAGGTGGAAACTTGTTTTTTTTCCTTTTCTCAATAAAAAATAAAATAAAATAAAAAAAAAATACCCCCACAGACATGCCCACAGGCCATCCTGATGAAGAAAATTCCTTGAGTGAGGTTCCTTCTTCCCAGATATTTCTAGCTTGGTGACAAGTTTACCAAAACTAACCAGTCAAGGTGGCAAGCTAAACTTAGTTGTGGACACAGAACACCCACTGCACGAAAGGGATAGGCTGCCCAATCAATTCCAGAGTCCAAGTCAGCCCTCCCTTTGATCTCCGAAGTTGACAGCTTTGACTAATTAATGTATCTATTTCCTTGTCCTCTCTAGGATTGTGCTTCGAGGACAAGAGATAGTCAGCTCCGTGGTTCCCAATTCAAATGGCGTCTTTGACTTCCAGAAAACTTATCAGTTGTCTGAAGAGGAGGTAAGATTACCACCTGGTCTTTCTGGTCCACCAGCCTGGAAATTTGGGAGGGGTGCTCTTGAGTCTAAAGACCTAGAATTCTATGATTTGAAGGCCTGCCAAATTTCCCAGGACCAAGAGCAACACTCATCAATTCTACCTGGTGACCTCAGCATTCCATCTTCCCTCTCTACTCCTGAATTTGGTCATTTCTAAGGCCACGATATGTCCCAGGCATCCCCTAACCCCCAAATCTATTTCTATTTTCCCCTTTTAGGCCCTGGATATCAGTGACCACTTTCCAGTTGAATTTAAACTCCAGTCTTCAAGGGCCTTCACCAACAACAGAAAATCTGTTGCTCTAAAGAAGAGAAAAAAAGGCAATCGCTCCTAGGTACCATGGTGCCATTTTTTTTTAAAAGTCACTCCTTGCTTCTAAATAAAATGGCTCTCATAGGTCTAAACTATCTGCACACTCTGCACACTCAGGAATTAGGAATGACCTGGCTAATTTTATTTTCTATCTGAGTCCATTCCACCTTGAGCCAAGTTGGGAGAGAGTCTTCTGTTATGCCTCTTTGACCCCACACCATCACTGGGACCTACCACTAGTTAGGTAGCAGGTCAAATGTCAGCTGTCAGCCCTAGCTGTCAGTGCTCACAAGAGACTCCAGTTTCCCAGAAATGAGCAGAAATGTCAAGACTCAAATCATACCTCATGATGTCTCAATCAGACTCTGCTTCATCCTGCTGGGGTTGGGCAATTGTAACATCTATCAGGAATGAAGAATGAGGGCCATTCCTACTGTGTTTTCCTGGCTCCATTGTCCTAACTCAATCAACCTAGTAACCTCCAGTGTCACCTGCCGTGCACCGTGCCCCCGTGTCTGCGCTCTGTGCGCTGGCACCCAGTTCGCGAGCTTCGGGCAAGGGGGCTGGAGGTTAAAATGCACAAACACACACAGACAGAGAGACAGCGATATGGGTCATTCTTAAATTCCCCAAGAATGCCCCCTTTATTGTGTTCAGGGGCAGATTATATAGTGATATACACGCCCCAGCCAAACCCACCAGAAACCACTCTCCTGCCATCAGGAACTCCTGAGGGTCTCGTGCTCAGAGCAGCTGTAGGCATTCAGATCAGGGGATTACAAGAAATTCAGGATCTGGGGTCTCACTGCTCCCAACAGTCACCCTTTTCATTTTCAAGTAAGAACACAATCCTTTCCCTACCCACAGACCACCCCTTACCCATGGACCACACCTACCCATAGACCACATCTACCCATAAATCATCCCTAGCCACAGCCCACCCCTAACTAAAGCCCACCCCTACCCATAGACCACACCTACCCAAGACTACCCCCCTCCCCATAGACCACAC
Organism: Microtus ochrogaster; assembly: GCF_000317375.1. Taxonomy (NCBI): domain Eukaryota; kingdom Metazoa; phylum Chordata; class Mammalia; order Rodentia; family Cricetidae; genus Microtus; species Microtus ochrogaster. The sequence goes on along the minus strand of NC_022013.1, from coordinate 40,657,390 downwards.
CTACCCAAGACTACCCCTACTCACAGCCCATCCCTAACCATAGACCACACCTACCCACAGACCACACCTATTCAATACTACCCGTATCCAAAGCCCACCCTTACCCACAGCCCATCCCTATTCACAGCCCATTCCTACTCGTAGACTACCTCTACCCACAGCCCTGTCCATAAGTCATTGCCATGGCCTGAGCTCAGTCTTCAGACACCATGAAGGTTTCTAAAGAAGAGAAAAAAAGAGCAATTGCTTCTAGATACCATGGTACCATTTTTTTTTTAAGTCACTCCTTGCTTCTAAATAAAATGGCTCCCATAGGTCGAAACTACCTGCACACTCAGGAATTAAGAATGGCCCAGCTGATTTCATTGTCCATCTGCGTTCATTCCACCTGGAGCTAAGTTGAAAAAAGAGTCTTCTGTTATGCCTCACTTTGCACTGGATGCTCCAAAAGGGTCTTCCCTTCCTACCCCCTTTTCCCTTTTCTCTTCTTCCTTCCCCCAACTCCCTGAAGAGGTTCTACCTTGCATTCTGTCCTCTCCCAAGTGACCCCTGTCTCATATCCCATGTCTCCCTTGCAATATTTACCACGTTGTATTTGTGCTGGGGCCAGCACTGAAGCTCACTGAAAGTCCAGGAAGGGCAAGTTCCATTGACTGACTTGGACTTGAGGCTTTGCTCTCTCTTTGCCACTCTGGAAACCAGCAATGTGGCACCATTTTGCTTATGTTTAGGGTGCCCATTTTTGTGTATTTTGCTTTGTTTTCCAGGATATTCTTTCTTTATTCTTTACTTGTACATGAACAGGAGCCGTGAAAAGCAATGGCACTTCTGACTCTACTCCTAGTGTCTTGTCTCAGAGGCAACCTTTTCACACAGCTTCTGTGGTCTTCTAAAGGTGTTCGTGCATAAATGAGTACCATGTGTAATCTTAAGAAATACAAAATGTATCACACTGTACATATGGGTCTATGAGTTGCTTTTTTTCCCTTAATATACTGGTGTCTCAGTTTCCCTTCCAGGGCATGCTCTCTCACCATGACCCCTAACCAAGCTCCAACTCTCACAAGATTCCCATCTCCCGCAGCATCATAGTTTGGGTACCAAATCTTTTCTACATGAGCCTTTGGGAGCCACTCTAGTTCCAAGTGTCAGCCTTGAACTAGAATTATGTAGCATCTTGCCAAGGGAATAAAATCAAAAGGGCCCTGGTTAACTTGGGAAAGACATCTTCCCCAAAATGCTGATTCACCTCGGAGATTTTGTGGAGATTTCTATTGTCCAATTAATCTCTGAGGCTTTGGAGGAGATGACAAGGCTGTTGAGAAGTCGACACTCTTTTGAGTTCACAGACCCGGAAACTTTCCAGTGTCCAAATGGTAAAGTACCTGTTATGTCCCTTTAGCTATTTAGAACCAATGGTGCCAAGAACCCCTTGCTTTGCCTTTGCTACAGCATAAGCATTTTGGCAAGTGAGCTTCAAGAAAAGGGGATACAATTACGTCCAGTCCTTGTAATAACAGCACCTTCCTTTTCCATTCCCGTTTCTGATATAGTGGCCTTCACTGTGTTCCCCTGGAAGTGGGGCCTGAGGGGGCTTCTCCCACACAGAGACCCTCACTCAGATCTCTTCCTTGAGTTGAGGAAGGCAAGTATAAAGGGCAGTTGCCGGGGCGGGGGAGATGACTCTACTGTAAAGAGCTAGCAGTGCAAGCATGAGGATCTGAGTTCAAATCCCCAGCACCCAGGAAAGACGCTGGGCATGGTGGCATGTGCCAGTGATTCTAGTGCTGGAAACATCTCTAGGGTTTGTTGGCTAGGCAGTCTTGTTGAATTGGTGAGCTCCAAGTTCAGTGAGAGACCCTGTCTCAAAAAGAAGGTGGAGTAGAGAGAATCATACCCAACATAGATCTCTGGCCTCCTCACACACGTGTGTGTATATGTATAAGTATACACACACAGTGGCCAAATTGGTGGCCGTATTCCATTCCTCCCAAATTAAGGAAAGGGAACCAGGTTCAGGCAGGTGTATGGACGGAAAGCGGAGCCACTGACAGAAGCTCACATCTGAATCAGCTGCTGAGTTGAATCCTATTTCTTATCACGAAGAAGCCAGCATTTCTAAGTCACTTATCTGTGGATCACATTCATGGGACTTTGGCAACTGTGGCTTCAACCTGTTAGATTCAGAGAAACTGTGGAAATTAAGGAACTCTAAGAAAGCGAGAGCAGGGGCTGGAGAGATGGCTCAGTGGTTAAGAGCACTGACTGCTCTTCCAGAGGACCCAGGTTCAATTCCCAGCAACCACATGGCAGCTCACAAGTGTCTGAAAATCCTGTTCCAGGGGATATGACACCTTCACACCAATGCACATAAAATAAAGTTAAATAAAACCATAAAAAAATTAAAAAAAAAAGAAAGCGAGGGCATAAGGGTCTGAATCTGTGCCCATACTAATGTGACCCCCCCCACATGCACACACACGCATGCACACACAAGCAAACACACACAAGCACACACATGCACGCACACATACACACACGCATGCACAGAAGCACGCACACAAGCACACACATGCACACACATACACACACACGCATGCACACACACACACAAACACACACATAAACACACACACCTCTGCATCCCAAGGACTCCTTGCTTGGCACATGTTCACCAATCTTGCTTGGCTTCTGGCTGAGTGATATGAGCCTGTGTTCCCAACAGGTTGCTGTGTGTGGGAGATATATTGAGTCTATGGAGGAGTTAACTAAAAGACAAGACATCATATAAATGTGCTATTAATGTCATATTAATGGTGTGTGTGTGTGTGTGTGTGTGTGTGTGTGTGTGTGTGTGTGTGCATGCGTAAAATTCTCCAGGGAGAATACTTCTTGAAATCAAAACATGAGTTCAAGGTTGCCCTTGATGCTCAAAATTGTATTCTGCTTAGCAATTGTACCACTTTTTTTTTTTTTTTTGGTTTTTCGAGACAGGGTTTCTCTGTAGGCAATTGTACCACTTTAAATTAGTCAATCAGGTGGGGAAGAGACAGAAATCTTTAATAAATAAATAAATAAATAAGCATTATATTTAAAAAAAATAAATTAGTCAATCATGTAAGAATGTGAGGCCAAGTTCAGAGTGAGGCACAGGGCCTGTTTGCATCAGGAATAAAAACCCAGGGTGTGCTTGCCTGCTTGATTTGACTGTGCACCCTTCTGCAGCAAACACTTTTTGCTTGCCAAAATATTTTGAATTGTACGGTCATTTACTTGAGATCTCAGGTCTGCTTTTTACAAGCTAGAAGTAGACTTCAAGACAAAACCACAAATAATAGCTGGCATTTTCAAAGCCACTCCAGTCTGTCTCCATCCCTTTCTTTTTTTCTCCCTCCCTGCCTCGCTTTCTCTCTCTCTCTCTCTCTCTCTCTCTCTCTCTCTCTCTCTCTCT
>NC_022013.1:40572493-40653839 GCF_000317375.1 Microtus ochrogaster | reverse complement strand
CTCTCTCTCTTTCTCTCTCTCCCTTTCTCTCTCTCCCTTTCTCTCTCTCCCTTTCTCTCTCTCTCTCTCTCTCTCTCTCTCTCTGAGAAAAGATCCCCTCTATCTCAGGTTGATCTCAAACTTGACTACATAGCAGAAGGTGACCTTGAACTTCTAATCTTCCCGCTCCACCTTTGAATGTTGGTATTATAGATCCTGAGCACCCTGCAAGGTTTTCCGCAGTGCTGGAGGTCAATCTTAGCACTTGACGAACACTAGGCCAACACTCTACTCACTGAGTTACATCTTTAGCCCCTAGGCTGTGCCCTCAAAAGATGTCACCTGGGCAGGTGGAATGACTCAGAAGGCAAAGACTTTTGTTGCCAAACCCAACAACTTGAACCTGATCCAGAACAGACTTGATGGAAGGAAAGAATCGATTCCTTCAGTGTCCTCTGACCTCCACATGTAAACATACCCCCATAAATAAATAATAATAATTATAATACCCCATAATAAAAATTAGAACATCAGTGTAAAAAGTTGTAGCCTTTGCTATCTCATGGAATTCCAAGCACAAGGTGAGGAGGTGGTGCCTGATGTTATACACAATCTATAGTTGAGAAGCCAAGCAACTTCCCCAAGGTCATCCAGCTAGAAAATATAGAGCCCAGGGTTTACTCATTTATTGCGCAGGGGTACGCACAGCTTCTGGGGTGTGGGTTGGGGAACACAATAATTTTAAGGATCACATAAATGATAAGTTTCTAGTTGAAGAAAAATTTAATACATACTGTTAATGTTTTCTTTTGTAAAAAACATAGATAAAAAATAAAAATTTTCAACGTTAATAGAGGAATGGACCCAGGAATGGACCCAGGAACCAGGAGAGTCCTAACAGGACTCTTGACTTGCCTTGCTAGCAGAGCCAGAATCAAATCCAGGTGTGTGTGCCTCCAAAAGTCACGATCTCCTGAGTGTCCTCTAACACGGGAGAGGAAATCCAAGTAGGGACGAACAGTAAAATGCTGGGCCAAAGCCAGTGCGTACGCTCTTCTATCGCCACCTGGTGGCTTTTCTGGAAACCTCGGCTTAGTCACGGAGTTTAGGATGATGACCCAGGAAGCAGCCAACGCTCTTTGCTTCCGTACTCTCTACTAGAGCGGGGCTCTGGCTAGGGATCCCTGTTAGGCTGTCATGGAAGTTCATACATCTTGCCCTGCTCGTACTCGCGCACATGCGCCCTCCCGCACTCCTCATCACTGACAACCCCGAGTTCTATCAGTATTGTTCAGGGTAGACTTGGGTAATGCAAGCAAACTGTGAGCCAATAGACAATTGGAAATCATCCAGCGACCATAGTTTTGAAAAATAAACTAACATATTTTATAAATTTAAACCCAAGGGTCAGTGTGTGGGGGTCAAATCTAACCGGTCCGACTCTGATTTGGGTCTTTGCTGGTTTATAGGCTCACCGCCACACCCAGCGCTTTTGAGTGCTCTCTGGTTGCGTTTGCCTTACAGCAGTACAGCTGAACATCTGTGTGGGTGGGGCCAGCTGACTGCCAACCGCACAACAATCACTCTAGGCCTTCACAGGAAAACCTGACTCAAACAGTCCGTCATATCAGTCTTAGAATTATTGATGGGCTTGTTCATATTCCCTACCATACTCAATCTTCAAAAAGCAAACACAGAGACACACACACCCAGGTGCCTTTTATCCTCAGAGACTATATCAGTGTGCATAAGGCATTTAATGTGCTCAGTGACACACGTGTGACTCACGAATACCAAATTGGAGATGCCGGCTTAGAAAAAATGCGTGCAAATTCCATATGGGTGTTTGCTAAGTACATAGACGGCCTATCTCTCTTCTTCTATCCCCTTTCCTGTGCGCATTTCCATGTGAATGTGTGCACGCACGTGTGCATGGATCTGCACGCCTAAAGCCAAAAGAGGTGAGAGCGTCATCCTCTATCACGTCTCATCTGTTTCTCTGAGGCAGGCTCTGTGTGAACTTAACCCCAGTGATCTTCCCGGCTGCCCTGCCGGGGCTACAGGTTGTTACAGAAACGCAGGAATCTAAACTCTAGTTCACACGATTACACAGCAAACATTCTTGACTGCTGAGGCATTCCTCCAGTCCCCCTCCTTCCCTACCTTTCTTCTTCCATTTTGGTGCGGAGTCTTTGGGTATTGTAGGTGGCCTTGCGTTTGCTGTGCAAACAAGGAGGTGACTTTGGACTTCTGATCCTTCTGCTTCCACATTCAAGCGCTGTGGTTATGGGAATGTTTCATCAGGCCTCCTGTATGTGGTGCTGGGGGCCTAAGGGTTGAACCCAGAACTTTATGCAAGCCAGGCAATCAGTCTACTATCCAAGCTAAGTGTCCACCCCTTGGTCCTTTTTGGCTTGTTTTCTAGGGAGATTTTAGGCATAAAAATTAGGGATAGCACCCGTTTATAATGAATCTACTTTTCAGCCCACACCTTTAGGTTGGTGCTAGTTACATGGCACTGCCCCTGGGATAACTGAGAAAACACTTCCCATAGGGAAGGGTGGACATACAGAATGTTCATCAAGAATGACTGTCCTCAGCCGGGCGGTGGTGGCGCACGCCTTTAATCCCAGCACTCAGGAGGCAGAGGCAGGCAGATCTCTGTGAGTTCGAGACCAGCCTGGTCTACAAGAGCTAGTTCCAGGACAGGCTCCAAAACCACAGAGAAACCCTGTCTTGAAAAACCAAAAAAAAAAAAAAAAAAAAGAATGACTGTCCTCTCCCGAGCAACCTGTGTACTTGTTGCTAGAGAAAAATCACAATTCATCACACACATGGATAGAGTCAGGCACTGTGCCAAAGGGTTACAAAGTGTGATGTTGTTTAGTGACAGAATGCCAGTGACCTGCTGCAAGGAGCTTTCTCTGTGTTCACCTTCCCCACCACAGCCCTCCTCACTGTGAGTTCTAAGATATGCCCTCCTCTGTCCCAGAAGCCCAGCCAAAGCCTGGCGCTTTCAATCCAGCAGCCCCAGAGAACCCAGTGAGTTACTGGTGTTTGAATAAATTCAGCAGGTGTGTTTGTCCAGCAACTCTGCCATGTCAGGCTGCTGTGTGAGTGCCAAGGCAGCCTATTCCCACCATGGTCCTTGGTCACACTGTCTGCCTTTTCCTCTCTCTCACTCAAGATTGTTGTCAAGATTGATGAGGGAAAACCAGGTAAGTTAGTTGTACTCAGTATTTTATGTGGTCTGGTTGTCTGTGAGATTTCAGGGTAATGAGCAAACTAGTGAAGGCCTGGAGAATTCCCCTGGCGGTGGCTCCTGTGAGACTCGTTTGTCCAGTTCACTCTCTGTTCAGATGGAGGGACTGCCCCCTTTTGACTAGGATGGAGAGCTCCACAATGCCCTGGGTTAAGGAAAACCCGTGAACATTTTGGTTTTTGCAAAGAGCTATGTGAGGGTTTGGGATCCCTACAGATGGATGTCTCCTAAGCAACGAGATACTGTGAAGGCAGTATGTGATGGGATTTCATGGACCGCTATTTCCATGTCTGGGATTATGCCTGGGAGTGCTTTCCAAGCGAAAAGAGGAAGACCCAGTAAGATGGCTCCGATAACGGACCCAGTAAGGACTGGCTATCAGAGGGCAGGGGTAATATGCGCTGAATTAGGAGTATGTTGAAGTCCTCACCGACAGTGTCTTGTGCTGTCACCTGATTTAGAAACAGTAGGTGACATCATCTAGAGTGCTGTGGGCCCCAGTCCAACATGTCTGAGATCCTTATACAACAGGGGTGTGAAGACAGGTCACCCTGACCCATGTGACACTGCAGGCAGGTTAAAGCAGCGCTGTGGCAAGCCGAAGAGGACAAGCCTGCCCTCAAGGCACGAGAGGCGTGAAGGAGGCAGGAAGGGGCTCCTCTTCCAGATCCAAGGGAGCATGGCTCCGTGGAGCCCTTGGTTATTGGACCTCCAGCCTTGAGAGCGGCAACACAGTGAATTTCTGTTGTTCGAGGCCTCCTAGATTTTCATAGCCTAGGAAAACTACTACAGGAGGATACAGGGAGTTTTATGTTATGGCCATGGCTCCAGAATAGCACACACTGGTTGTGAAAGAGATGGGCTAGATGTTTAGAGGTTCTTTCTCTTCATTCCTTTCCGGGTTAAGAGTGGCTATGCCGGCCGGCTTGGCCACTCATGGTTCTGGAAGCCGTGGGAAGTTCACGCAAGAGTTCCAGGTCAGCCTGAGTTCTACATGAACCCTTGCCACAGAAAAATCAAGTGAGCAAAACCCCCGCATATTTCCAGTGTCTTTACACTCTCTTCCCTTTCCCTGGACACAGAGGACTCTAAAATGATTCTGATGTGTGTCATTGCCAGAGCCACCAGATGAGGGCAGTGTCTCCTCTAGATGAGTACCTAGGAAGCTGTTCACTCCACAAAAGACTGGACTCTGGCGGGACAAATACATCTTCAATGAGTCTTTGAAAATGAAGGAAAAAGAAACGTATCTTTATTTGTTTAAATAGTTGGGACGTAGGGGCTGCTTGTTGCAGCACATGAAGCAGGGCATCTCTGAGTGATGCAGGGGCGAGGGAAGCCACCAGAGAAGATGGCAAGTTCTTCCCAGAACGGTAGGATACACTGGGACAGAGCAACTCTCCTAGAGATCCCATCAGTCCAATGTAGAGAAATAAACACTAGGAGATCGTTGCTTTCCTTAGCACCTGGTGGGCTAAGCCAATTTCTCCACTGTCCAGTCTTGCTGATGCAACTTTGCATCTCATTGTCTTCCCCGGGAAAAGGAGCAGCATTGCTGGTGATGGCAGGGTGGGGGCAGCTTTGTAAGGAGTGGAGTTCTCTGTGTGTAGACAGGAGCCACAACATAGGCCAACAGTACACGCCAAAGGTGTACGTCTGTGGTCCCTTCTTCACGTCACTCTCAGCCAAGGAAGCGGGGCTCAGCAGAACATGGAGCATCACCCACCTGGCTGGTCCAGATAGGGAAAAGGAGCCACCGAGGCCTTTCCCAGGCCAAGTTCACATGAGGTCATCTGTCCGCCGCGGAACATGGAAAATGCTACTTTTGATGTAAAATGACTTGGCGATGGATTGACTTCTGGCATGAGCTGGAGTACTGTAGTTTTTCATGACATCCCCTAGAACACAGCAGAGGCCCGGATGAAAAGGAGTCATCACCATCCTCCTGCTAGACTTCCCCACCTTCAGGAGGCAATTCTTCTGTCATGCAGGAGTAGCCACTGCCTCTCCATGTCCCTGGCCCCTTCCTGAGGATGCTCAGAACTCGTGACCCAACAGCTAAAGGCTAGTGCGTGCACAGCGTGGAACGTCAAGACCTTGCTCTGGCCCCATCAGGATCGGTGTTTGCCAGCACTTAAGTCATTCCAGCCGCTAACCAGCTGGGCCCTTCACGCAGCTCCAAGCTCATCCACCATGCTTCACCTTCCTGCTACAGTCAGACTGTCCCACTATCCCACTGATCAGCAAGGTCTCTAGGGGCTGCCTAAGGCCAAACGAGATCCTCAGATGCCCGCCACTGCAGATCCTGCCTGCTGAACCAGTAGTAACAGTCATAATTTAATAATAACACTAATAAATATAATGCTTGTTACCGCTTTATTGTGCACTTTCTACGAGTGAGGTATTAGTCAGTTGTTTTATAAACATCTCTTTGTTTATAGTTAGGGTAGGGGACAGAATCAGTCAGCAGAAGGTCTTTTATCTGTTCCCCAAGTGACTCCTGAATTGGGTTTGGGTTCAGGGTGTGATGTCAGAGGTTTATGAAATGTTCTAGAGATTCTGGGAGGAGCTTTGAGCTTAAGCAGACGATGGTCTGCCTTCTGTCTACAATCCAACATGACCCTCACAGTCAGCGAACATTCAGAAGCAGGCTACCAGCATGGCTACTGACATTCTCGAGTCTGGGTTGCTAGATAAAGCATAGACTACCCATTCACATTTGGATTGCAGATAGTTATGAGTAATCTTTAGAGTATGGTCATACCATATTTACTGTATGCTCACACAAAAAGTTATTTGTTACCTAGAATTCAAATGAGCCTTTGTATCCTGTATGCATATTTGCAAAATCTACCAACACAGCGTGTTTGCAGGCAGTGAGCGTGGGCCTGTGAGGCAGAGCAGGAGAGGAGGTGCTGGCCACTTCACTGAGATCTCTGTGAGTTCAGGCCAGCAGGTCCTTTTTGGAAGAACACTATGCAAAGTCACTACCCAGGACAAGACTCTATAGGGGGCCTTCTTGTTTTCTGTCTGCCAGAATAGTCCCCCAGTCCTGTTCCTCATATCCTGAGTTATCTCTTATTCTCACAGCTTTGAAGGTCAGTGTGGCTCACAGACAGGCAGCATCGGCAGCATCTGGGAGCTAGTTAGATGTGCAGAAACAGGCCGAGGCTCAGTGTGAAGCACTTGTTTAGGATGTGTACAATGGCCTGTATCCCATCTTCAACCTTTGACAACTGACTCCTATGCCCTGTAAGGACCAAACAAAACCAAACCAAAACCTCACAACATGGCTGCTGCCTGTGCCTACAATCTATTATCTACTTCTTGTCTGCCTTTCATGGAGTCAGAGACCATGTTTGTTTTGCTCTCTGGTTCATGCCTAGGGACTTCTGCCTTAGCAGCTTCTGTAGAGTCACCAAGCTGCAGAAGCACCAAGTGGGCTCAGTAAGTCTGCCTAGTAGGCCCTGGGAAGGTTTTCTAGCAGAGATAGCATGTAGTGAGGCCTGGTAAAGGAAGGGAAGGCCGGGTGGTGGTGGATTAGAGAATCCAAGCACTTGGGAGGCAGAGGCGGGCAGATCTCTGTGCTCGAGTCCAGCCTGGTCTACAAGAGCTAGTTCCAGGACAGGCTCCAAAGCCACAGAGAAACCCTGTCTCAAAAAACAAAAACAAAATAAACAAACAAAAATTAAAGAAGCAGGGAGGAGGAGGAGGAGGAGGAGGCAGGGTATGTTCTAGGGAACAAGCCAGAAACCATGTGCAGATAGGAGGTCTCCTGGTCCACTTGTAGGGTGGTGAGCTCGTTTGGTTCTTTGTGTCAGGAGCGAGATGATGAAGAGTGAGGTTGGGGAGGAAGAGTGCATGGTCTTACCCACATGCCAGCCATATTCCCAGGAAGACACCATTGGGTACTTGTACTTCTTCTCTGGTATCAGGCGATTCCGCTCCTTGAGGTACAGGGTCCGGCCCTGGCCATCATGGGAGATGCCTTGGAAGAGCAGCTTCAGGGTGGCCGGGGTGGGATGCCTCATTTCCAAGTCCTCTGGCCTGCCTTGGGCTGCTGAGTATCGAGGAAATCCCCTGGGCTGCCTCACTCTGTCTCCCTGGACACCTCCTGTTTTGAACAGCTGGTCCTGGACCCCCTTGGTCTCTGGCCATCTCGCCTGTACCTCTTTTCTGACAGGGGAGCCAGTGGCAGGCACTGGGCCTGCTTTCAAGACTGACCCACAGGGTGCCTGCCAGGCCTGCTTCCTGGTTCTGGACCCCTCTTTCAGGTACTTGTGACCATAGCGGACATTCCAGGTGGCCCGAGCAACCATCTCCTTCTTTATTCGCTCTCCCCAAGCGCCCTGGTTTGAGGAGTTGAACATCTCCCTCATGCTATGGAGCCCAGAGGTGGGAAGGAAGATTCTTCTTCTTGAAGCTCGTCTGTGTTTGGATGGATGGTGTCTGTCTCCAAGGAAACATGTAGCCAATGAGAGTCAAGTTGCCAGGGCTGCTAGACAGCCCTGCTAGATAGGACAGGGTGGGATCCTGAGGGGCCTAACGTCACCTACTGCTAAGCCAGGCCAGGTCAAGTTGAAAGGTCCAGTAAGATGGCTCCGTGGGTAAGGGTTCTGTCATGTAAGCCCAATCAATGGCTTGAGTTCCGTCCTGGAACTCAGGGCAGAGGGAGAGAAGTGGCTCCCAAAAGCTGTCCTCTGACTCCTTCAGGTGTCTCCTCACACACGTCACAGGACGTACATGCATGCACACACACACACACACATACATGCATGCACGCACATACACAAGCACACTTAGGTTTTTTTTAAAAGATTTATTTGTTTATTATGTATACAGATTTATTTATTTGTTTGTTTGTTTATTATGCATACAACATTCTGCCTCCATGTATGCCCACACACCAGAAGAGGGTGCCAGATCTCATTACAGATGGTTGTGAGCCACCATGTGGTTGCTGGGAATTGAACTCACGCCCTCTGGAAGAGCAGCCAGTGCTTTAATCACTGAGCCATGTCTCCAGCCTGCACACTTAATAAGTTTTTAATAATAAATTTAAAAAAGAGAGCAGAGACTGGACTCATGACCCTTCCAGGGTGACAAGTGGCAGGTGGGGGTGTCCCATTCTTTACCAGGGAATCATATGCCAAGTATTCCCAGGGGACACACAGGAGTCATGCCTTCTTCCACACAATGGACCCCGAAGTGACCTGCTATATACCAGGCACCCAGATGAACTAACAGAAGGTCCATCCCCTACCGTCTTGAAGCTTGGGTATGTGGCTAAAGGGATTGTCATGGCAGTTCTGTAGTGTCACTCATCAGAGGCTTAGCCCTGCCACCTGCTAGCTAGTAGCCCGCCTATCTGTGCACACAATGACGGTGGGAGCAGACCTTAGTATGAGAAGAGTGTCTTGCGGTGTATAAAGCCCTCGGGCAGATTCTGGTTTGTGGGGCAATCTCCATTAATGCCAGCTAAGATGTACTACGTACCTGCCTGACCGGGCACTATGCTGTGCTCTGAGGCCTTCAGCCATCTCCTTATTCATGACCAGACCACTGCTGTTTCACAAAGGCCTCAGACTGGGCCCTTTGCTTCTTTAGCACACTGCTTACAGGTGTCCAATCAGATGTGGAAAATGGGGGGGGGGTTGTCCAGTGACATTAAATGCTTGCACTGGGACAGGATCCTGTATCTGTCAGACTTTCAGGGCTGTGACCAGAATATATAAGAAAAACTTAAAAAAATAAAAAGAAAAGAAAGAAAAAAAGAAAAACCTAGAAGGCAAAAAAACAATTTGTTGTGCCTCAGTTTGGCCTGGTCTACAGGCATTTAGCACATGTGCTTGGGCAGATACTCTACCTCCTTCTGAGGGCTTTGGGTGACTTCTTGGCTCTTAGGTCAGGCTGCAAACCCTGATTGTTCTACTAGCTGCCCGGAATTGCATCTGAACAGAAGTCCCATGCCTTCCTGGCTGTGCCCGGCAGAGCATGGACATCCATCTCCAATGTATTTTCCCATTTTACAGATGTGGGCACTGAGGTTCCGAGGCCATTCCCTGGGGTGTCTTGGCTGGTTGGCTGCAGGGCTGGGACTGTTTAACTTGAACCCTTTGCTGAAGACTTCACAAGTTCCCACTGATTATGTCAGATCCAATCCTCAGCAGGCTCTGGCTCCACGGCCCCATGGCTTCTCCCAAGCCCCACACGAGGCAAGTGTTATGTTAGGGCGAGTGGCTTGGGGGAAGTCAGGACAGAGCAGGATGTGACTCTCCTAGCCTGGGCTTAGAACCATCATGTTGTCTTTCCCCACAGACTAGCTGTCTCTCAAAGGGACACCCATTCCTCTCCACTTTGGGGAGCCAAGTTACTGCAACATCCTTCCAGGCGCCCTCGAAGTCCTGGCTTACCTAGGTCTGTTGGGGGCAGGGGGTGGTAAATGGGCTGAGAGGAGAGGTGTTTCTCTTGGCTTAGAATATAAAGTCCCACTCTCTCCCCCATTTTACAGATGAGAACACAGAGGCCACTGCCCGAGATGACTCAGCTGGCAAGCCACAGGGCTGGGACTGAAATCCAGACCTGAAATTGTTACATGGGACGCGCTGCTTGCAAATCCTCACACGCTGGGTCATTCTGTTGCCCGGAGCCTCTGTCACACTGTTCTCTCTGAGCACACCCTGCCCAGGTTTAGCTGGACCCAAAGAATGTGCTCCACCTCAGTGGTGACTGGGCGAGGCAAGGCATCCTGGTGCGGTAGAAGGGCGGGTGGTCAGACAGGGGAAACATGGGCAATAAAGGACCAGAAGATTCTTTGTCCTGGAGAGATAAACAAGTCCAAAGCTCAGAGCACCCTGGGATACGTGCCACAAGTCAGACTTGTAAATTCCAGGCTCCTGGCTGCCTTGGAGAATGCTGGGGAAGAGAAGATGGGTGTGAGGGGTGGGTCCCCTAAATTCCATGTACATGAGCTGGTCCCCATGGGCTTGGGGGCCCAGACAAAGCAGAGAAGGAGCTTTTGTTTGCTACGATCCCTCCCACCATGCATTTGGCCAGATCTTTAGGGAAAGGCCAAAGAGAAAAACTGAATCCAGCTTGCTTAGAGCCTTCCCTGCCTCTACTTTTGACATTTGTAAGAAAAAATTATTAAATTTTATTAGGTGATGCCCACCTTGTTTTTTGAGGTGGTTTGGAACTAGCCACGTTAGGTTAGGCCAGCTGGTCAGGGTGCCTGGGGACCCAGCTGTCACACCTTCCGGAACAGCATGGGGGACATCTGGTGGATGCTATTATGCCCAGCCTCCTCATGTGGGTGCTGGGACGGAACTCACGTGTTCTACCACTGAGCTGTGTTATATTCCCAACTCTCTTATTCTCCCACTTAAATACAGATTTCAGGGATTGAGCTGGGGGCACGGCTCAGAGGTAGAACACTTGTATTAGATCTGCTAACAAATTAACAACAACAACAAAAATAACTTAAAACAAAACCCAGAAAAATCCACCTGCCCAGTGTTTTTGCAAGTTGTAAGAAACTAGCTGAAGGCACAGGGCTAGAACACCCATGTTTTTGATTCTGTTGATTCTTAAGGCCGAGCAATTTTCAAAGGAAATCAAGTCCCCCTGTTCTGAATTGTATAACAAATGAATCAAAATGTGGCTCTCAAGGCCCCTTCTGAAGTCTGAAAACAAGGGGCCAAGGACTAATATGTGTAAGTGCGCTATTAATGAACATTTGCTCCCTGAAATCATCTTGGTAAGCACTTCCCTGAGCTGCAGAGGACAATGTGGGCTCCCAGGACGGGTAGGGCAGGGTGGGTACTGGCTGCAATTCCATTGGCCACTGGTGTAACTTCCTAGACTCATCAGCTTCAGCTGGGGAACAGGCAAACATCAAGTCAGGAAGGACCTGGCACCAGGCCCACCAAGTTTCAAAGTTTTCAGGGTATTGACACAAACAATAGCCTGTTTCCATAGTAACCACGCCCAGGTGCAGATAAGAGCTGCCCTCTGGTTCTAGGCACTGAGAACAACAGGTCTCCACCCTGTAGGCCCTGATGTCACAGGCAGCAACGGCAGGGTTGTACCCCTAAGGTAAAACTATCATCACCCACCCGGTGCCTACAACCAGCTCACTCACCCACACCGTGTATGAGGCGTATCACTGCCAGGAGGGATTGTCCACACAAAGTAACCAGTAAAGAAGTGTTCCCACAGATCCCGGTGGGATCTATAGATCATGGGAACCAGCCAAAGGAGGCATGCTCAGATGGCCAGTTACAAGACAGTGTTTAGATTCCGGGACACCTTACACCAAAGTCAACGCGGTTATTGTACAAATTCTGCTTCTCCCAGCAAACCTAGTCAGGCTAGAGGGGAATAAATGGATGGTGGCATCCTTGTGCCTCTATGGCAAAGCCAGCATCACACTAGACAGGTATCTGCGTGGACTCTTCGTGGCCCAAAGCCTTACAGAGGCTAGGAGTCTAGGATAGACTTCACGGCACAGAGGAGAAAGGGTGCCTCTGTCCCCCTCCCCTCTAATCTCAGAGGAAAACAAATCATTCCACTAGGCAGCCAGGTATAGCAGGAAAAACAAACAACCACAACAAAAATACAACACAGAAAGCAGAGTAGGGGATGTAGTTTAGTTGGCAGAGCGCTTGTCTGTCACAAAGTTCAGGGTTTGCTCCCGGCACAGCATACATACAAAAAGATGTTCAAATTCCTTGTTGGCTACATAGGCGTTCCAGGCTAGCCTGGAACACACAAGACCCTGTCCTGTACACGTACATACCACCAGTAAAAATGATCCAGATTCCCTGCCTGAACCCCCACTCCCCTTATTCCCAGACTGATGGCCTTGGGGTCACCATGGGTACTGCCAAGGGCTTTTGTAGGGCTCCTGCAACTCTTTCCGTTTGGGCTGCTTCCTTGCACTGCCTTGAGGGTAGCGCTCCCATTCTGGAGTCAAAAGGAATAGGCCCAAATCTGTTTCCATATGAGCTCGGTCTGTAACTTCGAGGTGTAAATTGAACCCTTGTTAGTTTTGTCATCTGTAAAATGTCAACTGACCACTGTAATGAGCAGTAGATGGAAGGCTAAGCACATCATGAGTCATCAGCAATCACTTTTCCTGGCAGGGACAGGGACGAGGGAGGGGCAGATGGTGGCACTCAGTACTGTGTCTAAGGCAGTGGAGGTATGTGACAGGTTGAAAAACATTTCTGAGATCGCAGATTCATGGGTGTTAGGCAAGAAGATTTCTTAAAATCCATAGTTTCTACCTGGCTTTTCGAGACAGGGTTTCTCTAGCTCCTGAGCTTGTCCTAGAACTAGCTCTTGTAGACTAGGTTGGCTTTACACTCAACAGAGATCTGCCTGCCTCTGCCAACTGAGTACTGGGATTAAAGGTGTGCGCCACCACCACCTGGCTCTACCTGGGTTTTGTATCTAGGACTCCAAAGAAGTCAAGTTGGCAACATGGCCCATGTACCCTCTTGAGTCCCCTTGACTCTCACGCTGGCTCTGGCTTCTAAGGAAAAGACAGCCCTTTGCTTGCAAGAAAAGCCATGCCCGTTGTCAAATCACATTGCCCGCACTGACAGGAGAGGGGAGAGGCTGATTGCAAAGATTCTAAGAATGACAGGGAGCTACATATGCAGCAAACATTTTATTTAATAAGTTATAAGATACACTTTCCAGTTGGCATTTGATTCCAGTTTGGTGTCCCTGTCTATTATGTGTCCTTTCACATCCGGCTTCAGCTGCTCCAGTTCCTGACAGGTGGCTTTTACCACCCACGCCTCTCCAGCTGCCGTGTCTTGGTGCAGGATACTCGCTTCAACCCAGCCACATCCATGACAACATCCACAACACCCCGTTTTGTTGTTAACATTTGCTCCCACCATTTGGTAGCCCGGTGATGCTTCCCACAGCCTTTAAAGAGACCTCAGGTGAGGCTACATCTTAGTGTCTTGGTCCTTAAAACTTCTCATGGGTCATAACAGTGGTACCCACCCCTTCCAGCTTTTGCAGAGGGGCCCGGCAGTAGCTTATCAGTGGCCTCTGCCATTTAGCAGAAGTCATGGACTCTGAGGGCAGCTGGCAGTGGCCTTGCATCTGGCTATGACTACATGTCATCAAGGCTGTTTATAAAGCAGAAGGCAGGGGCAGAATTCCAAAAATGGGGTATAGGGTTGTTCTGCATGCCTCTTGCACCTGAGTTGGCTTTGGGATGAAGTCAAAGTGACCAGGGCCCGTGAGGGAGCGCAGAGATGGAATGTGATCTGGGTTAGACATCTTATTGTCATCTAGTCTTGAGGGAATTGGGTTGTAAGGGTCTTTGGCAAGGGTACCCTTCTGCAATGACATTCTTGTTTGGCAAATGCTTGAGTAGACCAGGAGCTTAGGGGAGCCAGTCAGTCTTGCCCTGTCCTTAGACCTTTGAACTCAAGAGTCTTGATTTGGAGTACTCTGCACTTTCTTGTACCCAGTTTGGTTTCTTACGATGTCCCACATGTCCTCAAGAGTCAAGTCTAGGGCACTGAAGGCACTTGGAATGAAGGGGGAGGGTTTGGGGGTGGGGTTTCAGGCCCACCAGCAGGCTGAGGACATTGTAAAAAAATGAACTGCAAACTAGCAACAAAAGCAACTGGAAGGATTCCTCCAGGATTGGATGCAAGCTCTTTTAAGGTACAGTGACGTGAAAGGGGCTACCAGGGATGTGTTCTTCCCCCCACTTCACAGCCAGAACGTAGTCTCCTCTCTCTTTGACAACGTATGTGACATTGTATTGTTGGTTGCCCACATGTTTCATGGAGACCTCTTCACAGGGGGTGGTGGGCCCATGCACCCCGATCAACAGCATGTTGGACCCTAGGGGAAGAGAAAGTTGTTATTGACCAATGAGTCAGGCAAATCAGAGAGAGTACGGGAGGGTTGTGACTCACAAAGGTAGAGAGGCTAGGATTCCTGGCTGAGCTGGGGTGATGACACCGTAGTCCTCTGACAGGTGGCAAAGCATCACCATTACCAGTAGACACAGCCTGATTTGGATCCCGACACCAGCTCTGACACCCTCTACCCTGCCCCTGGCTTTGGTGACCTTAGACATGAAACATCTCTCTACCTAAGTTACAAATCAGGAAGGCCACTAACTGCCTCTTTGTGTGTGTGTGTGGGGGGGCGTTCCAGACAGGATTGCTCTCTGTTGCCCTGACTGTCCTGGAACTCACTCTGTAGACCAGGCTGGCCTCAAAGTCAGAGGGTCCACCTGTGTGTGCCACCATGCCTAGCTTTGCCAGCCGCTTCTTAAAGCTTCTGGATATCACAGAAGTGACTGAGTTGAACCCTTAGCACATAGGGCTACAGCGCTGCCAGCTGTTGGGTTCTTTTGTTTTTGAAAGCCCTTAAAGAAAGAATTATGATTCTCACTTGGGAAAAGAAGCTGACCTCTAGGGGATTCCATTAGCCCACCCAAGGCAAGTGGCTAGAGAGCCTTATGAATGAACAAAGTGACAGCTAGATTTCCAGCCCAGGTATGCTGGGTGCCAGAGCCAGGCCTATCAAAACACAAGGAAATATTCAGTTTTAAAGATTTACTTATTTTATGTGCATTGGTATTTTGCCTGCCTGTATGTCTGTGTGAGGGTGTGAGATCCCCTGGAACTGGAGTTACAGTCATGAGCTGTCATGTGGATGGCGGGAATTAAACCCGGGTCCTCCAGAAGAGCAGCCAGTGCTCTTAATCACCGAGTCATCTCTCCGGTCCAAATCAATTTTAAGCCATGATTAAAGCAACTGGAGTTAGAGAAAGGGGTTAGGTGGCCAATTTAGTTTTCTCATCTGAAACGGGGACACTACCATCTTCCATTTGTCTGAAATGGGGACATTACTGTCTTCCATTATGTCTTGGTGAAAGAATCAAGAAGTGAAAGAAAGGAAAATCAGCTAAGAATATTAAGTACAGAAGGGCAGAGGAAGAAACATGGTTATTTGTAAGTACGGGAGATCACGAAAGATCCTAGTGGATACACTGAAGAAATGAGTGAGGATGTCTATACTACCCCCAGGGTAGCCCTTCCCAGCAGACCCGTAACGCCTACCGGCTTTGCTGCAGTCCACCAGGAAAGAACTCTTCTGGCCCACAAAGGCCTTTGAGAGCCCTGCCCCTTTGGAGGTCACCTTGCTGGCATCTGAGGATGACTTGGGGATGGCACTATAGCAGGTTTCCGTTGAGGACCTGGTCACTGACTCCACCAAGATGGATGAGGTCTCGTTGGCGGAGCCTGGGCCGACAAGACGCTGGCCTAGAGCATGGGAAAGAGGGAGGTATGAATGGTCAGACCAATGTGTGTCTATGTGGGGTGTGGTCCTGTCAGCCAGCAGCCAAGTATATCTCTTGCAAAAGCCCTAAAAAGCTCCCGTGCCTCGATACAAAACAACTCCATCAGCATCTCATATCCGTATATATTATGGGGCAAGGGTTCAAATCTAGGTCCTCATGCATGTTAGGTAAGCAATCTACCACCATCCATACCCTTAATAAATTTTGGATTTTGTTGCTTTTTTTTCTTTTTGACAGGCTCTCACTTAGCCAAGGCTGTTCTCAAATGCCTGATCTTCCATTGGTTTGAGATTCCAGGAGTATACTACCATGCCTGGGCCCCAGCCCTTCCACTATCACTTTTTAAAACACAGGGTCTTACTAAATAGCACAGGCTGGCCTCAAACTTACAATCTGCCTGCCTCAGCTTTCCATGGTGGATCACAGGTATATATCACCAAGCTATGTCCTCTAGATCCTTGGGGTCTTACCCAGACAACTAGAATCTGGTTTGCTGGGCAAATGGACCAGGTTCAGCAAAGGCTGACGTGGTTGAGTAATTCCTCCATAGAATAAAGACCCAGCAGCACTCAGCTCTTGCTGTTTCTGTGGAATACTTCTATATTGCAGTATAAACGGCTGGGAGAACAGAGGCTGATTCCGAGCATGAGAGGACAGCTTTCCTTTCTGGGGTTTTTTAAATTCTCCAATGAGCCCACGCCACTTGTGTAACAGGGAATCAGGCGGCACATGGTGGGCATCCTGAGTTTTACTGTTTGGTATTTATTTTAGTGTTTTTGGAGAAGGTAGGCGTTATAGAATTCTTTTATTTTATTATGCGGAAGGTGAAGGTTAGAAACGAGGCTCCAACTAAGCCAAGTGCATGCCGCCATTCAAATGTGTAAATACGCCTTCTTTTCTGCCAGAGACAGAAAACCACCTAGCACTGTGTCTTTACTTCTCTCTCATCCTCAAACGGCATTTTTCCAAGGTGGAACATATTGGATTCAGATATAATTTTTTTTTAAGTTTTAAAAAAAGGCTTATTGATTTAATGTGTATGTGACTGACTGTGTGAGCTTATGTGCACCCATGCGTGTGCAAGTACCTATGCAGGTCAGAGGACAGTGTTGAATCGTTTGAACTAGAGATACAGGTGTTGTCAGCTGCTGTGGATGACGGGATTCCAGCCTAGGCCCATCAGGGGTAATTTATGCTTGTAATCGCTGAGTCACCTCTCTAACCCCATCCATCCTTCCTTCCTTGAGGTTTTTTTTTTTTTTTTTGGTTTTTCGAGACAGGGTTTCTCTGTGGTTTTAGAGCCTGTCCTGGAACTAGCTCTTGTAGACCAGGCTGGTCTCGAACTCACAGAGATTCGCCTGCCTCTGCCTCCCGAGTGCTGGGATTAAAGGCGTGCGCCACCACCGCCCGGCCCTTTCTTGAGTTTTAAAACAAGCTCACTGAAGAGCGTTCTTAGGAAGGCTCTCGCTTTTGATTTATCATAGGCAAAAAAAAAAAAAAAAAAAAAGGTTCCATTTTTCCATGCTGCATACTAAAGAACAGAGTTCCTTGCTGTTCTCTGCAGAACCCCTGGGTAATAGAGCACAGGACTGTCACTTCTGCACTGTGAGAACAAACTTAAAAAATTCTCCAAAAAGCGACAAAAATAACAGAAGATGGCAGGCTTCCCGACTGCGGCCCTACTTGCTCCACAGTCCTGGGGCCGGTATTCTCGCTCTCTTTTATTTTTACCACGGACAAGCTACTAGTTTCAATTTATCTGCTTTATAAGTTCTGTCCCCTCTCTAAATTCAACAGTATTCAATACAAAAGTCGACACATTATCCCAGAATTCATATGTATTTAGAGAGCCTCGAAATCAACTCTGTTCCTGACCCTTTGAGGCAATGCTGAATTTATAGCTCTATCAAACGAAAGGACGACTGGAAGAGCGGGGTCTGCTGAGATTCCGAGACCCTCACAGCTCTCGTGAATACTGTCCCCCACAGTCGTAGTTCTCCAGCAGTTACCATGTTATGGCTTCAGAGGAAGCAATTCCTTTTTCTTCAAGGCTAATATTGATACCTGGAAGGAAAATGCTTCTGCCCCAGTGCTCAGAGCTGGACAGTGGATCCACTGCCCACGTACCATTTCTTTACATTCAGGATTAGCTGTGGACTCAACATAAACCACCTGCAGCTGTTACTACTGGTAATTGGACAAGACCCGCTCTGCAGGACAGAAGAACAAAACCCAAAGTGGCTCGTCATTACCTGTCACCTTGGCCTTGAATGGACTGCGTAAGATGTGGTTGGGCCCACCATATTTGACACTAATCAGGTAGTTTCCAGGGGCCATGGGAGTGTACATGACTTTGTACCCTTCTGGGGTTTCTTGGCAATCCATTTTGACCTTGGATGGGCCTTCGATGGTGACAGAGAGTGTCCCTGGGCCTGCCTGAGTGGTGTTGATGAAGAATTCTGATTGGATACCTGGGAGAGAGGAAGTGGGACTTACGGACGGTTTGTAGGGAGAAGGGGGAGTAACACAATGGTGAGACACACACACACACACACACACACACACACACACACACACACACTCACTCACTAGTTGCTTGCTGTGGCATCATGGGAATCAGGTGGCCCTGGAGCTCTGAGTTCCTGGCACAAAGAAACACAGGCTGTGGAGGTGCAGCCCCCTTGCCCAGGTTAGGTCAAAAGTGTGGCTGACATTTTGTCCTCTAGCACCGACTGCTTGGACAACACTATTGTCTCTGGGAATGTGGCTGAGAGAGAAATTCGAGTTGTCACTGTGAGGCTGAAGTGCTGTCCTAGGCAACAGAGCCTAGCTTTGCTTCTAGGGGAAACCATTTTCCTCTGGGTAGATGGGGCTGAGGAAGCCCAGTCTCTCTTCCCTTTCTGTCCATCCTAGACACTGGGCTGAATCCTGGGGCTGGTGCCTAGAGCTGTCAGCTCACTTTCTTTGCCATGAATATCAGCAGTGAGAGAAGGAACTAATATAAACAGCAATTCTACTGACTGAGCACCACACCAGACCCCAGGCCATATGCCACTCTGCAAGCCTAACACTCTTATCATAGTGTTTCTTACTCCACATGGTGTTCAGGCCATGTGTAACTCAAGGTGCATCACCAGAAAGTGATGTGCTGTATCCAAGCTTCCTGTGTAGAACTATGTGTCTAGGCCCAAGAAGTCACTATATGCTTGGGGGGAGAGGCAGATGGGAGAATGGACGGAGACCGACACACAGAACAACTGCCACTTATACCCTATTTGCAGCCTTGAGACATCTGACCTCTCAGATATCCTGTGACAAAAGAGAAGGTCAACTAATGACCCAGCTTGGGTCCCCGCTTTATCCCCTGCACCTGTAGCCTCCTTCCAGTCCAGAGGGGCAGTGGAAGCAGCAGGGGTGCCAGACACCAGCTCCTGTGCACTAGAAGCCCTTTAGGGGGCGCTCTAGTGCAACATCCTCCGGCAGCATTGTACCCCTGCCAGAGACTCAGACGCCAACCCAGCTGGGAAATATTTTGGTTTAACTACAGTTCCTGGGCCAGAGAAAGAATTATTGTTCTGGCTATCAATAAGACAAAGGAGCTGCTATGGTGTGACCCCCAAACATGAGCCAGCTGTTTCTGGAACTTTCCTGAAGCTGCTGTCCCAAAGTCTCCCTACTGTCCCACCTTGACTCTGCCTCGGAGTTAATAAGTGCATTGGAGAAGCCCCTCCCCGAGTCCCCAGTAGCAGCTGTGGAGGTTGGGGGTGGTATGGAAGCGGGCCATGAGCCACAAAGGGGCATGTGTCCAGGAAGTGGCTGTAAAGCATTGGAAGTTGAAAAGACCCGACTGTCCCGGAGAGAAGCACTGCCCTTTTAGTCAATCAAGAGCC
This sequence comes from Microtus ochrogaster, assembly GCF_000317375.1. NCBI lineage: Eukaryota > Metazoa > Chordata > Mammalia > Rodentia > Cricetidae > Microtus > Microtus ochrogaster. Next base: position 40,634,359 of record NC_022013.1, on the reverse strand, counting down.
CAAAAAGGCAGTGATGAAGCAGAGAAGGGGGAACTTAGGAGTTAAAGTCAAGAACTAAGCTGAGCAGTTGTGGTGCACTCGGGAGGCAGAGGCAGGCCGGCCAGCCTGGTCTACAGAGCAATTTCCAGGACAGGCTCCAAAGTTGTACAGAGAAACCTGGTCTCGAAAAACCAAAAAGAAAACGTCAAGAACTACCAGGTGCTTACTTCCTCTAACAGACGGGGCAAGCCTATGAGGCAGCTTTGTGACCCACCTGCCACCATTTTGCCCATCCACTGCTGGGGCTTAGCAGAACGACTTAGATATGCTATCTAACCATTTTATTGCTAAGGGACTAGCCCAAGAGATGGCAGGAGAGAAAATCTCACATGGCAGATATATGTCAACATCTACTCCAGCTATGACCAATATGTGATGTGATACCCAAACCATCTTTGTACATGGTGGCGGTTCTACCCATCCTCATGCTGATCCTCATGGCTGCTCCAAAGAGTCTCAAACACTGTGGGCCAACTCCAGGCCTCTGTCTGAAGCCTGGCCACAAACATAGGACTTCTTGCTTTTCTCCAGTCAGGACATGAGAAAAGCTGGCCATACAGATCCTATTTTTTTTTTTTTTTGATAGGATTTCTCTCTGTGGCCCAGGTTGGGCTCAAACTCAGATACCACCCTGCCTCTCCTTCCTGAGCGTTGGGATTAAAGGCATGCACCACCATGGCCTGGCCTCGCAGATCCTTTTTTGAAAGTTCTCTTCATGCTGCATTCTCTCTGGATAGATATTTGGGGGAAAGCCTGGGGGCAGGCAGGACAGGAAAACAAGATGCTCACTCTGTGAACAGAGCTAATACTGACGAAGGGTGGAAGCGGATAACCTCTGGGCCTTTACTCTGGCTGGGAGCTTTTCTGTAAGACCAGCTCTTTGGCAGTCACACTGCTAGGGACAGCCTGACATCTGAGCTCCAGAAGGGTGAGAAATACCAAGAGGAAGTAGTGAAAGGCTGTGACAGCAGCAGCCAACAAAGGATTGGATGGCCCTCGGCTGCAATGGCAGGCTCCGAGGCTGCTGTGGGCAAGGCCTAGGCTTGCTGTCTGCTCTACTGCCAGGAGGGGCCCACAGGTATGACCGCCTGGAAACCATGCCGGGCATCTATCTAGAGGGTAGGTATTCTGTTTTAGGACACCCCACAAAGTTGGCTGGGGTGCAATATGTGCCTCTACAGTCAGGAGCTCAGGGCTCAGACTTTAAGATCACAGACTTGGGGTTGACCCCCCTGGTGCTATGAGCTCCCATCTGAGTGGCTCCGGAGAGTGCTGGATCACTTCGTCTTGTCCTCCCAATCTGCAACGTAGATCTCATCCAAGGGCAAGGTACTGGCTCAGAGTGAAGTCGGGAATCAGGCTGGGAGTGCCAAGGGCATCTGGCAGGAGCAATGCCACTGAGGGGGTGGCTTTTATGGAGGACACTGCTTTGGCCAGACTTCCTGGAAGCACGCCCGTCTATCGGCCACTCCTAACTCGGGCAGGGCTCCTCTACCACTCCAGGACTGGCTTGCTGTTACTATAGCAAACCATCCCCCAGTGCAAGGGGAAAACACTGTTCTGTCCCAACTCACAGCACGGCAGGGGGTGGGAAGACCAAGGGGGCACTGAAAAACCAGGATCTTTTCAAGAAGCCCCAAGTGACAGCAAAAAATAAGCGGTGTCCTATTGAATCCACACTGTGACCCTCCTTCACAGATGCTAACAAGGACAGAGTCCTTATTATCTCTAATGCTGATGTGATGGACAGAGCTGAGGTCTATTTCAAGCTGCCCACATAAGTAAGTGGCTTTTGGTTCAAGCTATGAAAGCCAATCAGCAAGATCACACAGAGAGATCTTTCAGATGCTCAGTGAAGAAGTGAGTTATCCTTGCAGTGAGGTAACTTCATTAAAGCTGAACCGGGAATGAGTCTGTCAAGGAATCAACCACCTGGTCAAACTGGCCCCTCAGCACCATGCCAGTTCAGGGACAGGCAGCAAGTGAGAGAGCCTCTGTGACCTGGTGACTAGTGAGCAATGTTCACACCTGCAGGAGGAGGGAGGACAGGTCCAGGGAGCGGCTGCGAGAGGGCCATAAAGCGAGGCCTGCTGCACCCTGTCAGCCCTTCCACTGCATTTGTAGTGAGTAGATACAAGGACATAGGATATGTGACAGCTTAGGCTGCTTCAGTGTCTGTCTGTCTGTCTATAGGCCTAGGAGCTGCATCATGAATGCTGTACAAAAAAATCCTCCACATTAATGATACTGGGTTGTCACCATCCTGCCACCAAGGCCGAGGAACTTGTGGAAGAAAGACATCTGGTCTACAACAAACAGTAATGATTGTGATGATGATACAGGCCTTGCTCTGGGTTCATCCTGGCTCAAACAGTGGTCTCCAAAGTCCACCAAAGCATGTGTACCTGCATTTTCCCAAGGACTGAACCCAGAAGGCCTCCAGGGGCTGAAGAAGTCTACCCCAGCTTTGCTCTACAGCTTCTCGAGTAACAAAGAGCACAGGGTTTCTTACCTGTGGTGCCCCCCTCGAGTCCAGCACCATAGGCTGACACCAGAGCAGGATTCCCTGCTTGACCAGGCTCTCCAACACGCACTTTGAAAGGGCTCCCAACCACGTGGCTGCCATTGAACTTGACATCAATTGTGTGGATGCCGTTCTCATGGGGGATGAAGCGAACGGCATATTTATCTAGGAGAAGAGACACAAGGTAAACGTAGGTGGTAAGCAGCCTGGAGTTAAAAGTGAGAACACAGCACTGTAAGACAACCTGAGCCGGCCAGTGTTGAATCATTTAAAGACACTGTTCTTCTGGGGACCTGGCAGCTAACTCACAGGTTAAGGTCAGCTAGACTTATTTGTGCCTCCCTAGTCAGTCCTTTGGGAGATGTTCTGAATCCCCAATTCAACACTCACCAGAACACTCCGCCCCCTGCTTCACAATCTGCTCCCTATGAAAAGAATCTGCTCAGGGGCTGGAGAGATGGCTCAGAGGTTAAGAGCATTGCCTGCTCTTCCAAAGTTCCTGAGTTCAATTCCCAGCAACCACATGGTGGCTCACAACCATCTGTAATGAGATCTGGTGCCCTCTTCTGGCCTGCAGGCATACACACAGACAGAATATTGTATACATAATAAATAAATATTAATAAAAAAAAAAAAAAAGAATCTGCTCACTTCTCAACACAGTTCCAATCGGTATTAAGGTTCTCTAATTACGTTCAAGGCAAGCAACTGTCAGCAATAGAAACAGCCAGACTTTTCTGATTTGGGTCACAACATGTGTCAAGGTCAACTGTCAACAGAGGAGTGAGTACCTAGGCTGGCCTTGCATGGTATACCCTGTGGTTTCTCTGCTCATTAGTCCCCGCTTCCTTGAACACTTTATCTCCTTTAGGACCTGTGGCCATTAAAGCTTTACCCCAAACCCTCTCTTGTTTCTCTAGTACACTCTCCACAGAGGAATGTTCTAGACTGAGCTACCTACCCCTATCTCTCAGGATTGCACTTCCCCAAGCATTTCCCAGCTGGGTGCCCACGTCCTCCCCTAAAGCCAAAATGTTTCAGGGGAAATGAACCCCACCCTGATGTCCAGATGTGGTCTTCAACAGGATGGGGAAAATTCTTTCCCCAAGGTAAATCAATTCATTTCTTGACCCATAGGAAGTGACTCAGGAATGGGCGTGTGTCCCAGCTCACTGAGACAGTAGAGAGGCCTGCTAGGGACTTAGAGAATTCTTGCATCTTGGGACTTCTGAAAATGAGTCCTGAGAAGATGTCTCTTGGCTGATATGGTTTAAAATGAAACAGCACAAAAAAGGAAAGGAGCCTTGAAGCCAAGAAAAGAGTAAGGGCACATTGGGCCTGATGCCACCCGATAGAATGCACTGGGGAGCCCGAGGCAGGAAGGTATTGGGTACAAAGTCACTCTGGGATGATGTATGAGCTCCAGACCAGCCTCGGGTACACAGAGAGGCTAACTCAAAAAATAAAGCAAAGCAAAACAACAAATAGTCTTTGAGGCCTTGGAGAGAACACCCATTAATGATTGTTAAAACCTACCACAAACTCCAAACTTGGCAGTTAGAAGAGTAGCTGGGCCTCATTATTAAATGTGTTCACTTGAGTTGGGTATCCTATAATTGTAATTGGTAACACCTCAACTGTATAATGCCCAAAATGACCTTAGACACCACTGCATCTCAGAGGCTGCCTGGGCCAAGGACAAACTTCACTTGCTGCTGAGCTCAATGCCCTGGACATCAAAAAAACACCACCAGCTGGTTGACACTCCAAGTAAGAAAGAGACCCTGATTAACCCTTGCACACCCTCTAGCCAGCTATCCTCAGTACTGCTAACTCCATGGGCACCTTTGTACCCATGCATCCAGAACACGCCATCTGTGTGTGGGCCCTGGAGGCTAGAGGTTGACACTGGTGTCTTCTTCAGTGACTCTCCACCTCATGTTTTTGATTCAGTCTCTCTCAGTGAACCTGGAGCTTACTCATGTAGTCAGACCACCTGGCTAGGAAGCATCTTGTACCAAACTCCCATCACAGCTGTGTGCCTGGCTGCACCAGCCTCCCTCACACCCCAGCACAGTTGTATGTTTGGCTGGATCAAATTCAGGTCCTTATGCTTGTACTTTACTGACTAAACCATCTCCCCAGTCCTTACATGTTCAGAATTCACTCTCAAAGCCAAGTAGCCACTAAGCACCTTTGGCTGCTGCTTCATTCTGCTTTCTCAAGGGCAGCAGCTCACCACTTTGCCAGTTACACATCCTAACAGATTCTCTATGATGTAGCCGAATGTTAGCCACGATATGGGCAAGGCATCCCACTCCCAATATTTGTTTCAGGAGAGAAAAAAAGCTGTTGAAGGGCCCTAGCAAGCCTGGCAAACATGGCGCTGGTAGGCGTTACCCTTCCGCCTTCTCCTCCCTTGTAAACCACAGATTACATCCCTAAAACTAGCCATCAAGGTCTATTACCTTATTTGGTAAATACGTCTATTACCTATTTGGTAATAATTTCTTACGTCAGACTCATTTCCTGAGGATAAGTATCAAAGTCCAGCAATCAAAAGCCTGCTTTGGTTCACCTAATTAAAATGCCCAATCAAAATATACCACCACATCTTAGGCCATTCTAACGCGGATCTTGCTTTTTTCCTTTTCTTAAAAATTACACCAGTAAGGTTATTTGCTGCTGTTTTTCTGCCTGAGTCAGAAAGCAGCCACTTTATCTTTTCTTCCCCACTTAATAAAGGATCTCTCTGAGGAAAAAAGGTATTTGGGTGTGGTTTGTGCATAATCCACGTCCAGGAGGAAGCCCCTGCTATGCAGGGTGGGGGTAGGGGTGGCTCCTTCAGCTGGTCACTCATGCTCTGAATTTCCACCCTCATTGGATGCAGGTGAACACACAGCAAATGCCCAACAGCAGAATGTGACATCAAAAACCATGCTGAATGAAGCTCTCCTGACCCTGCCAAAGCAAAGTGTCCCACTCCTGCTCAGCCCTACCATCTGCTTCTTGGTTCTTCTATGGTATCACTTAGGGTTGTCTCCAATCTGCAGGTTTTTGCATCATTCTGACTAATTCTGGCCATAACTATTTGCTGATATATTTTAGTTTTATTATTATTTTTTATTTATTTTGAGATGGAGTTTTACTGTGTAGGCCAGGCTGGCCTTGAACTTGAAGTCCTCCTGCTTCAGTTTCTCGGATATTAAGATTATAGGTACGCATTAACATGAGCAGTGTTTTGAAAACAGAGTTGTATATTTACTAGCTCTACCTTCCTGCCAAATCTCTAACGTACGATAAACGTTCATTGACAAAATGGCCTCTTTAAAGTTGACTGACATCAGAGAGCCCTATAAATCTGAGGTATCAGGCTCTGGAGACCTAGATTCTCTTGGAGTAAGGTAAAATAGCCTTACCCATGTTATAAAGTCAACAATATAATAAAACTGTATGGTTTTGTTAAACTACAATTGCAAACTGTGATTATCGTGTAAAAGGAAACTGGTAAAGGTAAAATCAAGGAGACTTTGTTTAATGTCACATGAAAAGTCTCTGGGTGCCTGGCAACATGTCTACCCCGTGTTATAAAGGATGTCTAGTGGCAGCAGAAAGAACTTGAAGACTCGTCAGCAGTATGGTAGCTGGAGAGGCCTGCCCCAGGAGGCACAGCTATAGGAAGCTCTGCCAGAAACACTGATGTGGAGACCCCGTGCCAGCCCTGATACTTACCGGGCTCTAGTTCAGACACATGGCATTCCTCCACGGCTCCTGAGGGGCTATGCACCTTTGCATCAATCTTTCCTTTTGCACCATTCAACCTTATAGCAAAGGATGCTGGCTGGTTAACTTTTAATCCTGATTCCTGAGAATTCAATAAATTAGACAGGTTATGGTAGCTGGTGTTCCTGCTCAGAAGCACACACTGACCCAAGGTAGGGCTCCAGGCGGGAATACTCTTCTGTGCAACACTTGGCAAGGAAACTGGGCTGCTTAGACGTCCACATTTCTAATAGTACACAGAAACACACACTGCACTCTTACACAGAAACATTCAGGGTAGGGAGAGGTTCTGAGACTGGAGACTTGAGAGATTCCAGTACAAAATCACCACGTCTGTCCCGCTAAATAATCATCACCACCATCAGAATCCTTTTTAGGAACAGGTTTCACGACATGAGCCAGATGCTATGTCTGCCTTTTTTTGTTACTATTTTTCATGTCAAGAGCAGGAATGGGCAGCACTTTTGAAAAAAATTCTAAAGGGCTACACATGTAAAGTAGGCTGCACTTTGCTTAACTACTTTTTCCTAGTAATAAAACAAAGCTGTTAACTCTGAGTCTCAATTTCCTTACTTGTAAAATGGACAAACTAACTGGCCCGATTTCAGGAACTGTTATGAAGAGCACATGAAATTATGATAAAAACTCAGCCAAAGGCCTGAGAAGGCTCCAAAAACTGTCAGCACAAAAAAAGCAATTCCAAAACATGTGGTGTGGTCTTTGTTCTTTTCTGGGTCAGCTTCACTTTCTTCCTGTCTTCAAAAGTATACATTCTTGGAGGAGTGGCTTAGATACTAGGTACTTAAAATAAAGCAACCTTCTTTATTACGATTGCCCATACTTTCCAGGGAAGGGTTGCATGTTCCAGTTTTGACTTGGACTTGCTGGGACAGCCATTCCTCAGATGCAGCAGGACTCATACTTAGTATGCAAAAGAGCATCCAGGAACACAAAGTGCAGATTCTAGACATACCATAAGAAGGCTGAGCAATGGTCCAAGGACAATTATACAGTAGGTCCTAACAACACGGTGTCCCCTGGGTTCGTTCCTAGCTTCAGGCTGAAACACATCACTTAAAGTACTTCAAATTGTATGACAAAAATGCAGTTTCTCTAGCTGTACCTCAATGGGGCACCCACATGTGACTATTAAACTATACTGTGGAGATGTAGAATGTTCTATGCACTCTGATGCCAGGAGGTCCCAGCCTGGGGAGGGTGGGCATAATACAACGCAAGGATTCTTTAGTTTCCAGATCACCCCCACTCTCTCTCCTCCCACACAAAGTGCCAGCCAACTCCACTCTTCTATGAAGTCAAAAAAGCCAGATAAAACAAAACATACTTCTCACATATAACCAGCACCAGATGTTGTTCAGGCCTCCGCTACGGCCCTGATAAATAATTTACATATCCCTCGGCATGGAGCGACGACATACTTACTGAAATACTTATGAGTAAACTGTGGCAGGAGGTGAGCTCAGCAGAAGTCTGCTGGAGAGGATGGCTCAGAACCAGCTTTTGAAAGCAGGCTGTTACCTGAGTCTGTGGCTGCCGCTTAATCCTCAAGAGGGAGATAAATGTCTCTGAAGATCTGAAAAGAGATCTTCGAGATGCAGGAAGGCAGCTCTCTGCCCTCAACAAATGCTGTGTTTATCTCCCTCTATAGGTTTTAGGTAAGTCGGCCACAAAAGAAACTCCTGTTAAGAAGCCTTTAAATGAAACACAAGAAAAACATCTACACCGCAGCGACCAGTCAGGACCTCTGGGGCTCTCCAGTTGAGACCTCGTCAATCTGTAGACTGTGATTCTAGGGTGGCTCCCATCTGGACCTCTAACTAGACTGGAATCTCGATCGTTAACCAAAAGTACAGCTAGTTTGCTCTATTACCCATTCCAAAGGCCAGATTGGATTTTAACCAGTTCAGAAAAATACTTGTTTTTAAGAACTGGGATGACTAAAGGCTATTTAGAAACCCCATTAACTAGAAACTAAATTTGGGTATTCTGATGTTTCTCTACAACCTACTTGCTTCTCTTAATTAAAATATGTTCAGTGTCTTCAGCTCCAATGACTCTCAATTTGGCTCTGGTTCTAATATAACCCTATGTGTGTATGTGCATACGTGTGTGTGTGTGTGTGTGTGTGTGTGTGTGTGTGTGTGTGTGTGTGTGTATGTCTGCCGCCTCATACAAGGTGGCTCTTCACCAGAACCACTCTGTATCACCTTTAAAATTAGATCAAGAGAAGCTGCCCATCAGGGTGTTGCGAGGCTTTACAGAAGTAACACCGAGAAAGTTCTCGGCATAGTTCCTCACACAGTCCCATAAAGACAGCACCCTAATGTAAAAGAACTGCAGCTAACTTTGGGGAACGGAAGCCAACAATCATTACAGCTACAGATCACTAGACTGAGCACCGTCTGTTCTGAAAGGCCCCCTGCTCCTTTAACTAACAGTTAACAGGGCTTCCTTTGCTTCTCTTGAATAGATATTTATAAGCAAACTTGTGGTAAGGTGTATCGTTTACCAAGTCTGCTCGTGCTTGCTCAAAGTGTCTTTTGTCCTGAGGCTACATAAGGAGGTGACCCTGTCACAGGATGGCTGCCCCATGACTGGTAACATCTGTGCATAAGGGCTTAGAACTTAAGAGAGAGTCAAAGTGGCCTCTGGAGTCCAGGAGCCTCACTGGTCGGCCTGTGGCCAAGGAGATGGATGCTTCCTTGCGTCTCACCTGAAGGCTCATAACAGTGAGGCAGCGAGCGTCGTCTGAGGGTGCGATGACCGGCACCAGGTAGGGGCTGTCGGGGATGTGCTCGTCGTTGAACTTGATAGACACCTCGTAGTTACCTGTTGGGATAGGAAAGCCCCACCATTTCAGAAATCTCAGAAAGGTCTATCTGTAGTGGCCACTGGCATAAGCTGGGCTCAGATGTCTTCAGAGACTAGCACTCCTGCAGGCCACAGTTGAGTAGCTGATAGAGGGTCACCTGGCTAACACTGACGCAGCAGGATTGTATGAACTGGGTAAGGTCAGAGATTCTTGACCTGGATCTATAGGGTCGTCTATATACAGGATCCTAGACACCCAGGGGCTTGAGTAGGAGAAGCAGTTGCGTCCATATATTTTGACTAATCTCTAACTGCAAGAATTTGTCATTAGAAATATCAACTAGGAAACACAGTACATGAGAAGTACCTGTGCCTTTTATTGCCAATATTTACATTCTATATCAAGGTATTTTCATCCTATTTGAAGAATTACAGCTATCTTGACATCATCGCTTACACTCATCACTACTTTGAAATTAAGATCAATGTACCTTCACTGAATTTTATTATAGTTTAATATATTACCTCATGTATATTTCACTACTATGTATTTGATAACTATACTTTCATGTAGTTTTATTTATTTGAGACAAGGTTCACTCTGCAGCCCAGGTCAGCCTGGAGCTCACTATATATAAATTCTGGCTGGCTTCGCAATCACGGCAATTGCTTTGCCTCAGCTCCCAGGTGGCTCTCAGTTATTTTAATAGAACTTATTTCTTTTATGATTTGATGTACTCTCTGTTGAGTACACCAAAAAACTATTCTGAGGACAGATTTTTATCAGTTGTCCAAAAGGGCTCAGGCGTATAAAAGGTGACAAAGTACTGCTCTAGGTTCTCAGATGTCGAGGTCACTCTCAAAGCAGCCAAACCAGCTACACGTCACGTGTAGGCAGAACATCTGGCTGACTGGTAGACAGAACGAAGCATTTGAAAGCAAGCAAGCAGAGACCACCATTAAAAGACAAGAGATGATGAGAACAAGGTTCCTTATCTCTTGGAGGCCTGTTTTCTGCATCTAAGGTTCTAGAAGGCTCTCCCATGTACGCCCACATGCAAAAAGCCTGTTTGCTTGACCTAACTTGGTAAGTTTCTGATCCTGGCCACTAAACCATCTCCGAACAAGGAAAGCATTCTAAGTCAACCCTTGAGTACATACCAGGCTCTTGGGCAATATAAGACACACCACATGACCCATTTTTATGGTCATCAAATGTAATCTCGGCCTTGCTAGGGCCCTCAACAGCAATGGAGAGGCCTCCAGCACCTGCTTCCCGGGTCCAGATGCTGAACTCAGCTGAGAGCAAAGAAACACCTGGTTAGTAAGAGAGCCCGAGAGCCCCTGCCCCTCTTTTAGCTTAAGCCAGTATAAGTCCAGATTCTTGCCAGCACTTTCCTTTTGCCCTAGCCCCAAGCAGGTCCCAGGCAAAGGCTATCATTGCAGTTTCTGAAGCTCATGAAGTTCATGTGGAATACACCCAAACCAAAGCAGAAGAGGATGAAAGTGTCCAGATTCCCCCACACCTCTTCCCACAGCAGCCACGGCAAGAAGGGACCCCTTCAATTGGCTTTGCAACGTTCTACTGTGTTGCACAAAACACCAGTTCTTAAGAATGTACTGAAATGGTTTCTGTTTTCCTAAGACACTTAATACACACTAATGTTAGACTCAGCAAAATCTGTCTAAGCCTGTTTGGCTTTGTAAAGGTGAGTGATTTCCAATCTCAGCTTTAAAAGCTTTGAATAAGGAATGTCCCTTGTAGCCATCCACTGGAAATTGTTTCATTAGAGCAATGGGTACAGTGTAAACTTACTTGTCTCTAAGTTAAGACTTGCCCCAAATTCTTACCTGGGATGCCTGCTTCTCCCCTCTCCAGGCCAGGGCCTCCTGCCCGGACCTTGTGGGCACCACCTTCACCAAGGGGCCCCACGGTGAACTGGAAGGGGCTTCCTGTTACATGCTGTCCATGGTACTTTACACTGACTGTGTGAACGCCCATCTCCTGGGGCACAAATCGGACACAGTGAGAGTTCTTCCCAACAGGCACAATCTCTGCCTCGGTGACGTGGCCAGAGGGGCTGGTGACATGGGCAGACATGTCACTGCTGTTGATTTCTGAGAGTAGAAAGGTTGGGAAAAGAAAGTTAGGGCAACAGCCTAGGGCCAGGCAGGACACATAGGGCAAGCAGAGAAGGGTGAGGCAGGTACAGCCCAGAGGTGTGAGGTGCCTGGACTCCTCTTCTGGCTAGAGGCCTGCTCTCTCGTGGCCAGCGTGAAGGGGGCAGGCCCTGCCAGCACTGATGGCCTTCTAGGGGCACTAAAGCTTCCTGTCCCATTTAGATATGTCCTCAGCTTTCCTGGCTGGAGCCCAGTTACCTTTACATGGCAGTTTCAAACTAGGACCTGAACTGGAAACCACGGCGTGTAATAAAACCCACATGTTTCTATGAAAAAGTGATGTGACCATCTGCCATGCATAGTTAAGTTCTTCTCTACAGAAAGCAGAAAACACAACAGCCTTCCTGAATCCCTCCCTTACACTTTAATTAATATATATATATATATATATATATATATATATATATATGCATATATGAGCACATGTGCCACAATATGTTGCTAGAGGTCAGAGGACAACCTGTAGTTGTTTCTCTCCTTCCAACATGTGGGCCCGGAGAATCAAACTTAGGTCATCAGACTTAGCAGCAGGCATCCTTGGCCACTGAGCCATCTCACTGGCCCACCGAGCCTTCACCTCTTACTGTCAAGCTTTGGTGCTTCTTCCAGGCAATAAGGTCAAATGCGCTCAGAGACCACAGTGAGTACATGCCAGTCTCAATGGCAAACGAGAAACCATGCGCCAGCAAAGCTGTCAGCAAAGAGGTCAAGGGGCCCCGCCCCACTCTCAAGAAAGGCAATGCCTTGGCTTACAAGCACTAGGAAGCAAATCATGTCTGTTACAAGCTGCTCACATCACACACACAACTGTGCCTGCACTAGCATGGAGGAGACAAGCGGGTGGCACTGGATGTTGCCATCACCTAGAGCCCGAATAAAACTGCACCGTGCAGCAGTTCATGATTCTGTGTCCTACGAACAGAGAAAGGAAGAGAGGTTGAGGAGTGGCCATATCATGGTATGGACCCAACGTCTGTGCCTCTGCCACATTCCTCTGGCCAACGCTACCCCCCAGAATAATAGCTCTAGAAAAGTACAGGGGAGAAAACTCAGATTCAATGGGCTAAGTGGAGTCCTCATGATGACTTAGTGCCATTAGAAGGGTCCCCAGCAACCTCTTCTTTCTCCTTTCATCACAGGAGCATACGAGTTGGGTATCTACAACCCGGAAGAAGGGATCTACTCATGCTAGTCCGATCTGATGCACAGCCTCTAGGGCTGGGAGAAGTGAATGTCTATTAGTTGTCAAGATATGCTACTTTGTGACTGAGATACCCAATGCAGCCTGGGTCCCCAGGAGCTAATGGGCTCCCCCCACTCTACCAGATGAGAGGGGGTCGAGTGGGTAATGAGGGACAGACAGTGTCTCCTGTAGACTCCTCTGCTATCAAGTAACTGAAAACAATGACCAAGGGCCAAAAGAAACTTAAGACAGATGTCAACACTCCACAGACACCCATATTCAATGGAGAGTCCGCAAAGAGAGGAGACCAGGTGATTTGCAAAATGAAAGTGGAAAGCAAAGCAAAGTCCACGTCCCAAGTAATCGTAGAAACAAGACTAACATGGAGATACCACAGTTTCCCAGCAAAATGAATGACAGGGTACCTCCTGCTAGTGGATCACGGGAAGAAACAGGATCCGATACATCCCTGGAGGACAGTTTACCAAAGTATGGCCATGTCCAAATGCACTGGCCAACAACCCCTGTCCTGGTCACCCATCTTCCACCACCTTGATGCATATGAACAGTGTGCCACCATGTTCAGTTAAAAGTTTTAAAAAAGTGGTCTTGCCTATAGTAATAAGATGCTAACTGCATTCACACTTGACTATGATGTTGTACATGTGTAAGAAACCACTGACTACAGCTAAGAAGGGAGGGTAAAGGAATGTGAAGTCTTGGGAATGAGCCTCCTTACTCCTAAGGTCAGCTTTGTGTATCTTTTGCATGAGCATGTATGTCTTCAGGTGCATGTGAATGTATGCACACGTTCATGTTTGAGTATGTATATGATATGTGTGTGTGTGCTCACACACAGGCCAGAGGACAGCATCAGGTCTTGCTCCTTAGGAGCCATTCACTTTGTTTTTTGAGACAGCGTCTCTCATTGGCTTATGGATCAATTTAGCTAGACTGGCTGGGCAGTGAGTCCTAGGGACCCCTCGTCCCTGCATCCCAGTACTGGGATTATACACAGGCACCATCATACCTGGTTTTCCTTTCTTTCAAATGTAAATTCTGGAGATGGAACTCTGAGTCCTCATACCTGTGCAGCAATGACTTTACCAATGCAGTTATTGCCCCTACTTTCCCCTTCTCTGTAGTGTTCGAGCAACGCCACAGGCCTTGCCGGTTTGTGGGCAGAGGAATCTTGAAGCTTTCACCGACACAGTGATTCTCTGTACACAAAGACCCTAGGCACATTTCAGATAGGCCACTGGCCTGCTTATAGTGCATGGAGTCTCAATTTACCATGAAGTACTTCAATGGGGCCCACCTAATTTTGGAGCAAAGTCTAGTTCTCATGTTAACGATAAAAAAGATGAACTGCAGCTAGGTTTCACCTCCTCAATACTTTCAGATATTGGCACCAGCCAGCCATGTTTCCCTCTGACATTATTTTCATCGGCAAAGAGTAAATCTGAAAGCAAATCGATGTCCCCCACCCCCCCCAAGCAATGCAACAAAACTATTTTTATTTGGAAGAAAAAAGGTAAGAGGTAAGCACATTTCTCCTAAATGAACCTCTGTGAAAACAAAAACTTGTTGTGGTATCTCTAGCTTGTAGCCCTAGCACTGGGGAGGCCGAGGCAGGAGAATCATACAGAGACTGGGTTTCTCTGTAACTTTGGAGCCTGTCCTGGAAACTTGCTCTGTAGACCAGACTGGCCTTGAACTCATAGTGATCCACCTGTTTCTGCCTCCAGAGTGCTGGGATAAAGGCATGCACCACCACGGCCTGGCTGAGACCCTATTAAAAAGCAAAAAAACCTAAGAAAATTGTGCAATGACAATGTCTCCAGTGTCAAGGAGGACAGTGTGCTCTAGGTCACGCGGGCATTTGGTCCAAAGGTGCTGGCTGCTGCTCTGTCCCACTAGCTCCCCTTGCGCACCTGGGATCTTCAGGTTCAGGTCACAGATACTGCCAACTGTGGCCACAGATGGAGCCCGGCTGGTCCGGGTGATGCTCTCTTTGACTCTTCCCTCACCACTGATCTTCACAGTGAATGGACTGCCTGCAAGACCGAGAAGGCCCCTGTGAGCAGCCCTGATAGGCACATGGGTGTCATTTACTAAAAACTTAAGCATCACAGAGGGAGGGCAGAGGGGCCTCATACCAGGTACATGTTCATCAGCAAATTTGGTGGAGACGATATAGACCCCAGGCACTGTGGGGAAGTAGGACACCTTGCAGGTACCATCCTCCAGGTCCTCTGTCTGGATGTCCACTTTGCTGGGTCCTTCCACCGCCAAGGATATGCCACCATATCCTGCAACGCAGCAGCCTGTTTTAGCACAACTCCCGAGAGAAGACTGTGATGAATGGGGAAGGGAAACCCAGCCACTGATATCGAAATAATTTCCACAGAGAAGAAAGTATCCAGCTTGGGGAGCCTATGGCAAAGGAACAAGCTAAAGGCTTTAGCAAGTTAACCCTGCTGACCATGGCTTTAAGACAACTCCTCCCGTGAAGGTTTATCTATCAATGTCCCATCTGAACATGTGTCTTGAGCAACCATATGTCCCTCAATAAATACCTGGACTGTCTTGAGGGGTTATTGGAATTTTCAAAGAGCAAACAGTTCCACTGACCATATCAACGGACCCAAAAGTTCAATGGCACAAAATCTCAACAATGAGCACTGAGTGGTGCAGAAATTTTTTTCAATCTTTGTTCTGGGATTCTAACTTTGTCTAGAGCTCACTAATGTGGCTGCCACCGCTACTGACACTCAAGAAGACAGAAGAGGAAGGCACCGGGATGTGGAAGGGCTTGAGAGGCAAATCTAACTCAAAGTATCTCAAAGAGAGATGAGGGGAGTGGTATGCCTTATTTTGCCCAAAGCACTGCTCAACTAACCCAATATGCTCTGCTTAGGAGGTGACCAGGAGGTCCTGGGAGCAGAGTGCAATGATGTAGTACATGTACTGTAACAGTCATGTACTGTGACCTTTTGGACCTTAGAAACAGATTATAAATAGGGCTATAACAGTCCCTATGTATCTTCAGTTTTTTTTCCCTCTATAAACCAAATTTCCACTCTTGTGATTCAGGTAGAATCTCCTATCTCAGAGGCTGAAGGTTTAGAGACAAAGAATTGGCAGTCACAATCCCCAGCCATTTCCCACAAAACTACCCCACAGACCTGCATCTCTTGTGTCCACGATAAAGTCAGACATCTCAAACGTCCGGCCTTCTGACAGGCCTCGACCATAGACTTTGGCACGACGTGCATCGCCAATCTCAGACTGGACCACCATAATGGATACGGGGCTGTTGGCCACATGGTTGCCATTCTTCTTGATGCTGACTAGATGTTCACCCACCTCTCGAGGGATGAAAGAAATGCCTGGATCGGAACACAGGGGGAGAAAGGATAAAGGAGAAGTCAGGGAGGAGAATGGCTATGATATAGAATGTGTTCATAGTTAACTTTACTGGATCTAAAATAATCTAGGAGAAAGACCTTGTGTGTGTCTGTTGAGGGTATTTATAGATTAGGTTAACTGAGGTGGGAAGAGCTAACCTCAATGTTGGCAGCAGCACTCTATGGGCTGGGGCTCTGGATTGTATAAAGGGAAGTCAAGATGAGCACCAGCATTCATCTATCTCTGCTTCTGACTGTAGATCTCATGTGTGGAGGTTTGAAAGAATTGGCCCCCAAAGGGAGAGGCACTATTCGGAGGTGTGGCCTTGTTGGAGGAAGTGTGCCACTGTGGAGGCAGGCTTTGAGGTCTCATACGTGCTCAAGCCACACCCTAGCCCTAACCCTAACCACTTCCTAATGCCAGTGAATCAAGATGTAAGAACTCCTAGCTCCTTCTCCAGCACCAAGTCTGCCTGCATGCTGTCTTGCTTTCTGCCATGATGATCATGGACTAAACCTCTGACTGTAAGCGAGCCACCACAACTAAATGTTTTCTTTTATAAGAGTTGTGGTCATGGTGTCTCTTCACAGTTATAGAAACCCTAACAGACATCATGTGACAAGCTGTTTTGCTCTGTCACCTTTTATAACCCCACCACGATAGACTGTATCACAGAACAGAGTCAAAACAAACCTCTCCTTTCTTAAGCTGCCTTTGTTGGGTGTTTTGCCACAGCAGAGAGAAAACTAGCTAGTAAGATGGTTACTCTCAAAATTAGAAACAGGACCCCCTTACGTTGCAACAGTCCAGTATCCAGGGATACTAACACAAAGGCAGAGCATACATGCGTGACACAGGTTTAACGTAACAGACTGCCATGCACCACCCACTTCCTAAGGGGAGGAGTGAGGAGTCCCTGGCCTCACCCCACCATGCAGGCAATCCAAAGCTCACCAATGTGGTTGTTGGGCAGCCTCTTCAGTAGACAGGGCTCATCACGTCCAGATGGGGCCTTGATATTGGCTGTCAGTGTGCTGAGGTCAGTCTCACTGATGTCCAGAAGGAAGTCGGCAGCTGATCCCAGCTTCACTTGTGAGCAGCGTCTGCTATCGTCTGGGGAAAAGCCAAGAGAGCTTCTATCACATGAGCTAGCTTAGTTCTCTAGCTGTCCAGAGCAGACAGTCTACGAGATACTTAGAGATGAACAGTCGAGAATCTATTAACCACAGGTATATGATAAGTATCTGCCTCCGACAATGTGCAGTAATATTTAAGCCAGGTGGTGGTGGCGCATACCTTTAATCCCAGCACTCGGGAGGCAGAGGCAGGCGGATCTCTGTGAGTTCGAGGCCAGCCTGGTCTACAAGAGTTAGTGCCAGGACAGGCTCCAAAGCTACAGAGAAACCCTGTCTCGAAAAACTAAAAAAAAAATATTTAATAATCAATGTTGAAGGATGATGGGTGGCTATGACTGGTTCAAAGGAAGACAAGAAGCTGGAAGGAACCTGAGCTGCAATAGTAATGAACTGACTTTTAAAGGAATCTCTAACATGCAGAAGAACGGAACTAAGTATCTATCTCTCTGTCTAATCTCTCCTTCTGCTCAAAACACAATTCGAAATGGATCAAAGACCTCAAGGTGAGACTAGAAACTTGGAGACTGCAGGAGGAAATATGAAAACACTTTTTAAAAAGGGTTCCATAATATGGGGAATAATCTCCAAACTGACCAATGGGATTACATAGTTAAACAGCTTCTTCACAGCAAACAAAATGCCAGAGTGAACAGAATCTGTAGAATTGAGAATAAAAACCACTTTGTCTAAATACATATCGGGTAGGAAATTAATATGCATAATATAGAAACATCCATTTATATATATTTTATGTAAATATATATAAAGATATATAAGTAATTAAATAGTAAAAATCAAAAATAAAATATATTGGTTAATAACAGTTCTCAAAAGAAATATAAGTCGCTATTAAATATTTTTAAAAGGTGCTCAATATCTTTAGAAGTAGGAGAATGCAAATTAAACCTGTTTTGAGATCCACCCTCCACTGCCTGTTTTTTTTCCTCCCCTCCTTCCTTTTTTTTTTCTTGGAGACAGAGTTTTTCTGTATTGCCCTGCCTGTCTTTGAACTTGCTCTGTAGAGACCAGGCTGGCCTCAAACTCAGCGATCCGCCTGCCTCTGCCTCCTGAGTGCTGGGATTAAAGGTGTTCGCCATCACCACCTGGTCTGTTTTGAGATTCTACCTCATACCAGCCAGCAGGGTGATCACCATTAACTCAAAGGACAAGTGACGTTGGCAAGCGGAACGCATACTCACCACTGGTGAGACTGTGAACTGCTACAGACATCTATAGAAATCAGTGTGGAAGGTTCTCAAAGACTGAAGTAGATTCACCAACTGACCCATTCATACCACTCCTGCGAGACTCTAAGCTAACCCATCACAGAGATACCTGCCCATCCAAGCTCGCTGCTGCGCTGGTCACAATAGTTAGAAAACAGAACCAGCCTAGGTGCCCATCAACAGGTGAAAGGGTAAAGAAAATATGCTGCATAGACAGAATGAGCAATATTTAAAAAATGAGACCAGGATATCTGCAGGAAAACAGATGACTATAAGTCATCTTAATAGATAAAGACAGGCCGACTCAGAAAGATCGTGCCACGTATGTATACGCATGCTGTTTGTGTGTGTGTGTGTGTGTGTGTGTGTGTGTGTGTGTGTGTGTGTGTATGAGAGCGAGAGAGAGCAAGAGAGAGAGAGAGATATCAGGGACCATGAGATTGAAGGAAGCTATCTTAAGAGAGGGTAGGTAGGGGACATGGAAGCAATAGAACACAAGCTAAAGAAAAACAGGGGGGCAGGCAGTGGGAGAGCAATGGGGAACAAAGTGTAACGACATATGCTCAAAAATTCTACAATAAAAGTCATTGCTTTGTGTTGTGAATTAAAAGAAAACAAATTAAAGGAATCTTTGTCAAGAGAAAGTTCCCACCTGCTGCCGTGCCCTTGGAAATTTCCTAGGTATGCATGAACCCCACTCCCCACAGTGTTGCTACTCACTTCAAACAGGCCTAAAAAACCTTGATTTGTACGTCTCCTGAGAAACCACTGTATGTTCCCAAACCAGCAGGCTGAACAGACGGCATGGAAGGGGATAACTTGCCTCTGAATACCAGTGAGCTTGGCTAACTGGCTACATCCCCAAACTTCAGTTTTCTGGTCAGTAGGAAGGAGGAGATATCTTATGTAGTACAATGCTAATCGGCCTCAGCACTTAGTTCCTGCACTCGGCTGTCAGTACTATCTTGATGCATGTAGCTAAGGGCTTGTTGTCTAGATGGTAACTCGTATTTTCTCTTCATTATGAAAGAAGGAGGAATTTAGGCAGCCTGAGCCCTGGACTTGGCTTCTCATGAAACCAAGGGACAAGCTTGCCATCCCAGGCGGATGAGATGGGGATAGGTGAGGCACAGCTCGACCTCCCATGAGAAGTTCCTGCAAGCTAGACAATGTCCCCCTACCTGTGATCTTGGCAGTGAAGGGGCTGCCAGGGATGTGCTTGTCATTGTACTTGACCAGAATGCTGTAGTCGCCTGGCAGGGTGGGCAGGTAGGTCACGGTACATGTCCCATCTTTGTTGTCGATGCAGCTGATCTCTGCTTTGGAGGGGCCTTCGATAGCCAAATCCAGACCTCCTGTGAGTGCGAGCATGGGAGGAGAGCAGTCAGAGAGAGTCTCCGTTTCCATAGGGACAATTCATCCATGGGGATCCTGACACACTCCATGTGAGCATCAAAGCAGAACAATCTACAGGGGAAAGCCTACTGGGAAAACATGCCACTGTGAACGGCACCTGCACTTCTGCTTAGAGAATTCCAGCTCTCCAAGGACCTGAGAAAGAACGAAGAGACAGACAACTACACATCAAACTTGCACAGACTGTCCCAGTGGTCAGGGTGGGTGCCACATCAGGACCACAGGCTTAGGAATCCGTGACTATTGTGGTTGGCGAGCGCATGTCAGCAAGAATGTCCAGCTTAATAGCTTGTGGGAGGTCCAGAGGACTAATGAGTAAAACGAACAAAAATAAAACCATTTTCAACCCAAAGCCCACTTGAATTCTCAGCGGGTCACATGAAATAGTTCATCATACAAATCTGATTTCACTCAGATCCTAAGAATTTAAACATTTCTATTTTGGGTAGACGATGGATTTTCATATGAGAGAAAACGAGACAAGTCCTACTCTATCATAGTGAATTTCTTCTTTTGAGATCAGGTCTCACTATATATGGTTCATGCCAGTTTTGTTCTCCCTGGCTTGAGCTCCCACATCAGCCTACTGAGTATCCGGGACTCCATGTGAGCCACCATGCCCAGCACATGTCAATCATGGTCATTACCTCTCCAAACGGAAGGCTACCAATGCACAAACATGTAAACCACGCAGTACCTTCTCCCGCATCCTCCGTGACGATGGTGAACGTGGCGGTCTTGTTGGCTACTCCATACACAAGGCCAGGACCGTATGCAGAAACACTCCCACTGTTGGGGTAGTTCACATAGAACTGGAGTGGGCTCTCTGCATTTGCCAAAGACAAAAACAAAACAGGAAACATTAATGGTAAATGGACACCTCAGATAGATGGCAGTACCTCAATGTTCACCTCTTAGCAGGCAGGTCTGTCACCCTTTGAGGCTGTTCCAGACCAGAGGGGTATGTGGGAGCTGACATAGGAGATTTCATCTCAGAATGGCAAATAAAGAAGAGGCAGCTGTATCATGCGAAGGTAGGAGCTGCTTACCTGAGCAAAGGCTGTCTGTCATGCCATTCAAGATGTAAGAGCCCCTGATCTAGGAAGATCATCTTCAAAAATGACCCTACAGAAGCCCTCTCTGCCCACTGCACTCTCATCCCTATTAAAGCTCTTTAATTCCTAGGATTCATGTGCAAACCAGCAAAGACCTTAGCATCTAACAACACGGGGTTGACCCACCCACAGAACGTTACTGAATCCATGTGTATTTACTCGAGAGATTAACCATGGTGTGTCACATTACAAAGAGACAAAGCGAACAATGTCTTTATATACAACATTGCTATTAATCCAGAGGGGCTGCTGCTGTGCAGGCTCCGCTGGTTAATGCAAACCTAGCGACCAGCCTGTGATCCCTAGAACTAAAGTAAAGGTATAGAGAATTAACTACAGTTTTCCTCTGACTTCCATGTGCAAACCTCGGCATGGATGCCCATACATATACATGTTATGCACACACGCAATAACAGAAAAGAACCATTAAGCCATTCTTTTAACAGATAAATGTAAACATGCTCGCAGGCACACAGGAAGTCTCTGAAAAGGTCGTCACAGTGGCGATGGAGGAAGGGGGAGAACCAGGAAAAGTGTGCAGCTGTTTTATATAGTCTTATTGTTTAGCCCAGGGGCCTCAGACTCCTGAGAGAGTTTACAGACACCTAACGTCTGCCTGAAGCTTGAGAGATGACTCGTCTCGAAGCTCTGTATCTATCCCATTCGTGTATTTAAACAGGAAAAACATTTTTGCTTTAATCAAGTGCTGTGCAGACTTATGAACATAAAGCGAATGGCAAACTCAGAGACGTATTTTTAACTCCTACCTCAAAAGCATAAATTCTCCACTGGGAAAACAGACAAAGAATATGAAGATTGACAGAGAACTGAAGACACTCCATTTGGAGCTTATTTTCTTCTTGGCAAAACTGGCCTTTGGGAAAGGAACTGCCCATGCCTAGACCACTGACAAAATGTGGAGTCCGGATAGACAAGTAGGATACAAAAAAAAAGACTGCCAAATCTTGCCAAGACAGGGTAAGATGGTTTTGAAAATCTTCCCGCCTCTAAAAATGGCCTGCCAGTTACTCTAGGCCTTAGCCAAAGTTGGTTGCTTCAACACTGCACATGAGACTTTGGGTGATTGCCCAGGTAGCCGGTTGTCTCCGTCATCTACTTTTTGGAAGCTGCTTGATTGCACTTCCTGCCTATTCAAGTAATATTACCTCCCTTCTCAGGCCTTTGAAGGGTTGAAGATTAGACAGTCATAGTTATTTTCTTCTTATGATTTATCCAAGCCGTTTGTAATGCAAGACTTAGACTCCTTAGAATAAAATAATTATTAAAACATTTAGCATATGTTTCTTGTTTAATATTGTTTATGCTGGTTGTAATTCTAATTGTTATACTTGATATCTGTTCTTATTGTATATAGTTTTTTATTGGGTTTGGAACTCTGTTATTTAGACAAAAGGGGGAGTGATGGGGAACCTCCTTCAGCCAACGGACTTTGAGAGGCTGGACCAGGTGGGGTGTGGCCTTTGGGTACCAAAAAGCCCATGGGGGTGCCCACTCGGCCTTGTCCCACTCACCACACCTGAATGTTGGACCCCGTTCCTGTTGCCTCGTTGTGATCTGTGAGTTTCCCTTTTAATAAAGAAAAACCTTCGTATACCCTATTCGGAGCTAGCGTGAGATTATTTGATTCTTGTTCCACCGATCTGATGTGTTCCGCTTCATCCACTTAATATCTGGGAAGTTGTACCAATCAATGTCATTCACAGTAAAAAAGGTACCAAGATACCATGCACTTTTAAATCATCAGACACAAAGAAACAACTGCACAGTAGACTATTGGGCAAACTTGTGGAGTGACGGGCGCTTTGCTTAACTGCTGGGGTCCCGATGTAACAGCTCCAGGAAGGAAAATATGGTACAATCTATTCAAATTACAAAGGCCTGTATCTGGCCCCACAGCACTTCTGCTCAGGGGACTAAATCCCACAGGTACACCAACTGTGCCAACAAGAGTGGTGACAGCGAGGGTGGCAAGGCTGAAATGCTCCCCAGTGGGGACCTGGAAGCACACACAATGACTCATTCTGGTGAGGGAAAGCTATAAGGTGTGAAGATATACCACTGCACAGACCTGCACAGCTCCCTTGGACATGTGTCAGAGGTAAAAGGCAAGAACAGCCGATGGGAAGATAACGACCTTTCAGAAAACGAGGGCTGGATTTTAAAACCTGTATTCCTTTTTCCAAGATAGGGTTCGTCTGTGCACCCCTGGCTTTCCTGGAACTCAAACTGTAAAGGAGAGTGGCCCCGACCTCAAGAGATCCATCTGCCTCTGCCTCCCGAGGGCTGGGATTAAAGGCGTGCACCACCACCACCTGGCTAGAATCTGTATTCTTACTTGAATGTGGTCTTAACATTTTTCTAAACTTGAACATAAATTTTACCAACAATCAGTTGTAAGGAGAAGGCAGATGGAGGTTACAGGTACGATCATGTTATTTACTCAAAATATTAAATTAGAAGATACTTAAGTAATTACAAAGAGCCAATGAAAATGATGACACTGTGCTGGATGACAGCCAGAAAACACAAGCTAGCCCCAAATCAGGAGTTACTGGGGGCTATCTGTCTTCTTCTAACTCCTGTGTTTTAGGACGTGACCCTGTTTCTAAGTCCCATACCCCACAGGGTTTCCAGGCCAGGCCAGAAAGCCTCACTTCCTGTGCCTGCCTTGTATTTGATCTTTGGCCACACTTAACACAGTTATGAGGACAAAGAATCAGAGCCGCACGGCCCTGCCCTCTGACCCAGGATGATGAGATGTATTCTCTCTTCAGGAAGCAGACTCTCAGGCTGTTTGCACAGGGAAGCCACCACGACATTTCCGGGCCTGCCCTGGAGAGCACCTTAGCTTCCCAGATGTCCAGGAGGCTAGTGAGCTGCTGCACCTCACTTACCAGGGATGTGGCTCCCCATGTACTTAATATGCATTTCGTGAAGCCCGACTTCAGTGGGGGCGTATCTGACAGTGACTGTGCCATCTTTGTTGTCCACGATCTCAGGTGTAGCTTTCTTCCCAGAAGGCATATGCACCTCTCCTGGAGAATACAGGGACACACAGGGCACTGGGGTCATTGGTGACCTCTCCCCACAAAGCAGATGTAATACAGAAATGTCTTCACTACACAGGTTCTCAGACCCCCCAGAACACTCACGCTGCTGTAGCATCCAAGCACCACAGTGGGAAAACCTGCTTTCTATAGCTTCCCCCTTTGGTTTCCACGAGAAGCAGTAGGCAACTATCGTGTAAACAAATGAAGGGCGTCTCCAACAGGCAAACTCAAAGTGCAAAGAGGATCTGAGAAGACCACAAACGAGTAAGGGGAGCAGGAATCAAAGATGCTGGGCTTCCAGAAAGGGACTTAGATAAGACAGACCTCAGTGTTTCAGGCTGTATGTGGAAAACTGAGTGGATAAGAGAAAGCAGGGAAAAGGGGGAACAGAAACCTGGCAGTGATGAGATCTAAACAAAGTTCCTCCCCTGAGGAGAAACACAAGTCTCAAGAACGTAATAGAACCACCTCTTCAGAGAAACGGTTGTCCAGGCTCAGGGGCACTGGGGAAGGAGCCAGGACGGAAGTATAGCAGAATCACCTCCCCAGCACGGTTCTGAGCTGCAGGTGCGGCAGACAAAGGGTAAGGCAAGTCTTGCAAGGGTTTACCTGTGATTTCTCCTTTCCTGACAGCAAATGGAATCACCAGGTCAAAGGGCTTAAAGCCTAGGCCATTCATGTCACTCACTGGGACATAGGCCTCTTCGGTCACCTAAAAACAGGAGAGACTGGTCACTTCGTAAAACGGACAGCAGTGTGGACTCGTGGAGCTACAGCGGGCAGAACCATGGGAATTCTACAAGGCAACAAGACCTAAATTTGGGGTGTGTGACCCTGTACTTATGGGCTCTGTCTGACTGGGTCAGGGTCAAGTTGGAAAGATTGGAGAAGTTCTGATTGATCATTTGCTAGAAATGGCTTGCTCCAAGAGTGTGCTTGTAGAATTCCCAGTATTGCCCAAAGGCAAATGGAAAAAGGAGAGAGCAATGTCTGCGTCCCAAGAGGCTCCACCTGGAAAGGTTTAGTTGCTTGTGGCCTGGAAAAGAAGGTGTGTTTTAAGTGGCACAAAGTGGCAGCAGGTGACTTTGCCCCTAGACAGAAACCAGATGCACAAGGGGTAGCTTGGAGTCAGTAGGAGCTCTGCCAACAGCCATCCATCTTGTTATTTAAACACGGGGAAGAAAAACGGCACCCAGCGTGATCACAGACAGGATGGCTGGTGATTCGTGAGGAGCGGGTGGTGACATGGAGGTAGATCTTAGAGAGCGTGGGGTTTTGACGATGGGATGATCAGTGGGGACACACCAACGGCCAGGACACCAGAGGACTTAAGCGATTCCCACAAGCAGGCAGCAGCTTTTCTAAAATGAAGGTTGAATGAACCCCGAAATGCAAAAAAAAGGGAAAACGAAAACCAAAGTGTACCCAGGGCCTGAATCCAGGGGGACATGCATTTACCGGTGCCTTCTCCAGGGCTGTGACTTCCCCATCCGTGGCCTAGTCAGTGGCAAATGAAGATTAATTGGGAATCACACCAGAGGGATATTGTTACCCAAGATCCTACAGTTTGTACTCTACCCCCTATGCCCAGCAGGTGTCTGTTATTATGGAGATGTTTTTTTTTTTTTTTTGACAGAGTCTCATGTGGCCCAGGTTGGTCTCAAACTCTCCACGTACCCAAGGATAGCCTTCAACTGCCGATTTCTGGCCTGCACATGTGCCATCACACTCAGGATGACTGATACATTCTTTCTGCCCTTTTCGGGGGAAAGCTGTCCTCTTTGTAACTGTCACGGGCACTTGACCTTTAAGCCCACAATTCCTGAGTGAGTGATGTGCACAGAAGCCACCGTGGTGTCACAAGAGACTGAAGTAAACCCTGTAGCTATCAGCTATCGGTCAGACCGGCGAGGGGATTGCTCAGTGAAGTCTGACAAAATCCTAAGGAAGGGAATCCATGTGAGCGTGAGGGAAGCAAGCAAGCAAGCAAGCATCACAGCTAAACATCATGATCCCTTGCAGGAAATTCAAGCGTCCATGTGTAAGGAGAGAAAGCTGACAGCCGTCATCCTGGCATGGAGTCAGGAAAGAAGTGGATTTTGTTTTTCTTTTACTTGGCATCTGGTTTTGCTTTACTTTGTGTATGTGTGGTATATGTCTGTGCTCGTGGGAACACATAAATGCAAGGTGTAGGAGCACGGGCTCTTCACATCGGTGTCTCCTGTTGCTTTCCACCTTGTTTGCTAGTTTTAGATTTATTTATTTAATGTGCACGAGTGTTTTGTCTGCATCTATCTATGTATTCCATATGTGTGCCTGGTGCCAGCAGAGGTGAGGAGGTTATAGTTGGTTCTAGGAATTCAGAACCTCCACAAGAGCAGCCAGTGCTCCTAACCACTGAGCCATACCTCTAGTCCCTCGTTTTTGTGATTGGGCACTGGATTTGAACTAAAATTCAAGATTACTGATTGACTAGACTAGCTGTTTATCAAGCACCCAGGGTTTTCCTGTTTCTGCCTTCTGGTTACAGGCATGTGCTGTCATGCCCTGATTTTTCTTAGTGCTGGGAATCCGATCTCAGGCTATGCTTGCACAACACCTGCTTTACCCAACGTCATTTCCCTAACCTGAGAAATGTTGTTAGTCATTAATACGCTGGTTTTTTTCTTCTTCTTCTTTCTTTTGACGTGGAGGGTTTAACTTGCTGGGTAGATTTTTTTTAAAAAAAATGATTTACTTATTTTCTGTGCATTGGTGTTTTGCTTGCATGTTTCTCTGTGCGAGGGTGTCAAATCTCCTAGGACTGGAGTTACAGAAAATTATGAGCTGCCATGTGGGTGCTGAGAATTGAAACTAGGTCCTTCAGAAGAACAGTCAGTGCTCTTAAGCACTGAGCCATCTCTCCAGTCCCAATAATTAATGCTTTAGATTTTAGTGTATATTCATTTTTAAAAATGGTCAGTTTTATGCCTTTGATCCAACTGACCCAACAGGGAAGGGTCCCTCATCACCATCCTCCTAGGAACAAAGGATAACAAGAAACAAAGAAGCTGTGGCCTGTGCCACCTGCAGAAAGGCCGTTACTGACACCCAGCTTTGCCTTTAGGGCCAGTTCTGATGGAGGCCATCTCAAAACCATGTCACCAACAGAAAGGCCTTTCAAGGCTACAGATGTAGCCTTGTGATTTTAAAACTTCTTAGTGGGGACAAACAAGCTGCTCATCCACGAACTTAGCTGACCAAGCCTGTGGTCACACTAAGACATTTGCTATCAATGTGGTGTCAGGCGTCCATGTTCTTCCTGTCTTGAGCCTATAAAGGGAGGAAGAGAATCTATCCAGTGAAGGGGGTGCAGCAAGTGACCACTAGACATCCTCAAGCTGTGAACACTTATGACTGAAGGGCTATTCATTTCTAATGCGTTTGAAAGCTTCCACTTCTGGAATGACCCACCTGTTAATGTGGTCTCTGAATTTTTACCTTGATTGTTCTCACTTAGACCCCAGCATCTGGGGTCTCTCCTCCCTAGACCATTGCAGCAGCATCATGACGTCTGCCCAGCGATTTCTGCTTTTCTACCTCATTCAATTCTAACTAACAAGATCATATGTACCATGGGATAAACACAACGTCTTAAAACTACAACTGGGACACTTTTCAAAATAACACCAACGTTCTCGTTGCAATGTTTTCTCCCCTAGAGAAGAAAAACACTCCCAAATGGACAGTGTCCAAAGTTGACAAGTGTTTACATATTTGAGATATGAAAGAGCTTTCAGACCTCTGGCAGGATGTTTATAGCTAAACAAACATGGAGGGAAAAGAGAGAAGCCAGAACAGATTACGGATGGGAACGGAGTCCCTGGGCTTCTGTTTGAAACACACTCTTTGAACCATTCTCCATTGCTGTACAACGTGAAGGAATTAGAAAACACTTCGTGACATGGAGTCAAATCACTGGCTGACAGCATAGGACCTGTGGTTGGGTGGTTGTTCTTTTGCATCAAAGGATACAACGAGGGAGCCCACATGGCACCTGGTATCTGTCCAGACTGGGCAATCCTTATTTTAACAGGGCAAACAGAGCTTGCTTCTGAGGCTTACGTGGGAATTCTGCTACAGTTCTACCAGGCTCTTGTGGAAGAACCTTAATAATCAGAGAAGATCTGAAAGGCACCCAGAGCTGAAAGCCTTTAGTTTGCAGTTTTCTGGTCCAAACCTGAACGTTTGGACAATGGTGCCCTTCTATTCCCAATCTTCCTTGCTTTTAAAGGGAAGACACGCTGGGCGATGGTGGCATACGCCTTTAATCCCAGCAGTCAGGAAGCAGAGGCAGACGGATCTCTGTGAGTTCGAGGCCTGCCTACAAGTCTACAAGAGCTAGTTCCAGGGCACCAAAGCTACAAAGAAACCTTGTCTCAAAAAACCAAAAAAAAAGGAAGACATTTCCCTTTTTGAACTTCGCCCAAATGCAACTGGAAGTCCTATGCACCCTGAGATCTCAGAGGCAGGTGTGTAGACAAGAGAAAATGAGGACCCTTCTCCTCTATTGTGGAGATGGGGGAGGAGGCACATGCACTTTATTGTTTTCCTTTGTTTTTTCCTATAAAGCTAAGCTAGCTCTCCCTCTGAGACAGTTTAGACAAAGACTTTGCCTAACTCCCTTGGCATGACAGATGCCTCCATGACTGAAGATATTTCCCCCCAAATTGGTGTTTCTAGAGATACCTAGAGTCAAAGCCATGAGGAAAGACGGAACTGATGCCATTACAGTATCTGCTAGCAACAGTGGGCTCAGGAGAAGGAACCTTGCTTACCATGACTGTGAAGGGGCTATTGGGAATATCAACGCCACCAAAGCGCACATAGATCACATAGGTGCCTGGCTTGGCAGCAGTGTAGAAAATGTCATAGGTCCCATCTTCATTTTCTATGACATCAGCCTCAGCCTCGGTGCCATCTGGGGTCAGAATCGTGCAGGTCACTTTCCCCTTCCCAGCAGTCTTGGCGTCCACTACAAAGCCCACTTCCTCGCCAGTTTTCACAACGGGGGCAATCCCAGGACCTATAGGAAAGGTCAGAAGAAAATCAAATCATAGGCTGTGGATACTTGCATCAGACCAGGTCATATGACCTCAGAACAGGTAAAACTATGTTGTGCTGTCTATGTCGTGAAGGTCAAACCTTTACCTGCTGCCAGGCAAAGATCAATGAGAAGAGTACTGCTCAAAGGAATCTCTTCATTGTGCCTGTCCTTAGCTTTGCAAACAACAGACAGCGCTCACCTGTCTTACTGTCTCCGATTTGCAAAAAAAAAAAAAAAAAAAAAAACCACAAAGTACGGAAAAAAAAACCACACTGGTCAAAATGTGCAAAATGACAAAGGGCGATGGGGCGTGCACAGAAAACTTTTCACACAGTAGGACGTAGGGGTGGAGCTGGTGGTGCAAGACTCGGCAGAACAAAAGGTGAGATCAACAGGTACCACTAGGCCAAAAAAAAAAAAGATCCCTGCCTGAGCTAGGGGAGGAAAGAGGTCTGCAAAGTCAGGAGCTCCCCATCTCTCACTAAACATGCCCTCAACCAGTTGTTGCTGTAGACCAGAGTGGTATATGGTTTTCAGTTTTTTAGCCATGGGTGAGACAAAAAGGGCCAAAGTGAGCAATCTGAGATCAGAGAACAGACCACATCTAGGGTAGACCTACATTCAGTTCAGTCAGTGATTCGTATAGTTTTGATTTTTCTCCATCAATCAACCAATTGATAGTGTGCATGTGTGTTTGCATACGCAAGCACAAGGTGTGTACGTATGTGTGCGCATGTGCATGCAGACAATTTCCGAGACAATTCTTTCCTCTCGCTATCTGGGTTTTGGGAACTGAACTTAGGTTGTCAGGTTTCTTGGAAAGCACCCTTACTCACTGAGCCATCACCAGCCCAGGCTTCATGTTTTAAAATCTGCTAAAGCAGCAGCATCAAGCTGTAGGAGCTGCTTTTAGAAACAGGCACAAAACCAGGTGTGCTGATATATGCATAGAATCCCAGCTCTTTGGAGGCAGAAGTGGGAGGATTAGCTTTTGGCAGCATCCTCAGCTACACATCAAGTCTGAGTGAGGCTAGCCAGGATACATGAGACCTTGTTTTGTTTTGTTAAATGGATAATACCATATTGGACTGGTATGATGGTTCAGCGGGTAAGAGTACCTGCAGCTCTTTGATTTCCCCCTCCATATGGTCAAGCAGGCATGTCTAAGAAGCTGAAGCAAGGGACGGTAAGACATTCATGAATTCTCAAGAGAAAAATCCCAAATCCTTTCACCTTTTTCTCCCCCTATTGCCAATCTAAGTAAAATGCTCTTGAGTGAATTCTGAACAAGTGAGCCCACCACTCACACAGGCAGAAATAGGCCGCCTCTCATGGTAGTCTCCATAAGAGATATCAGCTAGTCCCCTCACTTCAAAAGCATGTAAGAGCGCCCCTGCCTCGACATCATGCTTCGCATCTTTCCCACCCACTCTTATCTCATCTTTGTAATAACTGTGATGTCATCTTGGACACCTGGAAACGTTTCTGGAGTCTTAATGTTCTCACCTCAAAAGGATGACTGGTGCTCCAGAGAGCCTAAGCAACTTTCCCAATCATATGTCTATTAAGTGGCACGAGGCCAGAACACACACACACACACACACACACACACACACACACACACACACACACACACACACACACCTAACCCTGATGCTCACCTGTGGCCAGACACTTGCTGGCATCGCCTGTTTGCGTGGCCCGGATGCGGTAAGGAGAAAGTGGAATGTTGTCTCCACCGTAGGTGACCCCAATCATATAGCGTCCAGTCTTATCAGGGATATAGGTTACGGCGTATGTGCCGTCTTTACTGTCGTGAATAGTGGCTCTTTGAGGCTTTCCCTCTTGGTCCTGTGAATCACAGAGCAATGCTATCTGGGATGCTGCTATCAACATGTAGAAACCAATCGCAGCAAACCATGCTCTTTAATCAGCACCTCTACGGGTGGGAGCAGAGAGAAGCTTAACATGATCTTGTTCTGTTGCATTTGGGTAGGGAAAGGAAAGGGTCGCAGATCACACCATGATGGCCTGTCAATTAGTATTTGAGCAGCACATAAACTATAGAGACATTATAGCAAAAGCTTGGCTCATAGTCTGCCTTTTTTCCCCCTTCCTTTTCTGTTAAAAACAGGACATTCCTCCTTAGTTAGGTGCACCACTGAATACAAGTCTTCACGTTTTCAGCTTTGCCACCATACGACCATGTGACTATAGCCGGGAGTAGGGAAGGTCTTCTCACCTACAAGAGCCATTTCCCTTGTTTCTGTTTACCTTCTGGTTCACCTTCTAACCCTGACATCCAGAGCACTAGTAGGCTCATGGTCCATGAGTAACAGACCCACATTACAGATTACAGATGCAGCTTCCTTGGTGAGCCATGGAACACCTAGGTAGCTTACCTCTGGCATTATTCCCAAGAAAAAACAATTCTTTGTTAGAGGCTCTGTGGTATGTAGAATTTTAGCTCCCACCAAACCAAGGGGCAATTAAAAACAATTAAAATCAGCATAAGAAGCAATGTAGTAACAAAGAAGACAGAGTGTCTGGTGTGACCCCGCCATCACCTCGGATGCTCACCCGCTCACCCAGGTGAGATACCGGCTGTAAAATCCCCAAAACATGTGTCCTGGGGCAGAAATTAGTCATTAAACTCCCGTTTTTAGCCCATTTCCAGGATATTAAGTCTTACTAATGAGGTTTGGTTCTCCTCTCCACCATCATAAACAACCAAACAACCATAGTTACCGTGATCTGGACCGCAAGGAGGCCTTCACCAGCGTCTCTGGCATCAATCGCAAACTCCACAGGTAGGCTGGCAGGCACTCCATAGGAACTGAGGCCAGGCCCAGAGGCAGTCACTTTGCTGGCATCATACGTGGGAAGGACCTTGACCTTAAAGGGACTTGATAAACACAGAAGGCCTGGTCAGTAAGGATACAGGTCAGTCCTGCCCTACCTGATCTCTCTTCTACAAAGAGTTGGGGCTGAGAGGGGGATTTCTGCAAGAGATACAAGAGCAGGCTTAATCAAAGGACCAGAAGGTCATTGAAAATACAGAGCTGTGAGGTGCAAGCCACCATACAACAGCCCACCTTGGCTTCCCTCTGAACTGAAGACAGATGACTGGACAGACCCTGGAACAGGAACTAGTGTCTACTGGACGGTGCCACACTACATGAACTTATACAGGTTCTTTAACAGTGCTAAGGGAGACGTGGGGGGGGGGGGACAAGGTGGCACCAGAGCAGGGTTACCAATCCTGCGGGTGGACACTTCTGAGGGTGGACTGTACCCAAGCCTGAAGACTGAGATACTCACCTTCGAGGGATCTCTTCATCAGCATATTTGACAGAAACAATGTAGGGCCCCTCCTGAGATGGGGTATAGGTCACTGTGTGGGTGCCATCCCCGTTATCCACCACATTCACTGGCTCCACGAGGCCTGAGGACAGAAATGAGAGGGATGATTAATTAACAACCTGGCCTCCTTCATTGCACCCCAGCTGCATTTAGGACAGGATCACAGTCATCCCCAAAAACTATTGCTTTCCACTGAGGTAACATAAAAGCAAGCAGAACATAATCACAGGATCTATAAGTCACAGTAACAGAGTTAACATCAAGACACACCTCTAGCTTTTTGTGGGTTAATGTATACTCAGCCTGCCATACTGCTCTGGAGTACAACTTAGGAGACCATCCATGCTTGTTGCTGGAGATACGCATTACAGACATGCTACATATTCTTTCAAGCTGGTTAGGCATGCTTGGGTGTGGTAATTTTAATTCTATAGCCGAGAAAGTTCCAAAATGTCTAGACACCTCAGCAGCAAAAAGTAACCAATGAGCTGGCCAATCAAGACTTCTTGCCTCCTTTCAGCAAAGAACACAATGGCACCAACAAGCTAGGGTACAAAGTTACAGAGGAGGCAGGGGTGCCAATCTCAAAGAACCAGAGGGACGCCAACAGGATGCTACAGGTGATAAGAATATATTAAAGCCTGATTAAGGCACTCACTACTGTGAAAAGATTCTAGACCCCCAGCCTTGAACATACGTCGAGGAGGCGTCAGTAGCAGAGGAGGTTAAAGCAGGGTGTGCTCATTAAGTAAAGTCAGGTGAAGTAAGGACAAGTCAGTTTTAGAGGTGGGGCCAGCTAGAGGCTCCCAGGTTACATAATTGGAAGCAGCTGCTAATGGGAAAACACAAACCTCAAACCCATCTCTATAAAGGCAACCTTCGGGTCAGCTTTAAAGAGCTCTGAAATGGCTTTCAAGGGGCTGTACTTTGACTGGGAGTCCACTGCAGCAGCTAAAATTACAAGGCTGTGACCTGAGAAATCCTCCATTCGAGGCTACTATGGAAATACAGCCCCCCCCCCTTGGTTCAGCAGCTTCACTAAAGGAGAATCCACACCATGACTTCATTTTCCCAGACCGCTTCTGCTCTGAGCTTCAAAGGGCAGAACCTCCCGATGAACTCCACTAAGGAGGTTTCCCTTCAAAGGAAGAAACCTCAGCTCACTGCTTCTGGAAGCCACAAACACATCACAGAAGACAAACCTACATTAATTAAAAAATCAGGCACACTAATTCATATGGAAAACAAGGTATATGTTAAATACTGGATGAAATACAGCAGCAGGCTTCAGTAGTTCAGGGTTGTCCCCAGAAACCTTAATTACAGATTTTCAGCAGTGTGGGCCAACTGCCAACAAAACCCATTCCCCAAGACACCCTCTCTCCGGGAAGTTGAGAAAATGACAACGCTATATCCTCACCAAGTTTCTGGTATATTCCACAGCAACACTGAGCACCTCACAGGGACGGATCATCTCCAAACCCTGTCTCCTGTCCACACCCAGACGAACCCCTGGACACCCCTATACATGCTGAGCAGGTAATGGTGCAGCCCTGTGAACAGTGCATGTTAAAGTCCACACAGCTCTTCCTTCGACAAGCTACCTGGGAAAGTGAACTTATTACGCATATGCCCCAAGTTCCAGTACTCAGCAGGCAGAGGTAGGAGGATAGCAAAGGTCAAAGCCAGTCTGGGTTACTTAGTTAGACCACAATCTTGGAAAACCAAAGCCTAGGATGTAGCTCATTGATAGGACACTTGTGTGGCATGGGTAAGGCCCAGGGTTTTGCTTTCAGCATCGGAAGTGAAGACGTTAAATTATAAAAAGAAACATAGGACTACATTATTAACAGGAGAAACGGACTTAGGAGAATACACCAACTTTTAAGCAGGCTCGTCTGCGGGCTAGCTAGAATGCAGAAGGATGAATTAACAGGGAGACTTGAACTATAAAATTCATGAGCAATCTCCCAAGAAATCACCTCCTCTGGGTCATAGTTGTCTCTACCCATGGTGGGTGATGTGGGTGGCAGACAGGATACAGACTCACCTCTTGGGCCCAGGACCCTCACTTCCAATGGAGCTAGGCCAGCCTTGCTGCTGTCCACTGTGAAGGACTGCAGGACGCGAGCTCGAACACCAGAGCCCAGACCAGGGCCAGCAACTTTGACCTTGCTGGGATCCACAACATCTTTGGCAGGAACTTTGAAGGGGCTGCCTGTAAGAGTCATAGGATTCTGAGCATGAAGCAATCAAAAGAGCATCCTGTGTAGTCCTCCTGTTGCTGTACCTGGACAGCAACTGTATGCACCTCAGTCAGTTCAGCCTGCTTTACAGTGGGGGCAGCTATGCGACCACAGCTATTCCCATATCTGCCATGCAGCACTAAGCACATGTGGACACGGGATCTGGGGTCTCAGTGAGCCTTTCAAAGTAGGGCAACGAGAGCACGTTCTTCTAACATCCTGTGTGGCATCAGTTGGCAGGCACACAAGGCAGAACATGTAGGAGACGATGAATTTGGTCTGCAGGAGACCAGAAAAAGCTTTCCAGTAAAATCAGTGCTATGATGTAAGAGGAAGCAGCTACCACACAGGGGAAGCTATCCTCGGGGGGAATTCCCAGGAAAGCAAACACGATACTCTCAGCTCCTGGATGTTTCAACTCTCGGGAGTTACCTTGACTAAGCAGCCAGACACTAAGACAAGCAACATCCTATACACTAAGTGCTGCTGGCTGGGGGCAGTTCTGGGGTTCAGGGGAGATTGATAATCAGCTCTGGGAGGAGACAGAACCTGAATCACAGGAGTGAAGAGTGGGGCAGAGGCACAGAGGAGGAGGAGAAGCAAGGCTCTTGGAGAATGGAGGCAGGCAGCTTAGCGGCAGGAGTATATACAGAAGAGCAGAGCAGGTAGGCCTCACAACCCCCACCCAACCTCTTTCCCTCCTACACAAGCCAGTGCTTTCTGAGCATGCGTGGTTGCTCCATTCCATACTCCTCTGGTAAAGCCTAGTTCTCCAAGGTTAAGCTATGGTATGCTGCAGAAATGACTCTTTAGGATTTTCCACTTTTTAATAATGTCCGTTGTAAAGACTAGTAAAACAAGCTGAATCCAGGGAAATTAAGATTTGTAAGTGAAGCATTAAAAGGAAACAAGTGCAGAAGAGCCAGTATTGCTTACAGGACGTCTCACACAGCAGGAGTACCACTGTCCTTAGCAACCTCAGGTTGTCAAGGCCATGGTCAAAGAGCTCCGAGTATCATTTGCCACGTGCAAAACATGTGCCCTTCGCGTTTCAAAAGGTAGGTTAACTGCCAGATGCCTACCATGGAAATAACTGTTTCTGCTAGGGATCTCAGGAAGCTTCCACCTTGCAAAATTAGGAATTATAAATACACTTACAGGAAGAACCGAGACCCTAGCGAAGGTGAGCAATGCCTTCCATGCTGGGGTTAGGCAACAATAGAGTGTTTTATTTTGGGAGTGGTAACTGTTAACTCCAGTGTTAACAAGCAACAAGAGACTATCTCTGTGGCCAATCAGTAAGTCAGAACCTCAGCTGGAAACTGTGTGAACTCAGCTTGAGAGCAGCTTTGTAGCAGTATGCGATGGTCTAACATGTTCAGATATATTAGCTTTGCCAACATCCTATTCTCTGTTCCAGGTTAACATCACCAATTGACCACAACCCTTCAAGAATCCCAATTAATCAAGTGGTCCAGGCAGCTTCCACCAAAAGACCACAGTTGGCTCACCACAAGAAACCAGCAAGTTATTATAGGTAAGATGGGATAGTCTATTTAAAACAGTATCACCACCTAGCATGTAAGAGGCAGGAAGATTCCAAGTCTGAGGTTCTGTCTCAAAACAAAAAAATAAAAATCCGCCAGAGGTTTGTATGAGTCCAGAAAAAAGAACCCATATTTAATCATCCAAATACCCAGGAAAGCAAACAAGAAGCTGGTAGGTCACTGGATATTTCAGGTCTCAGAAGTTATCTTGGCTACACTAAGACAAGCAATGTCTTACACTAAGTGCCTCTGTCTGGGACAGTTTTAGAGCTCAGGGGAAACTGATTCAGCTCTGGGAAGACACAGAACCAGATGCATAAAGAGCCATCATCTCCCCGACGGGAGAGGCCCAGGGGCATCTTTTTTGTTAGAATCATTTGCTCAGTGCTCACTGATGGACCCAAACTCTTACTCCCTAATGCAGGGGAATTTCAAAGCTCATGCCACCAGTACTTTCCCAAAGCCAAGGCAGCACCACTGCCCCATAGAGAAGCACACAGAAGTCAGCAGAATTGGCTGCCTGGTGAAAGACACTGTCACTTCCCCTGGAGACCACCTTCTGCTCATTCTCAGGCTCAACTCTTTCACAGGCACTGCCCTGAGGCAAGGCACCAAAGAGGACCTTACAGCCCTACTCTGGCCCTTCTCCCCATTCACCTGCTTCCTATTAGCCCAGAATTTAGCTGCGTAAATGCTAGATAGTAGTTGCTCCAGGAGTGGGAGCTTTGTCTGTCTTGTTTCTAGCTGAAATTCTCTAGATGAAGTGCTAAAATTAAAACAAACAAGCAAAAAACCCTTAAGATACAATCTTTATTTTTGTTTTCTTAAGATAGGGTTTCTCTGTGTAACAGTCCTGGTTGTCCTGGAACTTGCTCTGTAGACTAGGCTGGCCTCGAACTCAGAGTTCTACCTGCCTTTACCTCCCCAGCGCTGGGGTTATGTGTGCATAGATGGCAAGGGGAAAGAAAAGAGGAGACAGAATCAGAAAAGCACAGGCCAGCAGACAGCCAAGACCTCTGAAAGCCAGCAGCTTAAGGATCCCTCAATCCCTTTGACACAATAGCATCCCACTGGGGAGGAAACCCACACGAGCCAGGAAGGCTCTTGCAGTTTCTGGGCTCTGCCCTCTCTCCATTCCCCTGGGACACATCCTGGCTCAGTAACAGCCCTGGAGTTCTCAGACCTGCATCCCAACACAGTCCACATTCTCCAACATTCTTAGGCATGGATGCGCACATGAAATGGGATTTTTCATCATTCTGTTATGCAACCAGAACTAGAACTTGCTAGAGATACCACTCCATAAAAATAAAATGGAGGCCCTTCATACTTAATCACACCTTCATGGTTTTGATTTTTACTACAGTAGTTCTTATCAGGGTGATTTTGTCTACAAAGACAAAGGACAATTTCCAGACATTTTTGGCTGTCACAGATGAAGGCTGCTTGCTGCAGGAATGCATCTCGTAGGCAGAGGCCAGAGATGCTGACATTACAATGCACAGAAAGCTCTTCTTAACTAATTTCTACACAGAATGCCAGCACAGACAGAGATGAGAAGCCCTGTTTTACACTAAAAGCATAAAACATCATTAAACAGCAAACCAATTAATAAATAAGAATTTATTATAAAGACATATTCATATGTCTTTAACAGCTGCCAGGATTGACAATGCAAAGGAAAATCAAGACACATAAAAAAGCAAGTAAACCCAAGCTCCAAAGGTCTTGGGGCTGAAGAAATGGCTCCGTGACTAAGAGCATTTATTGCTCTTACAGAGAACCTGGGTTCAATTCCCAGCACCCACAGCGGGTGGCTCACACCTGCTCCCTGAGGACTGAAAATCCTGTCTTCTTTGGGCAGCTGCATACATGTGGCAAAGATAAGCTCCTATAAGCACACGCATGTAGTAACAATAGCATTTAAAAAAATAAAGACTTTTCAAATTTTGTAAAGAATGAACTTTCCCTCAAATCAGAAACCAAGTCACCCAAACTAAGTCTTATGAACCACAATTCCTAGTGAAGATCCAAGCCAATGCTTTCTACCATGTTACTGGGTTCCACTAAGTTGTGATCTCTTGGTGCTGGGGTCACTGGAAAGATTCTCTCTGAAAAGTCTTTCCACAAGCCTTCTACCCAAGAGAGATGAGCAAAACCAAATCTGTTTTCATCCGACATCATTTATTCTTTGAACCATCGCCCAAGGTATGGCTTACCAGGGATGTGGACACCTCCATACGTGATATTAACGTCATAATCCCCCGGAGCGAAGGGGACATACTCGGCGCTGCAGCTGCCGTCCTTGTTGTCCCTGCAGTTTATCTTCGACTCTGATGGCCCCTCGACAGTTATGCCGAGCCCACCAATTCCTGCCCCTCTGGAAAGACAAGAGGCGGAGGGTGAACTGTGAACAATCCATGCCCGAATTCACTCCAAAAAAAACCTTTATCAATGATTCTCTTTCCTTAGCCTGACTCAAGCAATGTGGCAATACCTCCCAGGCCAGGGTTTCTCGGAAGTTTCATAGAGAGTCTAAATACAGTCTTGACTCCTCCTTCCCAGGCTTAGCCTTCAACGGTATTTACTGTTTATTTCACAGGGTACAATAACCAGTTCAACACAGGGATGCACGTTAGAGTACGGAGCCCGTGTTTTTACCACCGATCTACAATCATGTCCCTTTGGAGTTAATATAATGGAATGTCTCGAATATTTCATTTACATATAGGGTTAGCTATATTCTTCTGTATTAAGTTAAGGAGCTTCTGTCTAGTCTTAGTGTGCTTGGCATCTTGATTATTATTATTTCTGGTATACTTTTAGGTATACTTGGTCATTCTCTGTAACATCAATCTCGACACAAGAAAACGTTTAATACGTCTTTAAAAATGCATCTTACCAGAAGTTGAAAGACCATGACACATAAGTAGGGTAAAGCTACAACTTTTTTCTCCCCCGAGACAGACAGGGTCTCATTCTGCAGCTCAGACTGGTCTCAAACTTAGAGCAATTCTCTCGTCTCAGACTTACAAACCTCTTTTTTGTTGTTGTTTCCTTTCTGGGCTAACTACATAGGGATCAATACTCTGATCCCAGATCACTGCCTACCTGGTTACCACTGTGAAGACATTAGATTTGTTGGTAAAGGCTTCTTTCAGCCCAGGACCTTGGGCATGGACCCGGGATGGCT
This sequence comes from Microtus ochrogaster, assembly GCF_000317375.1. Taxonomy (NCBI): domain Eukaryota; kingdom Metazoa; phylum Chordata; class Mammalia; order Rodentia; family Cricetidae; genus Microtus; species Microtus ochrogaster. Next base: position 40,595,007 of record NC_022013.1, on the reverse strand, counting down.
GGCAGCCTTCAGTTACAGCCACTTTGAAGGGACTGTTTGGGATCGGCACACCATCGTATGTCACCTCCACTACATGGGAACCTGTCCAAACACAAACAAACAACAAATGGTACTTGTAGACAATGTCACTACTTTGAGCTTTTATCTAATATTTTATAGATAGCACACCAACTACTATTTGAAAACAGTAGATGAAGAACATAACAACATAGGGCTGGAGACCAGTGGCTCAGTGGTTAAGAGCACATATTGCACCAGGCAGTGGTGGTGCACGCCTTTAACCCCAGCAGTTGATAGGCGGATATCAGGGAATTCGAGGCCAGCCTGGCCTACAGAGAGAGTTCCAAGACAGCCAGGACTGTTACACAGAGAAACCATGTCCCAAAAAAACCAAAACCAAAACCAAACCAAACAAACAAAAAGCATGTATTATTGTTCCTGCTGTGGACCTGAGCGAAGTCCCCTGTGTAAACAGCCCTGGCTGTCCTGGAACTCATCACTCTGTAGACCAGGCTGGCCTTAAGCTCACAGAAATCCACCTGCCTCTATCTCCCCACAGATTGTTTGTATATTAAATATACAAACTACCTGCATATTCCTTGAAAAGAGCACTAGATTTGTATTTAATGCAGTTAACCTAGACAGATTATCCTGATTTGAGAAAACACCATCCAGGCATTAAAAGACCACAAGAAACTCAGGAAATAGAAAAGCATCTACAAATATCTGAAGAAAGTTGGACAGAATATTTATGGGATCATATATTCAACAAAGGGGATAGAAGTGCTTTCCTTTTCTCTTTATGATTTCCTGATTCAAAAAAACTGCAAAAAAATGTACACAAGGGGCTGGAGAGATGGCTCAGAGGGTAAGAGCATTGCCTGCTCTTCCAAAGGCCCTGAGTTCAATTCCCAGCAACCACATGGTGCCTCACAACCATCTGTAATGGGGTCTGATGCCCTCTTCTGGCCTGCAGGCATACACGCAGAATGTATACATAATAAATAAATAAAAATATTTAAAAAAATGTACACAAATCATACATTGTTAAATGCTAACAATCTGCTCAGGCGGAGCTGGGGCTTAGCGACATATAACATAAGGCCAGTGTTTAATTAGGGTTTCCATTGCTGCCAAGAGACACCATGACCACAACTCTTAAAAAGGAAAGCACTTAATTGTGGTGGCTCACTTACAGTTCAGAGGTTTAGTCTGTTATCTTCCGTCATAGCAGGAAGCAAGGTAGCACGTTGAGAGAGAGCTAAGAGTTCTTACATCTTGACTCACAGGCAACAGGAAGTGGTTTGAGACACTGGGCGTGGCTTGAACATCTGTGAGACCTCAAAGCCTCTCTCCACAGTGACACACTTCCTCTAACAAGGACACACCTATTCCAACAAGGTCATACCTCCTAATAGTGCCACTCCCTTTGGGGGCCATTTTCTTGCAAACCACCATAGCCAATAAAGTAGGCATTGAATGGCCACCGGCCCCTCTGGGGAGGGTATCTTTTCCATTTCTGAGTAACGTGCATTGTTCTCTGCTGAGGCAGGTTGAATAAAATGGGTCAGGTACATGAGTAGGTGGTAGACTTGGCTAAACAAATGGCCGACATAGCTCTGCCCGAACAAGAGTCACTACCACAGAGAGGAGGGCTCACCTTTCTCAAATGGTGTATATTCTACCTGGTAGGTCCCATCAGCATTGTCCTTGACAAAGCACTCAGTGGAAGCCCCTGAGGGGTTGGCAATGCGAGCTTTGATGTGGTCACCTCCAACCTGGGTCAAGGACCTTGAGTCAATCATGAAGTCTGTTGTGGCCTCCCGAAACACATCTGTTGAACAATCACATAGTAAGAACGTTGCTGGGCAGTGGTGGCACATGCAAGGCACAGGCAGGAGGATCTCTGAGTTTGAGGCCAGCCTGGTCTATAGAGCTAGTTCCAAGACAACAAGAGCTACACAGAGAAACCGTGTCTTGAAAACCAAAAACAAAAGTGTAACCTTGGCCCAAACAGGACTCCCCCACCCCACGCCACCCCATGAAGATTCACACTCCAGAATACATTAGGTATAATTTTGGTGTCCCAAGAGTGGTTTTGCTGATTGTGAAAGTCAAGGTAGACTTGGCCAAGCGAAACAAAATTGCTCACACAAAGATGAGGATTAGGCCAGGTGTAGCGGTGCATGCCTGGAATTTTAGCCACTCAAAAACATGAAACAAGGGAGTTGTGAGTTCAAGACCAGCCTAGGCTACATAATGAGACCCTGTCCCAAAACAAAAACAAAGGTAGTGACCCAGGACATGGGCAAAGACAGACTAGCTCCGCCCTCTGTATATTATTAACACATTTTACATCATTTAACTCCAACTAAGTCCCAGTGACATGACAAAAATATTAACAAAGATTTTTGGCTTTTCCACACAAACTGGAAATAAGCTGAAAATGCTAGCCCCATCTACCAGGGAGAAACGAAAAAATGGGGACTTGGTGGAGTGCAACCTCTGGAAACAATGTGAGCCCCATTTTCCTTTATTGTTCCCTTCCCCCCATTAGACAACCACACAAGGCAGAGGCTATAGGTGAGAACCTGACCCCCGGTAGGTAGTGTAGTTTGTTCTGGAGACTCACCTTTTCCTTCTATGCCTGGTCCAAAGGCTTTGATCCCACTAGTGTCTATAGCGGGCTCCACCTTGACCCGGGTGGGAAAATGTGGTACGAGCTCACCACCATACTTCATGGTCAGAGTGTACATGCCAGCTGTCAGGGGTACATAGGTCACCGCATAGGTACCATCTTTGTTGTTCTGGATAGAAACTTCAGCTTTCGCCCCTGAGTCTGAGACAGCTTCCAGGCCCAGAGTCCCAGGCCCTGCTTCTGAACAGTCAACAGTAAGGAGTCCGGCTTCACCCGCCTTCCCATGTTCTAGACCTGGTCCTGATGCCACAACCTTAGAGGGGTCAAATGGCATTTCGATGTCAGCTTTGAAGGGAGAGCCAGGAATGTGGACTTCCTCAAAGAGAATGTTGACAAAATATTCTCCAGGTTTTGTGGGAAGGTAAGAGACGGAGCAGGTGCCATCACCATTGTCGGAGCATTCGATTTTGGCCTCACATGGACCTTCCACAGTTAGACCCAAACCTCCAGTTCCGGCTCCTTTGGTGTCAATGGTGAACTCAGCAGGCTTGCCTACAAGACCTCCTTCCAGGCCAGGACCATGGGCCTTCACCTGTTTGAACAAAGAATAAAAGTCAAATCCTATCTATAGCTGCTATGGCTACCCAGTAAGCCATGCTTCTAACACTTGTGACCGCAAATCACACAAAAGCACACATCAGTCAAATATCCCTTAGCCCTGAGGCTGGTGGTCATGTGCATGCACACGTTAATACATGCATCAGTCAGGGTCCAAGAATGCAATCCAGCTACTCAAAAGAACATGTAGGATAGAAGGAGCCCTTAGCACAGGACCAGTGGTAAGGTGGTAGGTCTGCCCTATTGCTTCATTCTTTGCCCTGCCTCTTCTGAACCACAGGGCTGGATGTGAGACCCTAACACCTTGACTAACACACACACACACACACACACACACACACACACACACACAGGTTTGCTTGGTTGGGGCTTCAAGAAGGTACAGCAGTTTGGGTTGCTACAGATCCATCAATAAATCTTACATAATAAAACTTTGTTTTAGAAGAGATAACTATAGAATTCATGCCATTCGGACCACTGGAAATATCCCCAAATCATTTGATGGAGGAGACTAGGACTAAGGATAATGTCCTTTTCTGCCTGCTAGGATAGGTTCTGTAGGATGAACTCCATCTGTATAACGGACACTGGGCTGCGGCCGCTACATTCTTGCCTATCCCTATGGGCTGACTACTGCTTATGTACATTGTCACGCTAACCAACACATAAAGGACTCTCTCACCAGAGTTTTGCAAACAGAGGAAACACGAGAGGAAGGTTCAACTGTTAAGGGAACCAGGCACCCCGAATTGCAGAATATCTGTCAGCCATTGAGAGCTCACATACATCAGAGAGACTTTCCCGTATCTTTCTCTGGTAGTACTCCAAATCATCTCTGGCAACAATAGGGCAACCCCCAAACTGACCTTGCTGGGATCTGGTGGTAGTGAGGCCTCCACAGTATAGGGGCTTCCAGGCACTGGGTGTCCATCATAGGTGACGTCTACAGCAAACAGCCCCTCCTCCCGAGGGATGAATTTGGCTGTACTGCTCTCCTTGCCGGCCACTGGTGCTACCAGGCATGGCACGACCTTCCGAGAAGGGCTCAGGATGGTCACATCCAGCTTGCCCTGGCCTCCTGCCCCTTTAGTGTCAATGGCAAATTCCTGATCCTTCCCAACTTCAACTCCTGTGGAAAGGGAGACAAGGTAAAGCGATGAGCTGCTCCCTGTCAGCAGCAGAGAAAGCGAGAACAAGGTAAAGGTAACACGCTGGACATGGGCTTCTACCTCAGTTGCCACAGGAAATAATGACTGAGGTAAGGCAGAGAAGAAAGAGTAATACAACAACATTTAAGCCTCAACCACTGGCATAAGCACAACACAGTGCGTCACTAACACTGACAATAACAGGCATTTATTAAACACAATTTCTAGGCCAGTCACAAATATTGTACATGGTCTCCTATGTACATACTAGTTCTATGGGTTGTTTATTAAGAACAAGTGGCCTTTACAGATGGGGAAACTGAGGCTCTGAGGTTAATTAACTTTTCTAGGATAACATATCTAGCAGATCACAAGGCTAGGAATCAAACAAATTTATCTAACCCTATGGTCTGCTTTGATGATAGATTATAATTACAGTACAATACAGCACTGCCCGCTTCTTCACTTTCTTATGGTAATAATCTTACGCACCCTTAATAAGTCAATAATTTTAACTCCTGACAGAAAAAATCCAACCCTAATACCATCCCCACCCACAAGAAGGCAGAAGTCACACAGCTGGTCAGGTCTTTGGGTCACAAAGCAAAATCTTGCACATTAAAGAGGGTAACCTCAATGGTTAGAAGCACAGACTGCTCTTGCAGAAACTGGAGTTCCCAGCCCCCGCACAGCTGCCTGTAATTACAGCTGCAGGAGATGGACAATGTCTTCCAGACCCCACAGGCACCTGCACTTGTGTGCACGTAATGCCCCCCCATACACATAATTAAATTTTAAAATAATGAAAATAAATCTTGAAACAGTCTTTGTACGGCAAGGCTGTAGGAACCCCAGGTGTTGTTTTGACAGAAACAAGGAAAGGGTTTCAACCAAAACAAAAGCACTGGCAATATAGGACCCTGCCACAATCAGGCAAATCTTAACTCTGGAGACATGGAGGCGCCTGCCAAGGCCAGCACAGCAGCCCACAAGTTCTATGTCCCAACAGGGCAGAGGCTTTCCATGGTTTTCCTTTTCTGCAGTCAAAACTTGATGTCCCAGGAAAAGAAGAAAGAAGGGAACACATGAAGTATCTGAGTAGTGGCTGTCACATGCTCACAGCCTTTTGTCCCCAGCCACAAAAGCCAGCAGAGACTCACTTAACAGCTTCCAGAATGTGAGCTAGCCTAGTACAAAAGTGTGCGCAGGACACAACCACTGTCGGAGGAGGTTAGTCTGGTGTACACACACCAGGTATGCAGACTTGTCCCACTGACTATGTGTCCTGAAATCAGGTGAGCATACAACGCTGAGGGACATCCAGTTTGGGACTCTCCAAGCAGTTAATACTAATGAAGAAGACTGAATTGTATCATGACTTCCAAAATGTAGCACTGATCTCTATGGGTAGCACAGGACATAGCCTACAGGCAGGACAGGATAACTTCAATGCAAGATAGATACTACCAAGTGTTTTCTCTGGATACATCTATATGGATAGATGCAGGAGGGTGTGAAAGTAATATGCAAAACCTTATTTAAAACCCAAAGACGTTTTTAAAATGCATCAGCTAACTCTCAGAACTTTGATTAACTGCAGCAAGCAGGATCAGACATCCAGCCATCGACTTGCAGGTTATATGCAGCCACATTCTGCCTAGGATAGACACCAAAATCATTACCTCACTTAAAAAACATTGAGACTAAAAACAATAACAACAACAACAACAACAACAAAACCTCAACTGTATGGGTCATGAAAGTAAATTTTGTAAATGGTAACATCATTTTGCAATGTCAAAAGATGGGACACTTATGTATGTAAGAACTGCCTGATGAAAAAATGGGCTTATATATTCCTCGAATTATAATTTAAGAGTGTGTGTGGAAGCCAAGTGAGCATAAGTAAGCATGTTGGTACTCATACTGTTCTCTTTATGTTTGAAGTTTTCCATACCAATAAGAACAACAATAATGATAAACATTAAAGGGCTGGAAATCCGGCTCAATGACAGGGTGCTTGCGTAGCGTGTACAAGGCTCTGCCTGGGCTTTCTTTAGCTTCAGTACCACAAAAACAAACAAAACCCAACTTTTTCAATTTTAACAAAAATAAAATGATATTATAATGTTTTTATAACAATATAAGATGAAGTAAGATACACACCAAGCTAAAGGGGGAAAACAGAAGGGGAAGGTTATGGTTTCTAAATGCCAAGAAGTTGATTTCCATGCATGACCATTGACCTTAATGTAATTCAGATGCCCAAGATGGTTGGCACAGTGTGACTCTCATCCAAAAATAACATTCTTTAGCTTCTCTCTTTATGAAAACTTCCTGTGGTAACATCAGCAGTTACAGAGAGCTGACTACATTTTCTGCCTTTATTACCTCATTTAATTCTTTTTACAATGCTGCCATGAGTCTAACCCTGGTACGCGTAAGTGGCACACATGTTCACATGTGAAGGACTAGTTCACAGCACAGCTCTCATTCAAACCTAAGTCTGTCCATTGCAACATCTCTTTAAGACAGAATTAGTTTTCCTGAAAACTCCATATAATAGCAGTCCCAGCTTCCGGTTGCCAGTGATCTTATTAGACACTTACTGCTTTCTAGTCCATTGATTTTTATCTTGCTCAGATCCAGTGGAGCAGCAACACCCACGGTGAAAGGGCTCTTAGGAATGGGATCACCACCGTACGTCACCAAAACCTGCATGTTACCCTGGAATGAAAGAGAGAAAAGGATTACACGTTTGTGCACTTCGCACTAAACTGCCCTCCAGAACCTTCATTCCTCCTGAGGCCATAGTGAGCTTGAGCTCATTAACTAAGTTTCATTAATTTTTCTTGTTTCTCATATATGCCAGGCTGGCTCTGAACTTGCTATACAGCAGAGGATCCTCTAACTTTCGATCCTCCAAGATTATAAGTGTATGCTACAGCACTCAGCTAATGCAATGTTGGGGATCTAACCTATGGTTTCATGTATGCCAGGCAAGTATGCTACCAACCGAGCTAAAGGCAAGTATGCTACAACCGAGCTAAAGGTACAGTTTGACTCTTAGTGGCTTCAGAAAACATCTTAAATACTTCTCTAAGCTTTGAAACACATGGCAAGAACAATAAATAAATAATAAATAAATAAATAAATAAATAAATAAATAGATAAATAAATAAATAAGTGCAGCTAGGAACAGAGACAATGAGCTGGGAATTAATGCCAGGCTTGTGCTATGAACTTTCATGTTTTACCTCAATTCAAAAAAAATCACAAAACAGAGTCAGGTGGTGGTGGTGCACACTTTTAACTCCTGCATTAGGGAGGCACAGGCAGGTGGATCTCTGTGAGTTTGAGGCCAGCCTGGTCTACAAAGAGAGTTCCAGGATAGCCAAAACTGTTACACAAAGAAACCCTGTCTCAAAAAACCAAAAAGAAAAGAAGGAAAGAAGGAAGAGAGGGAGGAAGGAAGGAACAAAGAAATCACAAAACAGTCCTAAGGAGTAGTTCTTATTACCATCTTCTTTTCAAGAAGACCTTCCTTGTTCAGAGAGGTGATGGAACATGCTCCTATCATACACACTTGGTAAAGTGCATGCTGGGTTCACACCATGGAACCCAAACCTCTTACTTCTTGGCTTTGGCACAGCACCTCGTACCATGACACAAGCCAACCTCAGCCATGTACAGCATTGGACCTGGAGCCTCTAAACCAAGAGAACCAGTTCCTTCAATACTTGGCAATCAGTTTTGAGACACTGGGCCACACATAGGAGCATTCTTAGATCAGCACATAGACACTAACTACTAAGTCACCAAAATTATAATGACGGAAAGGAAAGTTGTGAAGGCATACTGTACTGGAAGACTGGCAGGTTCCCTTGCTGGAAGCCCTGGTGGCTGCAGAGGCACACGTAGCACAACCATGCAGTTTTTGTTCTCTGTCCACAGGTCCTGAGCCAACTCACTGCTGGCTTCCTCTCACCACATGCGCCTCTACGTCCAGGAATAACCAAGTATGTAGGAGAGTGAGAAGAGTCCCCAGACAATCCAGGCTCTCTGGCACACAGGCCCTACTAAAAGCTGTCACCAGTCAAGTGTTAAAAGGGTGTAGCTTTTGGCTGGATGTATATTTTCTCACATTCTTTCTGTAACTAAAGAAGGGAAAGAGAGCCAAGGGGAGGAGGGACGCCTGCATCAATGACGGGGAATAACCGATTTTCCAGGAGTCTTAATTCGGTGCACAAAACCAACCGGCCTACCTTAAGGGTCTAACATTTCATGCTAAAATGTACATAGGTCAAATTCAACAGAGCTGGGAGCCAGCCAAGGGAGAAGAAAGGCCTCCTCTAACGCTAAAGAAACACGGATTTGTTATTGCAGTCGCTGCGATATTCCCAACAATGTCAGTTCTCCTGAGCCTCCATTTCCCATTAGCCTTGAACTCCTTTAGGGGTGAGGCCTCAAGGCTAACTAGGGACCTTAGTAATAGAGCTCTCGACACCCCAGTATGTTTTCTGGTCACGTCCTTAAAGTGCTGGAGTAAGAGAAAAGTCCCCTTCCCGCTCAGCCCGCCCGGCTCATAAAACAAAGTATGCTTCATTTCCACTTGCAAAAGAGAAGCACAACTCAGATAGGAAATGAACTGTGCCTTAAACAATCTTAAGGGATGGGTGTGGGTAGTCTCGGAGACTTACGCTTCCAATTCCTAAGCATTTTCAGTTTCTTCAGAGGCCAAGCTAAGAACAAACAGTACCTTCCCAGCCCCCCAGGACTAAGTCTAAGGCAGTGACCACCTGTGTGCTATCCCAAGGTGTAGCTGCCTACAAAACAGTTTTCTGTTCCTCTCTACATGCTTCTGAGACCTGACCTTTATTCTACAAAAGCAAAATATCCCACCGTAGTAAGACACAGACGTGACAGCTTACAAGACAGAGCAGCAGGCTCCTCCACTTCAGAGTCTCCTGAGAGAAACCATCACTACATCACTACCACCACAGCTTAACCCTGACACAACACAGCAGGAGGTCTGAGTGAGAAGTCTAAGCCACTTGAGACTATGAGACCGCAGACAAGCAATGCCACTGGGCAAGACTGGGGCTCTCTGTGACCTCTGGGAGAATCCTGAAGTTCCACCTATCATGCCCACTCCTTGAAGACAAAACTGCTTTGACCACTGTATCACAACGGACATATATTCGTGTGAATCATCCACTGCAGCCAAGTCCCTGCAAACTGTCATCCAGAGACTAACACGGAACAGAAGATAGCAGTCAAGGCATATAGGACTTTAGCTCCTCAGAAGTATGACCTGCATTCTGAGGAGGAATCACATAATCTAGTCCTGGATGTACCCATGCCTCTCCACATACATCAACAGCTGCCTGGCAGCTCGAAAAATTCATCGTAAGAAGGCATGCCTGTGGCCATTAGCTCCCAAAGCATGCCCCTTTCTCCACACAGGGAACAGCACTCTGAAGGGCCTGGGAATCTTAACTTTAGCCTACAGCAAAGCGTACAGGTACGCTTTCCTTCACCCACTCTGGGGTGCTTTGGGTTCCTCCCAGGAATGAGATACAGGCTGTGTATCTCAACTCCTCTGCCAGATTATAATGTTCCTAGGCCAGTTATGCTTGTGAATACAGGCACACTATCATTTGCCCCTTCATTGAGCTCCTAGTCAACAAATGGTGTCCAACGTGTAGACAACTGCACCCACAGAAAACCCGAGAGAGCCTGGGAAGTAATTCTAGACACAAAATAACAGTGTTAAGCATGGCTTCTTGGTAGCAGCAATTTCTCGGGTTTGCTCTCTTTGCTAGAGATAAGTGCATCTCACTTAAGAGAGGCTTCCTGACTCAGCTTTAGCTGCAAACATTTGCAGCTTTTTTAAAGAGGCCCTGCCACCAAACACTTAAATGGTGTTTATGAATTGCCGACAACTTGCTTCTTGGTGGTGTCAGGGACCTTGAAACTCCACAGAGTTGTGGCAATAAGCATGACTCCAGTCAGTACCTCTGCCATGAGGCTAGACTCTCAGAAAGCTAAAGAATGGGCTGGATCCAGCCATCAAACCACAGCTTTAATTCTAGCCATACTGCTTAGCAAATTAAAGACTCATGTGGTCAGAAAAAGAGAGATGTACAATAAAGACTCAAATAAAGAAAACCTCTAAATGGTTTACAGTGTGTTTAAAAATATATGTAGGCTTGGGAGAGAAAAGAAAAAGGATCAAGTCCTTAAAATAAAAAAGAAAGAGTAGTTGGGTGTAATGGCACATACCTTTAATCTCAACACTTAGGAGTCAGAGGCAGGCAGATCTCTGTGAGTTCAAGGACAACCTGGTCTACAGAGTGAGTTCTAGGACAGCAAAGATACACAAAGAAACCCTGTCTCAAAAAGGCAAAAATTAAAAATAAAAACAAAAGAAATAGAGTTTAAAATAAAGCCACGTAAAGATGAAAAATACACAGAGGGTCTGGATACTGTATGTTTTTGTGTTGTCTTTAAATTGTTTGATGGCTGAGGAAGGAGCAAAAGCTGCTAAAAGATATTTGATTATAAATGCTGCTGGGTTAATCCAACATATGTATATTTTGAAAATGCTTTGACTTAAAAACTTAAGTCAAAAGGTATGTTAATTTGGAGAAGAGGTTTTTGCTTTTGTTTCCAAAGGAAATGAGAGGCTGTGGATTCATTCTGGGCTAAGAAAAATCAGGTTTGATCAAGGAAGACCCCCTGAAGAATCTCCAATAGGAGCAGAGTCCAGACATTCCAATAGGAGCAGAGTCCAGACGTTCCAACATTTCAGAGGACCTCTGTTGGAGTTTCCTCTGAGTTCTGCATCCAGAACAGTTTTAAAACTGTTGGCGGAGATGATGAAGCCTCACAGAATATTCCATTTAGGACTTGACCATAAGGTTTTCTTTAGGTCTCCATAAGATTATCAGCATCCCCAATCAGCAGGAAGTATCCTGGAAAACTATGCCCACATTCCCCCCCAAAATGGATTATGGATGTTTTTCTTTGTTTAGAAGGTTGGTTACAAGTTGTATGGATAATGATCAGGAAGAAAGCTAAACACGCAAGATTCAATTCAGAGTTCTTGTTTTGAAAAAAAGGGGGAGGGGGTGCGCTGTGGGACAATGGTTTTACCCTGTAAAGATTTGTTTCTTGTATTTGTTTAATAAAATGCTGATTGGCCAGCAACCAGGCAGGAAGCAGAGGTGGGGCAACGAGAACAGGAGAATTCTGAGAAGAAGAAAGGTTCAGTCTGCAGTCGTCAGGAAGCCAGACACAGATCAAGCAAGATGTGACTGTCTTGCTGAAAAAGGTACCAAGCCACACAGCTAACACAGACAAGTACTATGGGCTAATATAAGTTATAAGAGTTAATAAGAAGCCTGAGCTAAGGGAACACCTACAGCACTAGGTCTAGTCCTTGGGATGGGAAGATGCATGCAGGACATGCTATCCTACCTTGGTGTGGAGGTTTGCATGAGAATAGTTTTCATAGGTTCATGTATTGGAATGCTTGATTCCTAGTTGGTGGATTATTTTGAAGGATTAGGAGATATGACCTTGTTGGAGGAGGTATGTCATTGGGAGTGGGCCTGGAAGTTCCAAAAGTCCATGCCAGGCCAGTCTCACCTTCTCTATGCCTGTTGCCTAGGAATCAGAATGTAAGCTCTCAGCTACTACTCCAGTGCCATGTCGGCCTGCCTGCCTGCCTGAGCCTTGTTTCCAACCATGACATCATGGATTGACACTCTGAAACTGTAAGCAAGCCCCCAATTAAGACTTCCTCTGTGGGTTGCCTAGGTGATAGTTTCTTTCCACAACAATAGAACAATAAGGCACTTGGGTAGCTCACAGTTCTGGAGGAGACATGCTACATGTTTCCTTTGCCATAGGAAAAATGGTGGAACTAGGAGGGTTGCTCTGCACAGCCTATCAGAAGGACTCCACAAAATGTCTACAACAGTGACATTAAAATCAAGACTCCACTAGGTTCCTTGGACATAACACAGCCCTGAGAGGCCTCTTAGCATACTAACAGCTCTTAAAGCTGCTCCCACCAGAGAACTATATGAACTTGACCTCAGAAGCATGCTGAAGTAAAGTGCTTCCTACTCTAGCATCACTTCAAACCTGATAAGACTTGACTTGGGCTCTTGACATGCAACTTGATTGGCAGCTGGGTACACATAGGGCAAGGGATCTACTTTGTTTTTAGTGGGTTCAAGTCAAACCCTGGTACCTGCAATTTAAAAGACTCATCCAAAAGACAAAGAATATGACAGATAGATGGAAAATGAAGCTAAGTCACAAAGTGTTCAGAAAAGGACCTATGATCACCTTGGGTTCATGACCATGCTTTTTGGTACTTTCTCCCCAGGAATGCAGAGAACTTGCAGCAAAGATCCCAGTCTAAGGTCCCACCAGTTTTCAGAACCATCAGTGAGAAGAAACCGAGGGCTAATAATTCCTGAGTCTTCCAACAAGGGAAAAGAATACATCACCTATTAAATGTGTTCATTTTACTATTAGCAAAAAAGAACCTTTCAGTGGGATTTCTTCAAAGTACTTGGAAAGAAGAAAATCTGGAGGTAAGAGGCCACATTCCTATAATGTCGTACTCAGATCTTATCCCAGAGAATTTTCCCCATTGTCAGGGAAGTTCCAAAGAAAAGAAATTATCTCTAAGGATGTGTAACCCCAAAGCAAGAAGGCTAGCCACACACACCCCATTCTTACTGTAACCCTACTTTTCCCCACTTGACTCTTGGCAGCCCCATGCTGAGAGGGCCCTGGCAGAGAAACGCTTGAGCACTGTTTCTGACGACTGTACACTCTTGTCCTGCAAATGGCTTATTAACAAAGGGGGCTCCCTCCTTCTCAGAATGACGGCATCTCAGAGCTTAGAGTGACTATCTATATAACACTAAGCATGAGTATTAAAATCCAGACTTTCCTGGCAAAATATCTGCTATCCAGACTCTGGAGGTGTGAACACGAAGCAAAAGCTTAATTCTAAGCAAATGCAAGGGGTTCAGAATTCCAGTTTTGCAAGAAAGGAGTGTGGGAAAGATGGAAGGGGGTGGGTGATGCTTGCACAGCACCATAAATGCGACGTATGCTTCTCAAGTGGAGCAGGCAATGTTGTTATGAAAAGAATGAATTTAAAAATAACAGACATAAACTTGTATGGAAGGGTAGCTTTTAGACCCTTATGTATAAAAACAAATAAATCTGCCTAGACAGCAAGATTCCTCAGAATTCCTGCACTTTGAAATAGGGAGCAATTTGTGGCCCTAAATCGTGGGCTTTGGGCCTTAGGGGTTAAAAGCTGAATAGGCTCATTGAGAAAAGATCCCTCTAAAACACCTCATTAAAAAACTAAACGACGTGAAACAGCCCACAAGGGAAACTGCAGGTGAAGGACCATTTTTTTTATAATTAATCAGGTCGGGAAGCAGTGAAATAGGGTGGGGGTGGGGTTGAGCATAAGAAGGTAGACTGGATAGGTTCTCTGATCAAATCCCACACTGAGGTAGAGATGTGGGGCTGCCTTCCTTCTTCTCTGGGAAGCCCATAGCACCCTGGGGGTTTCTTTCCTCCCGAGAGCACACACTGTGCAGTACCACCGCATGCACGGATCATTCCCATGCCGTGCACAGCACAGCACCGGGAGGGAAATGCCTGGCCAGAAAAGCAAGGGACAAGAGGGAAGCGTACCTGCTGGGTTGGGGTGTATTTAACAGTATGTGAGTAGTCGTAGTTATCGATGATGTCCAAGTCCTTCACTGCATCACCAGGAAGGAGGCTGCTGAACTGCACGTTGAGCGGTGCTTTCCCAGCCCCCTTGGTATACACGGTGAAGTGGGTTGGCTTCCCATTTTCCACACCTGGAAGGACACAGGGAAGGGGGAGACAGAGGCCGGAGAGGTTTCACTTTTAGAACCAGTCTGACAGGCTCAACAGCACTGCTCCTCAGCAGCAGCCAGGGACACATTGTTCCTGCCACATCAGAGCCCTGCACTGAAGAGAAGTCCCTCGAGGTCTAGACAGTGCAGAGAGATCAAGGCAGCCTTGCCCATCACAGTCTTACCTGCTTGACTCAACCCCGGACCTTCTGCCTTCACTTTGCTGGCATCGTGGGAAGGGTCAACTTTCACTCTGAAAGGGCTGGCAGGGATTTCCTGAAGCAAAGACATGTCTGAGAAAGGAGGCCCCTAGGGAATCTTCAGAGCTTAACCTTCTGCCCAAACACAATGGACAAAGGCTGCCCTAATGCCCACACTTTAACAAGTGATGAGAAACTTCCATTATTGTAGGTGAAGTCTGCACACACAGGTGCACATCTGGAACCCTAATAGCAAAAACACCTCTGGGTCTTTAACACCAGATGTTGGGGGCTAAGGATAAAAAAAAAATACAACTCAAAATAAAGTAAAAGCCAACATAAGACAGGGTTAGGAGGTAGGAAATGTCCTCCAGGGAGAGCTGTGGGTGGAGATGTGAGGGCTTCAAGGAAGTAATCAGAAACAGAGTGAGCAGGATTCTTCAAAAAGAATTTACAGGCTGTCAGAATAAAAGAATAAATTAATTAGACCATGTTGACTTAAGATCATTAACTTAAGGCACAGGCTATTCTCCAGAGCTTCTGAATCTTTAGACAGTTTTAAGTTTGAGCAGTAGAATTTCAAAATGCCTAGTTTCAGAGTGCTCCTTATAGGACCACCATGATCATTTCAAAAAGCTTTTGCTATAGAAGCATAAGGGCAGAGACCAGAGTTATTACTGCGAAAAGGTCAAGGTGGGGCACATCTAGAAGTTGCTTAACTCTTCAATCAAAAGGTTGGTGAATGTTTTTAACAAGTCAGTTTCTGCTTAGAGTCCTACTTTTAACCACTGAGAGAGAAAAAAGTGAGAATTTAGCTTAGCCTCCTCCTACCCCCTTTCTGGTTTTAAGAAAATAGAGAAATTGAACACAGCTCTCAAAACATCTCTCTCAGCTGGTATCTCAGGGGATACGTACACAGGTGGCCTAAAAGTGCAGGGCTCACCCTTCTCTGGGCCTCTGAGGCCCTAACACATACCTGAGATGCAAAGAGAACCTTGATGGTGTATCGTCCAGCAGCAGGGGGCACATACTTGACTGTAAATGTGTCATTGACGTTGTGAATAATGTCGAAATCCACATCTTCCTCATCCTCACTTAGCACGCGGGCATCACACTTAATGCCAACACTGACATCACCTAAGACAGACATGCTCAGTGAGTGCCAGCTTACAGGCAGCAGCATGCCTTAGACAATCACTTCCTCCAGCCTGGGTTAACACCCCACAAGAACCAACTCAAGAAAGGGAAGGTGATAAATCAGCGTTTTTTTGGAAAAGAATGTACTAAGATAATTACCAAGCAACGAACAAAGCTCATGGGTAAACAACCGCATACTAAAAGGGGCTACTTCCTAGTTCAAAGTTCACTGCCCTCCAAATGTTGTAAGGATGTTCTTCTCAAGGAGTGATAATGATGGGGGTGGGGGTGGGGGGGGACGAAGTCTGATCTCACCTTCCCCAGCCTCTGTACAATCCACGGTGAAGTGCGTAGGCTCATTAGCCTTCAGACCACTTCTCTCCACACCTGGTCCAAACACTTTGACCTTCTGGGGATGGCTCCCTTGCCCAATGTTGACCTGGAAAAGATGTGAACCTAGGAAATAAATCTATATAAAAAGTATTACTTCCCTTAGGTTCAAGCATAAGACTAGAAATGGCCGTTTTGTCAATCTAGAGTATTTTGCCCCGTCAGCCCAAGTCTCTTTTCAAGTCCTATCCAGAATGGGTTCTTTCTATACATCTGCCTTAGCCATCTACTACACAAGGCCCAGACTCAATATACAGCCAGGTTTTTTCCATACAATTAGAATAGACTTCACAACCTACCCTGTAGGGGCTGTGTGGTATGTTCACACCTCCCCAGATCACAGCTATGGTGTGCTTGATGGCTTTAACTGGGGTGTATGAGCAGGCAAATGTGCCGTCCATCTGATTCTTCACCTGGATGTCAATGGGCTGGCCTTCCCCGTCCTGCAAAAGAGCCAGTCAAAACCTGAGCAAAGGTGGTCCTCACAATGTTTCCACCAAAAAGCGACCACCGTGGCTTCTAGGGGTGGCCAACATACCATCAACTTATAATCATACAGCAACCACAGCATGCTATACACTCCCTATACACAGGCTATAGGTAACAACAAACAAAACCAAATATTCCCACAAATAAAACAGGTCTCACTAGCTTACTCAGGATGATTTTCATGTCCTACCATGGACCTCCCAATTACTAGGAATCAGGTACATATTGCTGTGCCTAATTCCATTTATTTACTTGTAATTACTAAGAGTAAATGCTAAAATCTCCCAGCCTAAAGCCAGTGCCATTTAGCATATAATTTCAATTCTTGAGTTTAAGTCCTTTGGCTAATTTTAAATAACTCAGATAAGCATAATCTGAATTTTGTTCACAACCCTATTAGAAATCAAGTAGACTAAGACAAACTGAAAGATATTACAGAGAAATCTTAAACAAACAATCCTTCTTTTTATAGAGCATGAATCACAAGTATGAAAAATGTCCCACAGTATGTTAGTCCCACGTGGTCCTCGTATGGCACTGTAGGACACTATTATTACTCTCAGTGTGTGGATAAGAAAGCCGAGGACCAGATGCACTGAGCCCTTGACATTACACCTTCCACCTGACAAGTGCATGTGGCCGCCCCTAGAAACTTACCTGAGCCATTATCTTTAAGGGAGCTTTTCCAGCATCCTTAGGATCCACAATGAACTCGGCTGGGTTGTTGACAATGCAACCAGACTTCTCCAAACCAGGCCCATATGCTTGGACCTGAGGTAAAAACCAAATAATGTTCCTTCCCCCGGGTCAAAGGATGGGATGGAGAGGGGAGTACACAAAATGCCTGGTGCTTAATTGAGCATTGCTATAGGATGTAAAATGCCAAAGAAAGCTGTAACTTAAGATAAATACCACTAGTAGATGTTCACGAAGGAGAAAATAAAACAAAATCCGAACTAACCCAGACTCTCTGCCTTTACTCTGAAATGAGAGAAAGAACTTTTGTATCTGGGGCAGATCTTTAGCTGTGGCTGGCTTCAAGTTTCCCACTTTGAGGAAACACTGAGGGTTGCAGTCACCATAAGCAAAGAACTAACCATGGGCCCAAGAGTGCAACAAATTAGCTCATTGATGATACTCTATGGATAGCTGGCCAATAGCCATTGTAAGTGGCAAGAGGAGCCTCTTCCACTTAACAGGCATATCCTTGAATTTTCCCAGAAGCTCTGGGAGCAGACACTACCATTCCTAGTTTATGAAGAACAATGTCAAGAGTCAGAGACGTCCATTACTTTCCCAACATCCTGGAAGTTCTGAGAGGGCCACTTCTGCCCTAAGATCTAACCCATTGCTCTCTGCCATAGGGGAGAAGGGGCTAAAGAAGGGTGAGGGTGTTTACTAGATCTGGGTTGTAGTCTCCAGTAGCAGGGTGGATGAAAGCCATGTATGGGCTGTCCTTGATGTCCTCATCATCACACATGATGTGAACGGCATATTCACCAGGCTCCTTGGGCCAGTATTTGACATCACACGATCCATCATTCTGATCATCATATTCTATCTTTGCCTGGGAGGGGCCTTCAATTGCAAACCCTGAGGGATGAAATAAAAGGGCTTTCCTGGTTACACCTGGTGAGAATTATCTATTCTATGTGCTACTACCATCTCCTTCTCTCTGCCTCCCAGAAACCAAGTAATGAGCAGAAAATGGAAATCAAGTATGTCCCTTTTCCACAAAACCAAGGTCACTGGGTCTTGACTAGGGGTAGAAGGGTTAGACTGGATATATTTCTGGTTTTCAGGTAACATGAGGAAGGGTAGGAAAGAGACATACCTAGAGCAAGGGTACATACCAGAAAAACCCTTTTTTTGAACATAGAGCAACATATGCCAAAAGTCTTAAACCAATACTTGTTTGTCTAAACTCATTTCTGAATTTTCACATGAATGAATTAAGTGAGGTTTTTGCACTCAACATTGTTTTGATATAATAATATCTTGGAAGTAACTTGAGAGCCCAAGAAGAGACTGAAATACAACAAAATTGCAATAGAAGCCATGGGAAATGAAGGAATTACATCCACTCATGTGGGGCATGAGGATATAAAGATACATCTGTGTGTTTAGGAAAAAAGTCCAAGAAGAGATTAAAAGTTTAACTACTACCTTAGACTAGAAGTATTTACCAAAATGATTGCTCTATCTACTAGTGGAAATTATATGTAATTTCTTATTTTTCCCTCTTTTGCTTATTGTTATATTGAAAACAGGGGCCAGTAAACTATAGCTCACTGGTCAAAATTTCTATATAAAGAGTTTTACAGGAATATAGGTATACTTCCTCACGTATGTATTTTCTTGATGACTGCTTTAAAACCACAATGGCAAAGTCACATAATTGTGATAGAGATCATGTAGGATGTAAGGTAAAAATACTGGGCATGTGGCACTTTCTAGAAAAAGTTTGTTGACTTCTAATCCATAATGATCATGTGTTTTGTCAGTCATCCACTTAAAATATATTCAGTTATGCTCCAAATAATATATTTACTTTTTCAAATTTCAGCAAAATTAACCAAGTCATTTATTTAAGGGTCAATCACCAATTCTTACCTACGATGTTTTATGTACTGTTTAGCATATCACCTACCCCCACTTAGGGAACTGATCAGTAAAGCAATCACTATTGTCACAGGCATTGGGCAACTGAAAGCAAAAAGGAAAATAAGAACTAGAATTCCACAGCATCCTGAAGGCTTTGTGTAGTCAGGAGGCCAGAAGATCACACGAAGCTCCAACACTAGGTACTGTGTTGTCCTTAGCCTTACAGAAATGGTTGGGCAGTTGCCTCCACTTACCCAGAGTCCCAACCTCAGAGCCAATGGACTCCACCACGAAGTCAGCTGATCGGCCAACAATGCCACCATGAAGACCAGGGCCCCAGGCACGGACTTTCTGCATGCCTGCTTCAGGGCCAACTTGAACTTCAAAGGGGCTAGAAGTGAGGGAACAGAAGAAGCATTGAGAAAGAAAGAGCATAAAAGGGGATTGCTTAACACCATTCTTTCTACTTGCCTTATCTTCTGCAGGGAGGCTGAAACTCTAGGCAAGTTCCTGCCTCCACACTGGTTGCCCCCACAGCCATTGTTACGTCAACAATATAATGCAATGTGGATGCTTCAGGAGCTGGGGGGCATTGGGCTGTCACTCAAGCAACACATCTGTTCTAGTTTGCTCATCAGTGTGTGACCTTAGGTATGCAGGGCCCTCTAGAGTGTAAGCCTCAAAGATTAAGACTATTAACACTTCTCTTTTCCCACATATGCTATAACAAAACCAAACCAAACCAAAAACAAAAAAACAACAACAAAAAACCCAAACTAGTATGAATAGGTTTTAACTCATTCATACATGACCAAATATGCTTTAATTTTGGCAAGGGAAGTTTGCAGGGAAGTTTGCATTAAGCGTGTCCAGACACTGAAAACCCTATATAAGAGTTCCCCTTATCCTTAGTTTTATTTTCTTAAGTTTCAATGCGGTTTGCAATATATATCATTTTGAGATTGATAGTGCTTTGCCATGATGCCTACATTATTTTTTTAACTTTGTCTCATCATATAGGCATGATGTCATCTAACAACACAAGAAGGGTAAGTCCAGTACAATATGGTAGTTTTTATTTTGATTTATTTAATTTTGTTTTGACACAGGGTTTCTTTATGTAGTGCTGGCTGTCCTGGAACTTGCTCTGTAGACCAGATTGGCCTCAAACTCACGGAACTCCGCCTGCCCCCATCTCCTGAGTGCTAGTATTAAAGGCATGCATCTCCACTGCCTGGCAATGGCATTCTTATGTTAAGACAATATTCATGTGCCTTTCATTTCATTTCACCATCACTATTATCAGTCTCACATTGTGTCTATTTTATAAATTAAACCTTTTCATGGGTGTGCATGTGTAGAGGCAAAACAAAACAAAACAAAAACCACCAGCACATGACACGGTCTGGGGTGGGTTTCAGGCATATATTCCTGGTTTTAGAAGGCAACCTTTGTAGATTAAGAGAAAACTACTATAATGTTCAAGAATTTCTCAAGACAAAATGCATTCAGAGTCTAAATTGCCCTCGGGAGAGCAGCAAAGCCCAAGGGTCCAGAAAGGAAACTGCTATAGCCCCAGGCAAAGCTGTGGCCAGGGTCCCTTGCCTCTGAAGGCATTCATGTAGATGGTTTTAATGTAAACCATAGCAGACTGTGCCCCTGTGGCACTCGTGAACAGAGGCATTCATTGAAAAGGAGAGCCTCGGTTTATACAAGGCTGTATAGACACACAGCCCATTTGCTCTCTATTACAGCTCTTTCTGGTTTCCCTGCCTCCCACCAGGCACAAACCACCAGCATTTGATTTAAAGCAGGGCAGCTGAAACCACAGTGACTTTGTGCTGCTTTTGAGAATAAGCCAAGTGTCTGTGCTGCTCCGAAAAGGGGAGGGGCAGGATGGGGTGGAAAGCTTTTAACAAAGCAGATCTCTCTTCCCTCTGGCAGCCTGGGAAGAGCAGCAGGCTCCTGTGAGCCTGTCACAGGCCGATTATACCTTTAAGCAAAGCACATCTCCAACCTAGACTCACCTCTTCGGAATGTGGTGTCCCCCCCAAGTAATTGCAATGCTGTATTTCCCTGGTGTGCTAGGGTAGTACTCAAATGAGTAGACCCCATCCAGAAAGTCCTTCTGCTTGACGAGCTCCTCCAGTCCCTCTGTAGGAAGAAAACACACAGCTTTTGCAGTATAACCTCTAGGCTTAAAGGAAACCATCCACAAAACCTAGGAGACCTACAAAACTTCAACTCTGAATGTGAGGTTTCCCCCTCCCCCACCAAACCTGGGAGAGGGTTCCAAAACTAAAAAAGCAGACTCATCTCAGCTTCCAAGGGGGAAGAAATGGGATGACTTCCCAGCTCACTTGCTTCAAAAGCTCTCAGTAGAGGCTGAGGTCCTAAACCAGCTGCATTGTTTGCTGTGTCTCAGCATTTCTCAATAGTTCTAGCTGCCTTCCGGCCCACCACCATCCCACCCCTCCAACACTGGAAACGGAGGCCATCTTTATGATGACTTGTCTTGGACTAAGCACCTGTGTATTGTTTCCTGGCCAACAAAGGAAGAGAGCCCTTACAAGTGATCTATGAGAAGATGGGTTTTAGGTTCTATACACCATTTCAGATCCAGCCATCAGGTAGAAACTTGTTTTATGTTGAGGTTTGGCCGGAAAAGTCAAGCAGTCAAGAAAGTCTCCAAGGTCAGAAAAGAATACCTCTTTGGTTCCTGTGGCAACAAGCTGAGTGGGTGTGGGGGGGCTGGGAATGGGTGGAGGGACAGCCCCAGAGCTACTTGGCTCTAGGTCTAGGCAGTCTAGAACCCTGGCTGCCCTTGGGGCATATCTTTCCCCAAAGCTTTGAGCTGAGACCACATAGGAACTTTTTGGACTCAGGACTAATACTGATACAGAGGACAAAAGGAACCATGATGCAGGGCTTGCAGGACTCTACAAGCCTTAGAAGGAAAAGCACGAAGCGCTGTTTCACCTGTTACTAGGACTTCTGAGCTGCCCCTCTGTCCTAGAGAAGACACCAGACAGTGGAGTGCTGACCCCATGTCTATTCTCTCTGTCACTAAAGGAGAAAGAATAGGGCACTGGGGAAACATGGCCTCTGCCAAAGGCTTTTACCTACACAGAAAACCATCCTAGGGTGTTTTATTCTCCCATAAACACTGATCATACTAACATAGTAACTGACATAGATTCATAGTCTATAAAACATAACCTGGGCTGGGGAAATCATGGCTTTGAACACTGTGATTGGATTCCAGAATGTCACTCTGTGCAAGGACTTTACACCTAGAACTCTCCAGAGGGGGAGGGGAGAGAGAGAGAGAGAGAGAGAGAGAGAGAGAGAGAGAGAGAGA
>NC_022013.1:40567382-40572393 GCF_000317375.1 Microtus ochrogaster | reverse complement strand
GAGAGAGAGAGAGAGAGAGAGAGAGAGAGAGAGAGAGAGAAAGAAAGGCAGGGCGGGAAGGAGCACTAGAGTACTGTACCCAAAGCAACATTTCTCCAATTCCCTTACAGCATCACTTTCTATCCCAGAGGTTTTTAGAATGGAAGGCTGTCAAACCACCCACTGGTTGTATCTACCCATATCCAGGACAGATGTTACTAATCAATCACTGCTCCCTCCTCCAAAGAGCACAGACAGGACTCAGATCTTTGTCATAGCTCTCTGGGAGATCAATCAGGACCGCCGTGGGACGTAATTCATACACCGTGGCTGAAAAATTAGCTAAGATTTTATCTGGCATGGGGAAAGAAAGGAGTACTTACTAGGGCCCTTCACAGTTACACCAAGCTCCCCGCTTCCAGCAGCTTTGGTGTCCACCTTAAAGTCTGCAGTCTCCCGGATCCGGACACCTTTGGGTTGCAGGCCTCGGCCACTGGCCCGGCAGGCATTTGGATTGCAGGCTGCAAGCAGAGTTTTTAACATCAGTTCAACCTTTTAATATTTGGTAAAAGACAAGAAAAGTAAGGCTACTTGGGGCCACCTGCCAAGAAAATGTTTGCTTTGCACAAAGAGCATCCGGTAGTTGCCCAAGACCAGGGGTCCCACTCAGGAAGTGCACCAGCTAGCAAAGAAGGACACAGCATGACTTTGTGCAGTCTCACCAAACAAGGGCTGGGCAAAAGTTATTTTGGCAACATTCAACAGGAAAGTACCGTGCTCCTGGTACTGGCTTTTGGCCTTTTATGAGCAGGAAGGTATTAAGACTGAGAACTGAGCGTTGTCCAAACCCCACTGCCACACTCAAGGGCCCACTAAATGGGAAGATTGTATTTTTTCAAGTCTACTCTGAAAATGCAATGCTTGAAATATGTCTGGGTTCTAAAGCCTGGGTCAGCCATCTCTGAAGACCTGGACATGACTGTTGTCTTGCATGTGAACAGTCGGGCAAAAAGCTGAAATCGTGCTCTCAAAGACGGCTATGACAAAACTCTGGGCATCTGCGAAGGCAAGCCTCAGCGGAAGTGCCGTTTTTGACTTGATTTCTGGTCTCCTTTAAAAACCACACACTTTAGGACTATGGTGGTGACTAACATTCTTCATTTGGGGGAGCCATGAAACTACTCTTCTGTTGTGGGGTCATCAGCGAGGATGTTTATAAAGACACATATACTTCCTAAGGATCCTCTGCCCAGCATACGCAACTTCTTCCTTCTGTGGAAATGGAAAATTGACGGGCACAATGTCCTGTTGTCCATGAATTGGCTTTTGCTCTCCAAATCTCACATTGCACACGACAGCCCTTTATGCACAGGCACCGAAAGTGGAAGGAAGGAAGTTCTTTATTAGACACATCCTTCCTCTAGGTTATATGGCAAGCCATTGCTTGCCGGAGAGGCACACAGACATTCTTGCAGTTAGAGATCATGTTAGATTGTTATGGATGAACATAGTTTATGGTGGTGGTACTTAATGGCCAGTAACATTGGTTTCCCACTGTTAAAGATATGTAAGTATGTACGTGTGCACTGAAGGGCCCCACACATGCTCTACCACTGAGTCCTTTTTTACTTTTTATTTCAAGACAGGGTCTCAGTAAGTTATTTTCCTGTGACCAAGTTGGCTTTGAACTTGTGATTCTTCTGTCTTGGCCTCCCAACTGACTAAGATTATAGGCCTGTAGCACCAGGCCTGGCTAAAGCATCTTTTAATATCAAATCATCACAGAGGAAGGCAGTAAATAAGAAGAGAAAAAACAATAACAAAAAACTTACTGTCCCAGAAATGAATGAGGCAGCCCATGAATGAGAGATTAGGAAACACTAGAATGAGGAAAGCTGTCTTAAACCATCGCTTTCCTGACGGCAAAGGAATTTTGATTATAAATATCTAGGGAGAGGGTTGCATTTTCTTTGTCAAAGGGACAAAAGTTGGTCACATGAGGAATAAGTCACAAGAGGACAGGAATTCTGGGTGGGGGGGACTAAATGTGTTCTCTCTCTCGGAAATATTAAAATATACAACATGGTCAACACCAAAATGCTAACAGCTCAGCTCCCATAAACACTCAGCTGAAGACTTTGAGGGAACACGCCAGATCTGCTGCCACCCTCAGCACCTCCTTCAGGCTGGGATCTGGCTAGACGAACTGTAATCACTAACACCTGTACAGGAATTTCCTGAAGTCACACACAGCACAGACTCCCCTGACACGTGCAATCAGCACGAAGAACTGGTAAAGACGCCCCCACTCAACCGGCCCTTACCAAAGCAAGAGCCTCTGGCCCAGAGCTTGCAAATAGGAAGCCAGCAGCTTCAGGGTCCAGGCTGGCCCAGAGGCAGGATTCAGAAGAAGCAGCCAGGTCTGCAGGTGCAGAGATGGAGGACAGAATAGGGAGAGGCAAGTATTGGTTAGAAAAGGCAGCATAGTTGGGAAACAACAAAAAGTCAAAGAAACAGAGAGAGAGAAACTCTTAACACCAGGAGATAAGATACGCTACTGGCTGCAGAGGAATTTAGCAGCATGGTTACAGGCCTGGTCAATGAACACTATGGTCCTACATATGTTTTATAGTACTAAGATCCACACTGTCCAAGCCTTAGTCACCCCACCTACAATCTGGAGTGGTAATCACACCTGAAATGCATAGACATACATGTGGGTTAATGCAGTTGAGCTGAGTGCCCAACAGCCAGAAAAAAATGCTTGGACTATAGGACCTGCTGTTGTCAAGCTTGGTCTTAGATACCACATCCAACAGACTTAGGTCTCTGCATACAGATTTGGTATCCCTTATCAAAAATGACTGGAACAAAAAGATTTTGCTATAGTGAGATTTTAAAGGTGTTTTTGGTGTTTATGTGTGTCCATGTGCAGGAGCCCATGGAGGCGAGAAGAGTGAATCAGAACCCCTAGAGCTGAAGTTACAGATAGGTAAGAGTCGACCAGTGTAGGTGCTGGGAAGTGAACGCAAATCCTCTGGAAGTACAGGAAGAGCTCGTCACTACTGAGCCTTAAATCCAGTACCCGTTTCAGACATACTTTTAAAAAATATTTGCACGGGTCGGGAGGTGGTGGCGCACGCCTTTGATCCCAGAACTTGGGAGAGAGAGGCAAGTGGATCCACTCACAGAGTGAGTTCCATGCAGAGGAACCCCATTTTGAAAAATCAAACAACAAATTACGCAGATTTTGATTGAGCTTCCCTTATCTGAAAACCTAAAATCTAAAATCATTTGACAATCATGTCAGTGTATACACACACACACCAAAAAAAAAAAAAAAAAAGAGATCTTGAAGCAATACAGTTTTCAGATTGGGATACTCAATCTGTGGTACAAAGTAGACTTGAAATGTTCCTTAGTGTTAAGTGTTGAGTAGGTGGGACCTAATGGAAAGAAGTCTGGTCACTGGAAATTTCTCAACCTGTGGGCCATGACCCCTTGGGGTTTGCAGATTAGATATTTACAATACGATTTATGAACAATAGCAAAATTACAGTTTTAAAGTAGCAAAGACATAATTTCAGGGTTGGGTGTCACACATGAGTAAGGGTCGCAGCGTTAAGAAGTTTGAGAACCACTGCTGTAAAGGATCGGTGAGGGCCAAGCCCCTTCCTATCTCTTTCTTGGCTTCCAGGCTACCATGTGGTAACAGCTCTATTGCCACTTATGCCTAACATAGCTATGCAGCAAAACCATAGGCCTACGAGAAACTGGGCCAAGAGATCATGGCCATAAACCAAATAGCTTTATCATCTATTAATGTGATCAATTTAGATATTTTTGACGCAGGGAGGAAAGTTGAGGAACACAACTCGTATTAACACTGATCCTGAATTATCACTTCCTGTTGAAGGGATTCTGGCAGACAGAGGATTGAGTGAGTCCAGGTTTGTTAGTCTCTATGCCAGGTATATTTGGCCAGTACTTACCTTCCCCAACCTGCACACCAAAGGGACTCTTGGGAATGGCATCTCCAGCAAAGGAGACCTTGATCACATGGGGGCCGGGTTGCACTGGCTTGTACACACATCTATACACCTGATTTCCTCTGTCTTCCACCAGCAGCTCCACAGTGTTCTTGCCCTGAGGATCCTCCACCTCAACACCAATGTCGCCCACGCCAGCTCCTGGGAAAGAACCGCCATTCCATGAGCACATCTTCCCCTTTCAAAAGCTTGCTGCCAACCAGTGCAAACTGCAAGGCTGTACCGCCGGTCCTCTTTTCCACACCGTATGTTTCCTTTTTTTAATTGAGAGAAAGCTGCCAGGTGATAGTGACACACACCTTTAATCCCAGCACTCGGGAGGCAGAGGCAGGTGGATCTCTGTGAGTTCTAGGCCAGCCTGGTCTAGAGAGCGAGTTACAGGACAGCCAGGGCTACACAAGAGAAACCCTGTCTAGAAAAACTAAAAGCAAATAAAGCTAACAAATCAATAACCATTTTACTCATTTGTGCTGCCCATTCCCCTAGTCTTTCATAAAACTTGTTCTCCGCATGACTGGTGAAATCTAGTGCAGACAGAAATTTGAACAGAAATTGAGAAGTCATCAGTCAGGGTCAGTAGTGAAGATACATACAAATAGAACTAACTCATGAGAAAAAGTTGTTTGCTCAGTCTGAAAGACCAAAGTTTGGGTGCCCCAAGCCTTCCTGAGGATTCTGTTTGAGATCATCAAGAAGACGCAAAGGTCAAACCACATTACCAGCTGTATAGATGTCAAAATAGGTGGGCTTGTTGGCAATGTTCCCTGTAGTTTCCAGCCCTGGGCCTTTTGCAATGACTTTGCTGGCGTCTCCTTGGGCTTTGTCAACGTTCACTTCAAATGGGCTCTTCGAGATGTGCTGTCCTGCAAAGAGGACTGTGACCTACAGGTAACAAGAGAGATGGACGTGATAGCTGCTCCCTGGCCATCAAGAGCACCACCATCGACGTTGACAGCTGCTCCCTGGCCATCAAGAGCACCACC
>NC_022013.1:40564510-40567282 GCF_000317375.1 Microtus ochrogaster | reverse complement strand
AGCTGCTCCCTGGCCATCAAGAGCACCACCATCGACGTTGACAGCTGCTCCCTGGCCATCAAGAGCACCACCCAACCTCGTGCTTCCATCCAGTCTTCTTTCAGCTTTCTCAGGATTGGACACCCCAAGATGGCTGGAAGCAGGAGTCCTAAAATCAGGGATTTCACCTCCTGGACCCATCAAGCATATGGCTATGCCCATGCCCATGGTATCAGATACACTTGGTCTTTTATTTTTTTCTGATTGTGTTTGGTAATCTCCTGGATCTCTGTGCTGTCCAGCCTCTGGTTCCTGGCTATCCAGGCAGTGTCAGGCATGGGTTTCCTCTGGTGGTGTGGGCCTCAAGTTAGACCAGTCATTGGTTGGTTGTTCCCACAAGTTATGTTGCACCATGACCTCAGCACATCTTACAGGGCACTCAGCCTTTCTAACAGGGAATGCACAACCATTTATACTTAAATATCTAGGCATGGGGTTCCTTTAGTAGTGCAGACAGAGCTACTGCACTCTCAGAATAAAGTGTACCAACCCAAGATTTCAGATACAGAGTCAGATTTTTCACAGACTAAGATCATTCTCAGATCTCAGTGTTTGAGGCAAAGTATAATGACTTCTGTCTACAACCTTAGAGAAAAATGTCGCATCCTGGGATATTTCAAGGGACCTAGACTGAGTTTCCTATGAACCTATACTTGGTTGGAATAAACCAATTAGATCATAAATGTTCCCTTTTAAGATTTAATTTCCCCAGATTCATGATGTCCTGGAGTAAGAAGAGTCCTGGTGAATTCACAAAAGCTCAAGGCAGAAAGCAGAACCTGTCTTAAAGTCTGGGCATGATATAGGAGGATTGGCTTTGTGTACAGAAGGCTTTCTTTCAGTGGAAGACACATTCCTAGGTTACCCACTTGTTGTAGCCCAGACTCTGAGCTCTTGCCCTATGGAATCATCCCAGAATTAGTCTCAAACATAGCTTGAGATGATGCCGAGGTGAAGGGTCTGGGAGCTGGAGCCCAGGCATTCTCAGATGCCGAGTGAATTCTTTGCTGCTGCTAGTGAGCTGAGCTGTGTGTCGACAGGAATTAAGATCAGGAAACTCTCTAGCCAATCTCAAAGGGGGATGAGTAAGGAAGCACTCAGAACAGAAGCCACAGGTGGTCACTAAAGTATCTATAGTCCAGACATACAGCTTCAATTTTTAGGTACCCATGTGGAATTAGGGAGGAAAAAAATCAGGATATTACAAATAACTTCTGGGGAATTTAAATAGAGATGTACTTGTTAATACCAAGTCTGATTCATAGAGACTCTACCGTTTTTTTTCCAAATGAGCATGAACAATCTAGTAACTAGTAGTTAATCTAAGTCACTCCTACAGCTTTTGCCTAGAATGTGAGAGATCCTGCATTCCACACCCAGACTTGTTAAAAAAACACCTGCCAACAAGACCATTCCTCTTTCTACGATCTCTATCTTTAATATAGAACAATACAAGCCCAATGACCAGACCGTGCCATGGGCGTGCCTTATCTTACTTTGTGCAGCCCAGTGACCTTGGGTAGATACTCCACAGAGTATGTCTTGTTCTTGTCACTGTCGGGGATCACACGTGCCTAGAAAAGAAGATGATCATCACTTAGAGAAGAAGCGAGTTAACGGGGGTCACACGTGCCTAGAAGAGATGATCATCAGTTAGAGAAGAAGCGGGGTATGAGTAAGTCATGTGTTGTGAGGCCATTTCTGTCCCCCAAGAGGTATCAGCAAAGAGGTAACAACAAAAGGGGGGTGGGTGGGAGGAAACTACCTAGAAAAAGCTAGGACTCTCTCTAGGGACGAGAAAACACAAAGTAGATTTCCTTGATCACCTATTAGTTTGGTGATTATTATTAGCTTAGGAGATACAAGAACCAGTTTTATGAGCCAAAAATAAAACAGTAAGTTGGGCAGAGACCCTGCCCCAGAGGGGAAGCCAGACAATGTGTTGGTATATTTACAAGTTCAGATTGTGTTGTGACAGGAGTGAGATCTAGACCTAAGAAAATATAATACACTCAGGCCCTGGCTAACAACTTAAAGATGGTTAGTAGAGGAAAATCAGGACACCTCAATTAACAAGCCTTGTGACTCATCCAAAGTATCTTTTACTTTATTAAACACTGTGTTCTTGTAAATCAATGTATATTGCAAGAGTTCTTGGGCAAGTTACTTTATCTATGGCAAGCCTCAGGATCTTTCTGGTAACATTTGGTGGAGAGCTATGAGGACATGAAGATACAGTCTCTGGTCTTGATAAGGTCCAGTATCCTTCAGCATCATACCTCTTCTTTGTTTCCTTCTGGGTCCTCAACAAACACCATCACATCTCCCTGCCCGGCACTGATGGTATCTACAGTGAACTTGGCTGGCTGCTTCACCATGTTTCCAGTGGGTTCGATTCCTGTCATGAAATTAGACAGTAATTATTGAGTTGACCCATTCTCTCACACAAACCATCACTCACTATGTCTTGTCTTTTCTTCATGTTACCTAACCAATATCCAATTCTAAAATATTCAGGAGTTTCAGGTAGCGGCACATGCAACAATGAAAACAATACATTAGGTGGCAGCTAGCAGCAGGGCCTGCCTTTGAGAAGTCATACGGGAGAAGGAAAGGTACACTTGTTTTTTTTTTTTTTTTAGGATTGTGATATTTATTTATTTATTTATTTGTTTATTATGTATACAATATTCTTTCTGTATGTCTGCAGGCCAGAAGAGGGCACCAGACCTC
>NC_022013.1:40562830-40564256 GCF_000317375.1 Microtus ochrogaster | reverse complement strand
TTCGAGACCAGCCTGGTCTACAAGAGCTAGTTCCAGGACAGGCTCCAAAACCACAGAGAAACCTTGTCTCGAAAAACCAAAAAAAAAAAAAAAATTGTATCTGGTTATTATTTATAATTAGAATTTTCAATTTTAAGATAGCTAAACAAAATTTGCTTGATTCAAGGACAAATATTACATATCTTCTGTCATATGTGGATTTCAGGTGTAGACATAAATGGTATAAAAATTGACATAAGACCCTGTGGGAGAAAAGGTCTTCGGAAGAAAAGAAAAGGGTAATGGGGATAAAGAAAGACAAATACTGTGTATTTTCTTTAATACCTAGTTATTAAAAAGTTACTTGAGGGGCTAGAGAGATGGCTTAGCTGTTATGAGTACTTGCTACTGTTGCAAAGGACTTGGGTTCCATTCCCAGAACCCACACAGTGGTTAACAACTTATAACTCCAGTTCCAAAAAGATCTGAAGATCACTTCTGACTTTCTTGGGCACCAGGATTTGGGGGAAGAGGACCAGTGGGGAGAGGGGAGAAAGGGAAGGACAATGCAGGGGAGAATATGAGCAAAGAATGATGATTTATTTACATGTATGAAAATGACACAAAGAGAGGCTGGAGCTAAAGCTTGGTTGGTACACTGCTTGTACAAAGTCCTGGGCTCGATCCCCAGTGCCACCAGGCAACACAGCAAGTCTAACCCCCAGCCTGGGCTACAAGAGACCCTACTGAAAGAAAAAAGGAAGGAAGGAAGGAAGGAAGGAAGGAAGGAAGGAAGGAAGGAAGGAAGAAAGGAAGGAAGGAAGGAAGGAAGGAAAAAAGCTAATATTTTGTATTAATTAATTTAAAAAATAGATAATTGAACAATAAAGAAAGCACAAATAGAGAAAATTCAGGAAATGGAAAATCTGGGTAAGTGAACAGGAACTACAGATACAAACATCCCTAACAGAATTCAAGAGGCGGAAGAGAGAATCTCAGGCATTGAAGATACAGTGGAAGAAAGTCAAAGAAAATGTTAAAGCTAAAAAATTAACAGAAAACATCCAGAAAATCTGGGACACCATGAAAAAACCAGACTTAAGGGTAATAGGAAGAGAAGGAGAAGAATCCAAGCTCAAATCCCAGAAAATATGTTTAACAAAATCATAGAAGAAAATTTCCCTAACCTAAAGAAGGACATGCCTATAAAGGTACAAGAAGCTTACAGAATGCCAAATAGATTGGATCAGAAAAGAAAGCCCTCATGTCATATAAGAATCAAAACACTAAATAAACAGAACAAAGAAGGATTATTAAAAGCTGCAAGGGAAAAAGGTCAAGTAACATATAAAGGCAGACTTATAAGAAGTACACTTGAGCCGAACGGTGGTGGCGCACGCCTTTAATTCCAGCACTCGGGAGGCAGAGATAGGCGGATGTCTGTGAC
>NC_022013.1:40552127-40562395 GCF_000317375.1 Microtus ochrogaster | reverse complement strand
AAAAAAAAAAAAAAAGCCAGAAGGGTCTGGAGAGATGTCTTGCAGACTCTAAGAGACCAGCCCAGACAAATATACCCAGCAAAACTTTTAATCACCTTGGAGAAAATAGGTATTTCATGACAAAGTCAAATTTAAACAATATCCATCCACAAATCTAGCCCTACAAAAGATACTAGAATGAAAACCCCAACCCAAAGAAATTAACTATATACCCATGTACTGTTTGTTCTTCTCGAGGACCTGGGTTAAGTTCCCAGCACTCACATGGCAGTTCACAACTGTCTGTAACTCAAGTTCCGGGGGATCCAACACCCTTGCACAGATATACATGCAAGCAAAAACACCAACCAATGTACATCAAATAAAAATAAATAAACCATTAAAAAAACTACACCCATGTAAACATAGGCAATAGATAATTTCATGCCTCTAAAATCCAAAGAAGGGAAACACACACCACCACTACCAACAACAACAACATACCAGGAATAGACAATCAGTGGTCATTAACATCAATGGGCTCAATTTGCCAATAAAAAGACATGGGCTAACAGAATGGATCCAAAACAGGATTCATTCTTCTGCTGCATACAAGAAACATACCTCAACATAAAAGATTGTCATTAACCTCAGAACAAAGTGTTCGAAAAAGATTTTTTTTTTTTTTTTTTTTTTTTTTGAGAAGGGTTTCTCTGTAGCTTTGGAGCCTGGAGCCTGTCCTGGAACTAGCTCTTGTAGACCAAGTTGGCCTTGAATTGAAAAAGATTTTCTAAGCAAATGGACTTAACAAGCAAGTGGGTGTAGCTATCTAAAGAGACTTCAAACCAAAATTAATCAAATGAGATGGAGAAAGACATTTCATACTCACTAAAGGAAAAATCCACCACGATGACATCTCAATTCTGTACATCTATGCCATAAATGGAAGGGCACCCACATTTGTAAAAGAAACATTTCTAAAGCTCAAGTCACACATCGGACTCCACACATTAATAGTGGGAGACTTTAACACCCCACTCTCACTAATGGACAGGTCATCCAGACAGAAACTAAACACAGAAATAATAGAACTAACAGATATTATGACTCAAATGGACCTATCAGATAGAACATTTCACCCAAACACAAAAGAATATATTTTCTTTTCAGCACCTCATGGAACCTTCTCCAAAACTGACCACATACTCAGTAACAAGTCTTAGAAGATACAAGACAATTGAAATAACCCTCTGTATCCCTATCAGACTGCCATGGATTAACATTGGATTTCAACAACAGAAACAACAGAAAACCTACAAACTTGTGGAAACTGAACATCTCTCTATTGAATTACCACTGGGTCAAAGAAGAAATAAAGACTTCCTAGAATTCAATGAAAATGAATGCATAACCTACCCAAACTTATTGGACACAATGAGAGGGGAAAGAGCACAGGACTAAATGCCTGAATAAAGAAATGAGAGAACTTTCATGCCAGAGACTTAGCGCACACCTGAAAGATCTAGAAGAAAAAGAAGCAGATACACCAAAGAGGAATAGAAGGCAGGAAATAATCAAACTGAGGGCTGAAATCAATAAAATAGAAACAAAGAGAACAATACAAGGAATCAATAAAACAGACAGTTGGCTCTGAGAAAAATCAACAAGAGAGACAAATTCTTCTCCAAACTAAAAGGCAGAGAGAAAATATCCAAAAAACAAACAAAACAAAACAAACAAACAAATAAACGATCCAAAATGAGAATTGCAAAGGGGGATGTAACAACAGACATCAAGGAAATTCAAAGAATCTTAGGTCAAAAATTTGTATTCCACAAAATTGGGAAATCTAAAAGAAATGGACAATTTTCTCAATAGATATATCACTTACCAAAGTTAAATCAAGATCAGATAATTTAAATAAACCTATACTCCCCAAAGGAAATAGAAGTAGTCATTAAAAGTCTCCCAACCAAAAAAAGCCTAGGGCCAGACAGTTTTAGTGCAGAATTCTACCAGATCATCAGAGAAGAGCTAATACCAATATTCCTTAAAATAGTCTACAAAATATAAATAGAAGAAACATTGCCAAATTCATTTTATGAGTCCACAGTCACCCTGATACACAAACTACATAAAGACTCATCATCAACAAAAAGACAGAGAAAATTACACACCAATCTCCCTCATGAACATAGATACAAAAATACTCAATAAAGTACTCAGAAACTGAATCCAAGAACACATCAAAAAGATCATACACCATGATCAAGACGACTTCATCCCAGATGCAGGGATGGTTTTACAAAAAAATCTGTCAATGTAATCCACCACATAAACAAATTGAAAGACAAAACCACATGATGCTGAAAAAGCCTTTGACAAAATCCAACACCCATTCATGGTAAAAGTCTTGGAGTGATCATGAATACAAAGGACATATCTAAACAAAAGCAATATACAGCAAGTCTATATATACTCAATATCAAATTAAATGGGGAGAAACTCAAAGCAATTCCATTAAAATCAGTAACAAAACAAGCTGTCCACTCCATATCCATTCCATATAATACTTGAAAATCTAGCCAGAGCAATAAGAAAACTAAAGGAGAACAAGGGGGTACAAATCAGGGAGGAAGAAGTCAAAGTATCATTGTTTGTAGGTGATATAATAGTATACAGAAGCAATCCCAAAAACTCTACCAAGGAACTCCTACAGCTGATAAACACCTTTAGTGAAGTGGTTGGATACAAGGTTAACTTTAAAAAAAAAGAAAGAGAAAAATAGAAAGAAAAAGAAAAATCAGTAGCCCTCCTATATACAAACAATAAGTGGGCTGAGAAAGAAATCAGGGAAACAACACCCTTCACAATAGCCATAAATAACATAAAATATCTTAGTGTAACTCTAACCATGCAAGTGAAAAACCTATTTGATAAGAATTTCAGATCTTTGAGTAAAGAAATTAGAGAAGCTATCAGAAGATGGAAACATTTCCCATGCTCATGGATCAACAGGAATTAACATAGTAAAAATGGCCATCCTACCAAAAATACTCTACAGATTCAATGCAAGCTCCATTAAATTCCCAACGCAATTCTCTACAGATCCTGAAAGAACAATACTCAACTTCGTATGGAAAAACAAGTAAACAAACAAAAACCCAGAATAGCTAAAACCATACCAATCTCCAAAAAATAAAACAATACAATAAAAGAACTTCCAGAGGTATCACCACCCCAGATTTCAAGTTCTATTACAGGGCATTAACAATAAAAACCACATAAAAACAGACAGGTGGATCAATGGAATTGAACTGAAGATCCAGATGCAAATCCACACACTTATGGACACTTGCTTTTTGACATAGAAGCCAAAAGTATACAATGGGAAAAAAGAAAGCATCTTCAACAAATAGTGCTGGCCTAACTGGATGCTGGCATGTAGAAAAAAGCAAATAGATCTATACCTATCACTCTGCACAAAACTCAAGTCCAAGTAGATCAAAGACCTCAACATAAATCCCGATAAACTGAACCTGACAGAAGAGAAAGTGGGCCCTCAGTGGTAACACTGATGCAAAGTGATCACATGATATCCCAGAGAACTGCATATGATATGGACAAGATAGAGAGCATTCTATAACCACAAGGATCCCTCATGGTGCCCTTTTAGGAGTTCCACCCAATTCCCTTCCACTCCACCCTCTTCTTATCCTCGACAACCACTAATCTGTTCTCCATCTCTGTAATTTTACCATTTCAAAAATGTTGCATAAATGGAATCATATATTACGCAACCTTATGGTCCTTCTCACTGGAAATCCTGGGTCGGTCCACTGAGGCTGCTGCTGCTACTTTTTCACTGATGAGTAACGTTCTGTGCTCTGTAGCTATTTACTCACCCTCCCACTGAAGGATATCTGGGTTATCTCCAGCTGTCTGTCATTTTCAAAGCTAGTATAAACATCCAGATAAAAGTTTTGTAAGAGTATAAGAGTAAAGCAAGTATAAGGTTTTATATCTGGACCTGTCTCCTTCCTCTAAACCTGGTTCCTCACACAGAGCCCATAAACTCCCTGTAATGTCCAAGTGATCCTGGAATGGGAATAACCATTCTACACCAGTTCCTGACACAGAACTCCTAAGTGCCCTGGAATTTCCTGGATTGATAGCTTTTGGTGGGAATCTCAGTTAGGACTGGTCACCAGAAGAAAGCCAGGCTTGAGAATCCAGAAGCATCTGGGTTGGGAAAAATATTCACTTGCCAGGAGTGTGGTCCATCCCAACTCTGAGATCCTGTGAACTTCCTGATACGGACCTCTTTTCGTTCTAGAATATACCAGGATACACAGGTATTCCCTGAGCTCTGTTTGACCAGTCACACAGGTCACAGGAACCTCTGATTAAGATAGAAACTGTAAATAACTCCAGGAACCACTCCTTGTAACCAGTGTCTAAGGCTGGTTAGAGACTGGTGCTTCAACCTGAACCAATGTCAGGCAGAAGGTTCTAAGAAGACAGCTGATTGTGAGCCATTCAGCTGCTATTCACAGAGAACTAGAAAAGCAGTCAGCAGGAAAATCCACTCAGGTTGCTGGGCAGAAACTAAATATAGGGAGTAGAGGCAGAACAGCACTTTGTGACTGAGACAGACAAATGCCAATGGGGGCAACGGCTGGCTTGTACAGGCTTCGTATGTTTAGTGCTAGGTTTTCTTCCTGCTGATTTATGTTGAGAACATTGGCTTCTTGCCTACAAAAAAAGGAAAACTCCATTTGTGTGTGTGTGTGTGTGTGTGTGTGTGTGTGTTTTGTTTTATGATGCTAGGAACTGACCACACAGGTGCTAGGCAAGTTGACACTTCTGAATTCATTGCTAAGATTTCAATAGCAATTGTGTCAACATGACCATTTAGGAAGAACTCACATCTCTGTTTCACTCTCTGGGGACCCGGGTCTCTTCACTATGGTTTCTAGATTATAAATCCCATGTTTTACTGCACGCACACTTATTTTCTCTTCTATGTGACTGTAAAATGACGTGCCATTTTCAATTCCAGGATCCACGTGTGTATTCTACAATGTAAAACTTGCACACAGCCTGGCATGTCACTTTGTGCTGAACTTAACTTACTCAAGGAAAGTTTAATTCTGTTTTGGGGACTTTTGAGAGGGTTTCATCTTGAAAGCACAGGAATCTGTCTGCCTTTGCCCGGGATTAAAGGAGTATGTCATCACACCTGGCTTTTCTCTTTTATTTTTTGAGATGGTTGGTACAGACCAGCACATCGTTTGCAACTGGGCATTTTGTTTCTGACTTTGCTGTTGTCCACATTTAAAGCCTACTTTACCTAACCTTACCACTCAAACCACCCCACCCCATATTATATTGCAAAGAAATGGGAAGAGCAGCCACCCTCTCTGGTGTTCCAGATCTTAAAACACTCAGCTTTTCACCACTAATCAGATGTCAGCCACGAGTTTCTGTGGCAGGGACTCTACATTAAATTGAGGAAGTTTGTCTGTCCTTCCCCTTTGCTGAGTTCTTGCTATGGATGATTGCAGAATTTTGTCAGTTGATTTTTTTAACATCAGTATGACCCTGCATTTTTCCCACCAACTTGTTACTTTAATCTGGTTGATGGTGTTGGCAAGTTTTCTAATAGTGACCAGCCTTACATTGCTACCCAGTCACCATGTGTGACCTATTTTATATTATTACCCAAATGTATATGATAATATTCTGTGATGGGCTTTTTACATCCATATTCCATTGATCTCTGTGTTTTTGTTTTGTGTTGGTATTGGCTTCAGTTTTACTATTAGTCTCATAAAGTGGGTCAAATCTGTTGCCTAGTTTTGTGAACTGACATAAGCTAAGGTCACCTGGGAAGAGAGAACCTCAACTGAAGAATTGCCTCCTTCGGACTGACCTCTCTCTGGCATGTCTGTGGGAAATGTTGATTAATGATTGATGTGGGATGACCCAGCCTACCATGGTGGTGCTAACCCTGGGCAGGTGATCCTGGGTTGTATTAAGAAAGCAAGCCAGTAAGCAGCACCCTGCCAGGGTCTTCTTCAGCTCTTGCCTCCAGGTTCCAGCTGGAGCTTCAGGCTTTCCTCAAAGACTGCAAGGTACAAGCTGAAATAAATCCTTTCTTCCCCACATTGCTTCTGGGTCAGTATTTTATCACAGCAGCAGGGACCAAACTAGAACATAAGTGTTCTCATCCCTTATTTATTTTTAAGACCATAAAATCTGTTTTAATCCTTCCCTAAATGTTTGGTAGAATTCTCCAGTGGAATCATCCACAGCATCTGGGGGTTTTCAGGAGACTTTCAATTTTATAAATTAAATTTCCTAAATGTTTCTACACTCATCCAGGCTATCTGGTTGGATTGAGGTGGTCTGCTGTAGTTAACACAGAATTTTGCTTCCATATTTTTTCTTCCTGTTATTTCAAGATTTCTTCTTTCGCACGTTTCTTTGAAAAGGCCATCCCTTCAGGACAGACTTTCAGTGACAAATTCTTTTACTTTTCCCTTGTCTGAAAGTAAAGGGATTTCCCTTGGATAAAAAGGATTCTAGTTGATGTCTTTTTTTTTTTTTTTTTTTAAAAAAAACCAACCAAACAAAACACTTGCAAACT
This sequence comes from Microtus ochrogaster, assembly GCF_000317375.1. Lineage (NCBI taxonomy): Eukaryota > Metazoa > Chordata > Mammalia > Rodentia > Cricetidae > Microtus > Microtus ochrogaster. The sequence goes on along the minus strand of NC_022013.1, from coordinate 40,555,764 downwards.
GCAGTGTTACTTCCTTCTGACCTCCATGGTTTTGATGAAAAACCTGCCATTCTGGTATTTCCTTTGGGCACGCTTTCAAGGTCTCACACCAAGCATAAACTTCTGTGGTTCAGGCAGGTGTAGTGGCAGAGGCTGTGATTCCAGCATTTGGAGGTGATGGTAAAAGGTTCAAGACAGTTCTGGCCTTACACAAGTCATACCTCTCGTGGTCTTTAGTTTTCTGAAGTGTTTCCAGATAGCCCTTGTCCCCAGGAGTACTACTATGCATATTCCTTCTGCTGGGTGTTTTTTTTTTTTTTATCATGTTCATTTATAGTTTCTATAGCCAAATATTTCTCTGAGTAGTTTTTAGCCCTGTCTTCTTTTCACCCCCTCCATGTCTCCCATGATCATTCACACTTTTGTTCTGGTTCCCACTGGTCTCAGGGGCTCTGTTCATTTTTTTCCTTTTCCTGTCTTTCATTTAGACTATTGGGCCATTTCTCCTGTTCCACGTTCAGTTCACCGATTCTCTGTTTTTCCACTCTGCTACCAAACACATCCAAGAAGACATCTCAGTTATTCTTCTTTCTTTCTTTGGGTCTTTTTTTTTTTGTGGTTTTTTTTTTTTTTTTTTTTTTTGTATTTTTTTTCCCTAGTTCTAAGATCTTCAGTTTGGCTCAAGGTCTTCTGGGTGTTTGGGTTTCTGTCTGGGCATTCTATTTATTTCCTAAGACTTCTTTTTTTTCCCATTTATTTTAAAAGTATTTTTAAATGTAGTTGAAGTATTAGTTTTTTTAAAAATGGCCACTGTATTAGTTATTTTTCTCATTACTGTGACCAAATACCTGACAAGAAGGAAGCATTAATTGGTTTTTAGTTCAAGAGTTCACCATGGAAGGAACTCGTTTTTAGTTCAAGAGTTCACCATGGAAGGAACTTATGGTGGCAGGAGCTGGAGCTGCCTGGTCAGCGGGTGACATCATATCCACAGTTCACATAGTGGATACAGGTTTCGCCTCAGTTTCTTTGTATTCAATTCACCAGCGATCCCAGATGATGGAATAGTTTAGGATAGTTTTCATACCTCAACTAACCCAATCTAGAAAATCCTACACAGACTTGCTCAAAAGTTGATCTGCTAGGTGATTCTAAATCCTGTCAAGTAAAAAAAATATTAACACCATAGACACTTTAAAAATCTTGGCAGATAATTCTTATACGTCTATCATCCCACTACTGACATCAATGGTCCTTTTCATTTGATTTGAGATCTTGGTTCATGGTGCAGCAAGTGATTTTTCAAGGTGAAACTTGGACAGCTAGGTTCTATGTCATGGGACTCTGGGTCTTAGGTCATCTCTCTGTTGGCTTGTTTTTTATTACACCCCTCCAGCAGGGGAGGAGGTCCAGGATGTCCACTCAACTCCCACTGTACTTGAGGTTTTAATTGAGAGGGGCTCCCCATTTCCAATGAGTTAGGGTTGAGTTTTAGCTCCCCCTCTACCAGCCAGAAGAGGAACACCTTACACAGCCTCTGTGGATATCATCACTACCTTAAAACTAGACTCTAGTCAGAGTCTTGGCTCCACCTTTACTTTGCTTATAAATGAACAGGGCAGGGTTTTTTCCTAAGGCGTTTGGCTGAACATAGATCACGTACTGTGCCAAATGAGCGTTCTGCCTTTGGGTGGCAGGGATATGGCTCAACGATAGAATATTTGTTTTAGCTTTCATAAGGATATCTCGGTATGACACCATCCCCCCATGACCCACACCCCATTTAAAATAAATGCCTCAGATTTGAAAGGAAAGAAAGGGATTAGAAATTGGAAAGTGGGCTTTCGGATTTTATTTTCTGTTTTCCTTTTGCTTATAAAATGATCAGATCACTAACAATAAGATTTGAACACACACCTACGCCATTGACAAGCACTTATTCCATCTTACTTTAGCAGTCTGAGAAATAACTTATTCTGCATCTTATCTTGTCAATGACTCAGTTAAATTAGTGTAATGTCCCCCAGCTAACCAGGTTTGGTTGGGAAGCTGAACCACATCCTCCATACTCCAAACTCCAGCAGAGTCATGCTCACTATGTGGAACCCTCTAGTTATTCAGACAGAGGGGTGTACAAGTGCTTCATACAGAATAAGGGTTAGAAAAGGGTTTGCTCAGCTCAGGAACTGGTGTGTTCAATAATGCTAACCCTGCAAGGGAGCCTTACAAAAGATCCTAAGCCCCAGGCAACTCAGAGTTCAACAGATGAATTTGCAATTGTTAACTGGAGTCAATGCGAATCTACCCAAATATCCACAGTAGGAAACAAACCTCTGAACCCTCTTAGAAACTAAACTACATGGAGTAGTCTCCATTCCTAGTCTGAGTAGCAAATGAAGTTAACACATAAAACATCGTAATGAAGCAAAAGAGGCCTGACTTCCATCTCACCAAGGAAGAAGGACATGTCTCACAGACTCTTTGTGTGGTGCCCCCACTACCCAAAGTGACCATGTTGCCTTCCTATTTTAAAAGAAGAAAAGTTAAGCAAAGACTCACAACATGGTCCAGCAATTTTATGCCTAGATATAAATCCAAAAGTTCCTGGTACCAATGTTCTTGGCAGCACTGTTCACAATGGCTACAAGGTGGAACAACACAAACGCCTATAAGTAAATGAATGAATAAACCAAAAATATAGGACATACAACAGAATATCAACACCCATAAAAAAGGAAATTGTGATATATGCTATAATGTAAAAAGAATTCTGAAAATATGTTAAGTGAGGTAAGCTGGAGACAACAGTCACACACAATATTGCTCCATTTCCAGATACCTATACAAACGTACCAACAGAAAACAGAATGGAGGGTGCCAAGAGGAAGGGGCAAAAGAGAATGGAGGGCTCATTTAATGAGCACAGTGTTTTGCTTTTACAGTTAAAATTGCTCTGCAGATCAACAGTAATGGTGATAGCCCTTATGACGGATGAGGGTGTTTAATGTCCCAGAACATTATATTCCGAGCAATAAATTTATCGTGATAAAAAGAAAACGTAAGAACAAACCTACACACAAATAAACATGAGATGAAAACAGCTTGTTTCTTCCTAGCAATCACAACACCCACAAAGGAAATGGGCAATGACCAGCCACATTCCTGAACTAGTGAGCAGTCATTTTCTGGAAGACAGCACCATGAAAGGAAACCGTCTCACACTAACAATGAGGAAACTGCACAGCCAGTGATAGGTTATTACAAACAAGCATTTCATGCCTTGATGAAAGTAAGCCCCTTTGGTCAGTATGTTGACATGAGAGTCATCTCTGGCTTTTTTGCATTAAGGAAACATTATCTGTAAGAGTCATAGCATTTATCACCTTGGTTGACTCAGAGAAAGCTACTTGAAGATGATGGGCTGTGGGAAGAGGGCCTCCAAAGTTGTCCAGTCCTTATTACCCAACAAGAGGGGAAGCACCGAATTATGCAAACAAGCACCTAAGTGTTGGAGTTCAAGAATAAGAATATAGAATGCAGGCCGGGCGGTGGTGGCGCACGCCTTTAATCCCAGCACTTGGGAGGCAGAGGCAGGTGGATTTCTGTGAGTTCGAGACCAGCCTGGTCTACAAGAGCTAGTTCCAGGACAGGCTCCAAA
>NC_022013.1:40528726-40549502 GCF_000317375.1 Microtus ochrogaster | reverse complement strand
ATATATATGAATAAAGAAAACCAGTGAGAAAGTCAGCACATACCTATAACCTCAGCACTCGGGAGGCTGAACAGGAAGATGGCAAGTTTGAGGTTAGCCTGTGATTTATGGTGAAGTTTTGGCTCAAAACACAAACAAGTAGTATGACGGCAGTGGCACACGCCTTTAATTCCAGCACTCTGGAGGCAGAGGCAGGAGGATCTCTGGGCCAGCCTGGTCTACAGAGGGAGTACCTGGGCAGCGAGAGCTATACAGAGAAACTCTGGCTCCCAAAACAACAACAACAACAACAACAATAAAATCTAAGCAGGACAGCAGGGGACAACATAGGAGTCATGTGGTCTTAATATATTAGGAGCCTTTAAAAATGAGGAGGGGAACTAGAGAGACGGCTCGATTTTTAAGAAGTGGACAGCACTCTTACAGAGGCCCTAATTTCAGTTCCCAGCAGCTTGTAACAGTCTGTAATTCCAGCTCTAGGAATCCATGCCTCTGGCCTCTGAAAGATCCCCTTTACACACACACAATAAAAAATAAAATAAAATATTGGGGGAAGGTTCTCTGGACACTCAGTTTAGAGCTAATATTAGATCCAGGTTGGACAGGGAACCTTTCTAAAGTTATCAGCATCCTTGATTCACTACCTGACCCAACCCTAACTTGCAAGATCTTTCTTGTCCCCAGAGAGGATGCACAGTGGTAAGCCACACCTCCTCAGAGCAGCAGAAGGCTCTACACCTCATGAGCCATATCAACCAAATGCAATTAAGAAACGAGAAAATGCACTGTGGCCAGTAGCTAAGAACAAAATAGCTAGAGGTTTTAAATAGTCATCTACAAATCAATCCATTAAAAGCAAAATATGCATTGATTTGGTATTTCTCTCCAAAAACTACTATAGTAATTTTATAGTACCCAGCATCACAGAGCACCACGAAGAGGTGGTATCAGATTAAAAGAGAGATGAGAAACGCAATACAGCACTTCCTGGGGGTGACAGATCTGAGAACCGTCATGTATCAGATACATGACTCCAAAACCAAAGCAAAGAAACAGGCCAGCTTTCCTACCTCCAGGGGAAACCATGGAATATACTGAACTCAACTCTGAACACCGACTCACACTTCAGCATAGTCTACAATGAAGGATCTTCTGTCCCATAGGACTGGTTTTTCTACAACTTCTCTTTGATCATAGCTTTGATGCTGGGAGCCATGGTTCTTTCAGGGAGATTTTTACAAGGAAAAGATTGGTTTCAAGTAAGATACGCAGCAATTTAGAGGCTATCTTTGACTTACCAAAAGCTTGAGTCCCCTTGTGATTACTGTGATAGATTATGGAAAATGCAAATTCTGCTGCAATTTCCACTAATGAGTATTATCTTGATTTACAATAAAAGAAAGTTCTAAATACAAATTAAAATTATGTTTCTTTTATATAGGTTTAAAAAATAGTCAAATACTTGGTAGCTCCTTATGACTCATCCTAATAGTAAGAACCATGCTTGCTGGCTGGTTTTAAAGATAACCTTGAAAATATCTGGAACCAAGAGAACAGAAAATTTGCAGTGAGACACACCTGAAATCCCAGCACTCCAGAGGCTGAGACAAAATCAGGAGTTCAAAGTCAGCCCGGATTATATAGAAAGACATCAGGCAGGAGGTGAGAGGAAGAGTAGTAGAGAGGGAAGTAGGGGAGGAATTACCAGCTTGTGACGTGAAGATTTCTGAATGATCTATAAGCTACTAAGTCCACACGAACCTATCATTATGAACTAACAGGGATGGTGGGAGAGTGCTGGAGGCAAGGTTCTTTAAAGGCTTGAATGCCAAGAAGGTCAGACTGTGGTCTGACCCAGAAAGGCATCCAGACTACCAGCAACAACTTAGTGGGTGGGAGCTGTCTCCTGGGACACGGCGGTGTGCATGTAGATACCTGTGGAACGCCCAGCCAGTCGTCAGCCTGCTGCATGGCTTCTCGCGCATTATCCACTGGCCTCTGTGGGTCCCAGGATTCCCAGTCTGGGCACAGACCTGTTCGCGACACAGGAAGGGTGCTTTTAACATTAGTTGACAAAGAGATTAAAAGAAGTCATGTGCTGATAACACAACCATTTAGTCTTTTTACTCAGCAATTTCCACCAACTTAATAACTGTACATCTGAGGCGCAAAAAGTACGATAGTTAAGAGCATGTCAGCATGGAAACTATTCAGCCTGAGCAAAGACACGCTTATAGGACACTGTTCTGACAGCAAGAACGGGGCTACCCATTGCTTCAAGGTCTATTAAAACAAAGAAGGCCTATAAAACTTCTTGGGCTTGGTGCCTTTCTACAGGAAAGGTATTCTTTTAATACTATGCCTGGATATATCTAACAAAGATTGAACTAGCATCCTATGTGATTCAAAACTCCAGTTGCCCAAATGCACAACCCTAGAGCCATTTAAAAGGCCCTAATAAGTACAAGAAGTAAAGCTCTCTGCTTTAAACTCAGAAGAGCTAGCATAAATTGTGCCTTTGGGTAGAAGAAGGAAGGAAGAGGGCACTAGGAAATGAGCTAATACGACACTTTTAAAAAATGGCATTTATTTATTTGTTATGTATGTGTAGTGTATAGATACATGCACATACCACGGTGCCCAGAAATAAGTTTTCTCCTTCTACCATGTGGGTATCAGGGATTGAACATGGGTCATTGAGACTTGATGGCAAGGGCCTTTACCTACTGAGCCAGCTTGACGGCCTAATGCTACTCTTTGAATTAGTCTTGGAAGATTCAAGCTTGTGGGCGGTCAAGGAGGAATGAGGCTTTGATGCAGCCTTTTCTCCCTGACACCAGTGAGTTCTGCTTTGAGTGCACTGAGATTTGTCACTTTGCTCAGTATTCATGTGCCCAGCTCACGTAGAATACTCAGTAAATGGAAGATATAATTATCAAAGTATGGTTTTTTAATAAAAATAATTTGGGGGTGGCATATAAACACTGGTTCTAGCTTTTCTACTGTGTGTGAGCCAGTAAACTCTACCCATCAATCCAAGCCTCTAGTGAGGATAATTACATCTTGGTGTCCACTCAACCACTCAGGAAAGAGCCTATCCAGGTTGGAAAAGGCTCTAACTGGATTCACACCAAGTAGTATTCTGCAGCAATACCGAGAGAAAGGGGCAAAGAAAGCCATATATAGTCAAACTAGTAGTTAATAAAAACAGTCACTTTCCATTCAGCAGAAGACTTTAGATTCCCATGCCAAGCCACTGAAGTGAGCCACATGTTTTCTTTAAGCCAAATTGGAAACGAGGCACCAATGTGGGAAGACATAGGACTGGAATCTGGATTATAACCCCAAAGCCTGCTCAAAATTCAGGCTCTGGGGCTTCTTTGGTGATCTGAATAGCTGACTGGATACACTGCCAAAAAAGGTATGGACAGACCTTTGAAAGAGCACACACAACATTTGTGGCTCATCCTCTGTCTTACAATGGACCAAAACCAGGAGGCCCACACCAGTTACCACATCAGTTACCACAAACAACCTTTCTCATAGAAATCCAGGTTTGGGACCTACACGCTCCACCCTAGAGAGATGGTTTAGGCAATTACAGGCACTTACCTGGAGCACAGCTGTCTACTAGGGCTCCCAGAGCTTTGCCATCTTGCCAGTTCTGATTAAAGTTGGTGATGGGCAAGTATGGGATCTTGTTCTGAATCCATCCCAGCAGCCTCTGCTTTGGCGTCTGCTTTTTGGCATCATCATCCCCTTCATCTTCCCATACAGGCATGGAGATGGAGTAATGAAGGATCAAAGTCCATACCAGGCCCAAGATGAGCTTCAGGTTTCCGTCGACAATGGCTTTGCTATCTGGGAAGACAAGACAACAGCTTGGTCACTCTGAGTTACACAAAAGTGTGTCCAGCTCTTTGTACAAAGTTAATGGGACCCTCGTCCACAGGGAACCGTACTGAGATACCTCAGTGTGAAAGGGTGTAGTACTAGGATCTGATTGAAAGCATCTTTAAATGGAAAGACTCCAGCAGCAATCCAGCGTGTTTGTTAACTGCTGCCCTGGGTCATTATATTACTGTCTCTACTTTTCCGCATGCTTAAAATTCTCCAAACAAAGAAATATTAAATTTTAGAGAAGTCCATGTTTGAAGTCCGGCAGATGAGATAGATCAACAACAAACTACCATTGCCACAGATGAGCCCCTGATTCAGCATCCACAAATGGATGTCAAGATGGCAAGTGGTCAAAAGCTTGGAGGCAGAAGATATACTTGGGACTGACATTTAAATATGATGGGAGATGTAGGAAAAACTTCTGACTACTAGAGAAACTGATGAAGAGACATAAATTAACAAAATGGAATTCCCCAGTGCTCTTTGTCCAGGAGTTGGTGATTTGGTTGCCTCTCCACTGAAAGACGGCTGAAACGAAGAACTGATCCTGGGCAGGAGACTCAAGATTGTGATACAATTCCCTCTTCAAATGTAGAAGACATTCAAAGAGAGGGCTGCACACATGTGGACACCAAGAAATGATCTGAGGGCTTAATGGGTAAAGGTGCTCGCTGCCAAGCCTACGATTTCAATGATGAAAGTGGTTTTCCTCTCTTCTCTAAGCACATAAACACACACACACAAACACACACACACACACACACACACACACACACATTCTCTCTCTGTCTCTCTCTCTCATACAAAAATGTTATAAAATAATAAAAAAAATGACCTGAGGAGTCTTTCACATTGAAGCAAATTAATTCACAAGTAACTTAACACTTCCAAGCCTGCAGTAAATGTAACTACTATGGTGCCGTTTCTCCCCAGTTGGCCTACCCCACTGTTTTGTACCTAAGTTTCTGGCTGTTTTTCTTTCAATTAAAGTGGATGTTTCCAAGGCTGCAGAAATGTTCAGCCATTAAGAGCACACACTGCTTTTCTAACAACCTGACTTTGGCTCGTAGCATCCATGTGTGGCTCACAACAACTCGCAGCTCCAGCTACAAAACCTCATGCCTCAGCTAAAAGGGTGTCTGTACTCACGTGCAGACACAGCTACATCATTTTAAAATAATAAAAATGAATCCCAAATTGATGTTTCCTTTAGAGCTTCAAATATAAATAAATCACTTCAGAAATACAGACAATAAAAGGTGTGTGTGTGTGTCCCAGAAATAATAATGGCGTGCAATCTGTACTACTGTCCCTTGTTTGCTGTTCTGATTTTATATCTTTCTGCACAAATGTTTAAATGTTTCTTTTTACTAGCAATTATATCAGAGTCCTCTTTTCCCTATAAAAACTTGTTTCTGTTTATATTCCTATCTATACATTTAAGAGGCTGACTTCCCCCCTTCAGTCTTACCAATGTTGACTTATAAATCACATTCATCTCTGCTGCTCAGACACATCACTCATTCAGAAGATAGTTAAGCTAATGCAACCAGAAAAGTCTCTGTAGACAAGCCTAAATCGGGGCTCCTTTCTCAATCCTATCCCTGACTCAGAGAGTTTGTCAATACCCTGGCCAGTTGTGTCCTGATTTTTGTTTCTTTTTTGAGGCTGACTCTTGTACTGTAGTCTAAGCTGGCTTCAAATTTGTGGTTATCCTGTTGCTTCCCAGGTGCTAGATTACGGGCATATAATACCATGCCTGGCTCTCTGTTCACCCACCTTCCCCCTGCACCCATCAAAATTTAAACACTATCTTTAGAGTTGATCTTTATCCCTCCTTCCACATCATCAAAAATCACCCGTCATCCTACTGAGACCCAAGTTGAAAACGTCGTTAACTGTTTTGGGATCCCCTTCAAGCCTCTGGTACAGTTTCTACAGCGTGTCATCTCTTGGCAAATATTTGAACATTCCAATAGATGTGCAGCTCCTCCCTCTCCTGGTATCTCTGAGAGCCGTGAAGGTCAACCGCTGATGTGGGAGTGTCATATATCAATCTGTTGATTTCATTGATTAAGCAAGAAAGAAACTGCTTGGCTGGCCCTCATAGGTTAAAACATAGGTGGGAGGAGTAAACAGAACAGAATGCTGGGAGGAAGAGGAAGTGAGCTCAGACTCGACAGCTCTGCTCTGGAGCAGAGACGTCATGCTCCCCTCTCCTGGGCAGACGCATAGCTCTGCTCTCTGAGGCAGACGCGATGAAGCTCCGACCCAGGATGGACGTAGGCTAGAATCTCCCTGGTAAGCCACCTCATGGGCTACAAAGATTATTAGAAATGGGCTAGTCCAGGTGCGAGAGTTAGCCTAGAAGAGGCTAGATAGAAATGGGCCAAGCAGTGTTTAAAAGAATACAGTATCCGTGTAATTATTTAGGGGCATAAGCTAGCCATGTGGGTGGCCGGGGTGCTGGGGATGCAGCCCCGCCGCTCTTATTACTACAAACCGCTATTTAAACAGTCTCTACATCGTAGTTCTAGTTGGGTACCTCTGTTCGTCTCAACTAACTGATGGTGCCCGCTGTCCAATCAAATTTCTTAAGCTCATAGAATCTAAACAGGTACCAGTCAGTTGGCCTGAGGCTTGTCACATTCACCCAACCAAACATGGCATACTCAGGTTCAAAGCTGGCCTCTTCCACGATGACAGCCGACTTGCATTGCAGGACTGCTTTATGTTCTGGTTTCTTTGCCTCCGAGAACCTTCACCCTGTCTTCCTGTGGAGTACACTCTCACAGACGCCAATGCTGATGGTGCTACACGCACAACCGCATGTGTGCCGGGATCCTTTCCTTCAACATCAGGACTGCCTACCAGACCCTCTGCCTTTTACTCCCACAGCAGGACCACAGTGGGACACTGAGCATTCTTCAGCTGCCGATTGTCCCACCTTGAGGCACCTGAACAGTAAAGACAAACCAAACTGCACACAATGTGGAAGCAGCTTAACACATTGGAGACATCAATAACCTCTTGCACTGTGAGGGTTAAGAAGCCTCACTCCACCACAGGCATAAGTCTGTAAAACTCAAACTTCCCTGAGGTGTGTGTGAAACAAATGCTTTTCAGAAGGAGACTTGCAGCCTGCCTAAGCACAAGGCCCTCCTGGGTTCAATCTTTAGCATAAGAAAAAAGGACAAATCCCATCTGGGTGTGGGAGTACACATTTGTAAGCTCAGCACTAGAAAGACCAAGGCGGGAGGATCCTCAGGAATTCAAAGTCAGTGAGTTCATGCTCAGCCTGGGTTACAAAGCAAGCAAGACACTGTCTCAAAACACGTGTATGCCTAACTGCACGGGCAAAATTATCTCATAACTTGAAGTCAGATAGCTCTATTTCTATACAGGTTACATATGTTGCTTTAAAGGAGAAAAGCAAAGTCTTTTTCAAGCAGATCCAGTCAAAGTCTGAGCCAAATTTATAAAATATACAATGCTTAAAACTTCTGTTTCCAATGAGTTCAAGGTGGGTGTCCTAACAGGAAAGCCCCCTTTATGGCCTTCCTGGGATACATGATACCTTCATTCTGCTAGTCTAAGAAGCTGGAGGGAGGACAGGCTTCATTCCAAAAGTGAGTTTTGACAGGTAAAGGCTCAAATGTTTAGCCCAGCTCTTAGAACAATAAAAAGATGGAGACTTGCCCAAAAGACCTCCCCAGTTCCCATCCACAGGAAACAGGAGACTTCCTAGGCCTTGAGAAGGAAATGTTACAGGGCATCCCAGTGTGCATGTCTGGCTATTGCTATGGGCCTTGTGTGCTGTGTAGTGCTCATTCTGACACACAAGAGGAGGAAAAGACCAGAGTGGACCAAAGCATCCCCAGAGTAAGAGGCTGGAGGGCCACTAGCTTTCATCAACGAAACAAACCGGCGCCCAGCAAGTCTGCCCAATCTCCCACACTCTGCTTGGACTGGAACCTGGCCATGGATTTCTCCTCCCCAAATCTGACCAATCATAGCTCCCACATAACTACCCTGGCAATTGACAACACTGCCCCCAAGCCACACACTTTCTCAAACTACCTACAATTGTCTAGTTACTTTTAAATGACAGCATTGGCCCTTTTCTTTTTTCAATAGCTAGAAAGTCAATTTAAACTACTATAAATTCTAAGATGGAATATTTTTATATCAGTTCTCTAGTCCTTGTTAAGAAGCATTTGTATGTGGAATGGGGTCAATTATGAGGTGAGTACCAGATATTTTAAGCATTCTGCAGAAGCAACTTTGAAAACCTCCTTGAAGGGCCAGTTCTCCAAGAGTCAATGCTGTGGTAACTTTCACCTCTCTCAGCTCTCATCAACGAGGCTTAGACCCGTACAACTATGTTCCGTATTTTGTGCATCTAGTGCTATCCTGGCACATCTTGGGAGTTCCTGGCTGCTAATGATTAACCAAGGTAAGGGGTAGTTAGTGAGCCTGGAGAACAGACGTGGGTGGAGAACATTCCATAGTTTTACTCTTCTGAATGAGAACAATAGGCCATCCTTTGGCCACAAAATGGCTGGCTACAGGGCCATAAACAGGCAAGAAGTGACACCAGAAATTAAGAAGCGAAGAATGTCACCAGGGCCACAGAAACAGAAAGTTCCACATTCTCTGCTCTCTGTCCACTGAGCAACTGTTACCTGCTAAGAGCCAGTGTGGCTCAGAGCCTGAAGTACAGACAGTTAATACATGAAAGTATGCTCTACGTGCTTAGCCACTGGGAAAATGCAAGACAGAGCTGCACTGAAATTCGCTGCTTCTGTCAGAACGGCTAACATTAAAAACAAAACGAAACAAAAAACAAACAAGGGTCTGAGAGACAGCTCAATGGTTAAGGTGGTTAAGGCACTTTCTGCTCTTGCAGAGGAAGGGGGCTTGGATATCAGCATCCACATGGCTGTCTCCAACTTGCTCCTGGGATCTGGTGCCCTCTTCTAACCTCCAAGGGTATTGCATGCACAGGGCACACTTGCATAGGTGCAGGCAAACACACCCACATAAAAACAACAAACACAGGCAAGGTGGAGGAGGGGAGGAAGGCACCTTACAAAATGTTGGTGGGAAAATACACTACAGCAGCCACTATAGAAGGTGCCTTCCTTGTGCCAGGCTGATGGTGGTGGTACGTGACTTTAATCCTAACACTTGGGAGGCAGAGGCAGGTGGATCTCAGAGTTTGAGGCTAGCTTACTCTACAGAGTGAGTTCTAGGACAGGCAAGGCTGTTACATAATAAAACCCTGTCCCAAAAAAACTAAAAGTTAAAAGTCAACTTACCATATGATTAAGCTGTACCATTCATTCCTGGATACACAGCCTTACCAGAGATACCTGTCCATCCACGTGTGCTGCTGTATGGCGGAGTTACAAAACCATCTTAGATCTCCACTGATGGAAAAGTGGTGTGTGCATCCGTGTGTGTGTGTGTGCACGCACATGTATACAATGTAGAATATATACACAGCTATAAAGAATAAAAAACAAATTGTGCTATTTGTAGAAAAATAGATAAAACTCAACAAATATATTGAGTAAAAAGAAAAATATTTCCATATTTCTATATGGAAGCTCGGGAGTATGTACAAACATGCATGTACACACACACACAAGCACATGAGGAGAACTAGCAGAGAAAAGGGTGAGAAAAGGTAACCAGGAGTGAATACGGTCAGAGCACCCGATACATGTGAACAAAAACACCAAAATCCACTGCTTACTACAATAAATATATACGGGCTAAAAAGCGAACAGCAGAGAATCAGCTGTGGAACCATCAGTCCAACTAGATTCTTCTCTCTGGATAAGGCAGCACTTCTCTGAGCTTTATTTTCCTCATCTGACAAACAGGAATCATTATATTCAACAACTCCATAGGGTATGGTGTGAGGTGTGAGACCAGAGAACGCCAAGAGTTGAGTGTGCTGTCTGGAACACAGCAGGTGTTAATAAGTTTTCCTCCTTCCCCGCCTGCATTAATTTACCTACTCTTTCCCTACCGTGACAAACATTCTTTCTCAGAGACAGAAACATATTCCAATTGTCATTTCTATGCAGAGAAAAAAAGTAAAGGGCTTGGTGGATTTAAATGCAGTTAAACTGTCCAACTATCACCTCTCTGAGCCAAGCCATTCATTAGGAGGGCCAGAACCTCCAAGGCTTCTCTCCTCCTGACTACCACATTACTGTCAATCTGGGGAAAAGAGTTGAGATCTCCATTAAGCAAGACACCAGTGGGCTGAGCAGTAAAAGACCCACATGGCCTGAGAAGCTCCTTTCCCAACAGACGTCCCAGAGACTAGCAAGGAACTGAATCTTGCAAAAGGAACTTGGTATTCCGGGCAGACCATCTGGGCCAGGTGCTCACCCCTGTTTGGCTGTCCTGATTTTAATTAAGGTGCCTTGTTGGTGGTCCCCAACTTTCCTGGCCTGGAACTCCCCATCTCCTCAGCTAAGCCTAGAGGGAAGGTCAGGGAGAGCCCAGGAAGGACAGGTTCTAGGAATATTCTCGGCTCCATCACCTCTTCTCCCTACACTTCAGTTCCCACACCTGGAAAAAGAGATGATGCTGACATACAAGCCCAGCCCCCGCGGGGTGGGGGGGAACCCCCGCTGTAATAAATAGCAGTGCCTCTCAACAACTCCACAGCCAGTTTTCATGAAGCGCTGCTGCTGTTACTATGCCTTGCTCAGAGCAGAGGTCTTCCTGTTGTTGTTTGCCTCAGTTGCTGGTGAGCCTGCATTTCCTGTATAAGACTGCTCCCAGATCATCCTGATCATCCTGAACTGTACAGTTCTCCTGGGCTGAGGAGCCAGAGATAGCAGGACCTGGGGCTCACTGGTATTGTGAGGCTGACTTATATGGAAGCCCCACAAACCATTCCTGAGTTGGAGTCTTCAGATGTTCAAACACGACACCTGGAATCCAAAGGGAGCAACACACAACTTGCTTCAGTCCCTCAGTGAAAATTTAGCAGGATGAAGCCTATCTACACCGAGTCTCGGTGAAAGAAGATCCATCTTGGTCAGGGTCATATTTCTGATATACTATATACGGCTCTTCTCCTCACACTGCAGGTGAACTGCTCCAGGGGCTCCCTAGGTAGGATTAAGAGGGGCCAGGTGGCTTCACTCCTATCTGTACTTTGGCATCTTCCCAGAGCCTCAAACCAACAAAACACTAGACAAGGCAGAGACTTAGAACCATGGCTCTGATGCTGGAAAGTATCTGTGGCAAAGGGCATTAAAATCCTTCCTCCCCTTCTTGATCCTAGGCATGTGACTTCCAGAAAAATGGTTCTCTCAGCCTCTCTGGACTTTTAACAGTGTAGCTGTCCCTAACAGACAGTGAGAAAAAGTAAAGTATGCCACTACTCTAGTCCTGCATAATGGGTGGATATGTCCCTGACTGCGAGCCAGAGCCTTGTACTACCTCCTGTTGTGACCTGACCATTGGAAAAAAAAACAAAAAGCAAAACAGAATCAGGTGCCCTGTCTCCCTAAAGATCGATAACAACAAGCACATTTTCATTCTTTTCCAGTGGTGCTCCTGATGTTATTGTCCATCTGTCCATTAGTTCATCCCCACCACCACACGTCCACCTAAGCCTTTTTGTTACAGGTGGGTCTATTTCAATATAGATTAACCTTGCTCCAAAATAGTCCATGAAGAGAATGGCGTATACTGGATAATACAGTGAAGAACCAGTCAAGGTAGAAAGATGATAATTTTTGGCTTTTGAGTCCCCATACTACACTATGATTAATACACATACATACATATCACACACACACACACACACACACATAAATAAATCAGAATAGAAGCTAGAAAAAATAATGGTGAACAGGATGGGTATTCAATTACAAACTTGTAAACGTTGAACCTAGTTACAAAATCAGATCAAGGTGGCTTCTTTGGTTTGCATTTCCTTCAAATAACCCAGCTCATGTTACAAGTCATAGAAGCCTATTAGAGATGGCAGGCTGCCCAAAGATTATGAAATAATAAATGGAACAAAACTTCCAATTTAAAGTGGAGAATAGGAATAAAGCTGAGGGAAATTTGAAAGAATTTATACCAGCTGGCTCCCAACATCACCATCAGAGCGAGGATGAAGTCGGAGGAAAGAAATTCACAGCAGAGATGACAGCATTTTTTCCTGTTTCCCAACATGGACACATTTGGGACGGCACGGGATACTAAGTCATGATATAGCTTAATCGACAGCTAGTACTTGTAGTTTAAGTCTTTTTGATCCCTAGTGATACAAGAAGGCCTCTGAACACATCTCACAAAGAGATTGGCTGCCTCGTTGCAGGTAGAATGCCTGTTTCCAACATTTTTAGGGAAAAAAGCATGGGGTGGTGGTGGTGGTGGTGGTGGTGGTGGTGGTGTGTGTATGTGTGTATGTGCATGTGTGTATTTGTCTATCTGTCTGCCTGTCTGTGTCTACTCAAAGAAAGAAGAATGGATCATTTAATGAAATCAGTAACCTAATGATGAAAAAAGATTGGTCAGGGACTGGACAGCTGGAAGCTGACATGCCCTGCCTTGGGGGTTAGGAAAGCCCGAGTCATCCCTAAATGCAGAAACCTGCTAGCTATGGGGCTAAGAGGGGGCCACTTCCTCACACCTGGACTCACCCTATCAAGTGGGTGTGACACCAATAAAGCAGGCAGCGAACTCTCCATGACAGTTTCGTCACATCCACAGACTATGGTGAATACGATCATTACCAATGTAAAAATGTCAACACACACAAGTATAGGAACGGAGAGTGTGCCGCTAGCACCGTGAGAAAGGCTTAGTGTGTACAGACTGCTCACCACTGAGGGCTCCAGAACTCCGCCTTCCACACAGAACATTCCATCTGCTAACAACCACAGAGTGGGACCCATCAGGACCTTGGATGAAAGCTGACAGAATCAAGATGCTCTTTGCTCGGTGAGCTGCTGAGTGAACTGCTGGTTTGCTAAATTCTGCAGGCCACCCTGACCCTACCAGCAGATTGCAGAATGGTCCCATGCATGAGAGAAAATTAAATTCAGGTTCCCTAAATTCAATTCGAAGCACAAAGTGTTGAAGAAAGTTCCTGAGCAAGATTTTTGTTTTGTTTTGGTTTCTGGTCTAATTTGAGGTGGATGAGGAGGTATTAAAAATGATTAAATCAGCCTAATATATCAGTACAATTTAAACCCCACAGTCAACAAGCAGTTAAAGAAATTGTACAAACAGGAGAGTAGCAGGTTGCTGTAAAAAGAATACAAAAGATCTGCTTGTTCCTCCTACAGGGGCAAGCACTGATTGTGGATTAAGAAAGTGAAGGAAACAAGAACCTGCACTCAACTGTCCTCTCTGACTCTAGCAAGAAGACTAAAAAGATGACAGCAAAGAAGGACTTTTGTGTGTCATTGTTGATACATGCTTTCATATTGTTAGGACTCAGGCATTATGATGGTCCCTGTCATCTGGCAGAATGCACTCAGGCAGTAGCCTGGCCAGCCTAGGGTCCTATGACTGCTATGTCACACTACAGTGTGTAGACTGGTGCAAAAGCAAAAGATCCCTTTAAGAGACAAGCTCCGCCCATTCCCGCTCCCCCTCCCCTCCTTCTTCTGAAGAGGCAAACAGGTCTCTTTCTCTGTCTCTGTCTCTCCCTTTCTCTTTCCTCCCCATTCCCTTTTCTCAAAAAAATCTCCCCACTCAAGCTCTGCATGCATGGCGTATTTGGCTTCCTCCCACCAAGGTCCCTCTCCCACAGAATCATAACACACACACACATTGCTTGTATTTTTAATTTTCATTTTTATTTATTTATTTGTTTTGTTTCGGGACAGGATTTCTTTGTGTAACTCTGGCTGTCCTGGGACTCACTCGGTAAACCAGGCTGCTCTTGAATTCAGAGATCCACCAGCCTCTG
Source organism: Microtus ochrogaster (assembly GCF_000317375.1). Classification (NCBI taxonomy): domain Eukaryota; kingdom Metazoa; phylum Chordata; class Mammalia; order Rodentia; family Cricetidae; genus Microtus; species Microtus ochrogaster. The sequence continues at coordinate 40,535,638 of NC_022013.1, read as the reverse complement.
CTGGGATTAAAGGTGTGTGTGCTGCTGCCATCACCTGGCTAGTATTTCTTTTTAATTTTAAAATTACAGTCATTCTTTTTAGAAGTAAATTTTTACACATAGTACCAAAACATATAGTAAGAAACTTTTTACCAGGTGGTGGTGGCACACGCTTTCTACTTAGGAGGTAGAGAGAAGCAGGCGGATCTCTGTGAGTTCCAGGCCAAACTGATCTACAAAGCGAGTTCCCAGTCAGCCAGAGCCGTTACTGGGAAACCCTGTCTTGAAAAATAAAAGGAAACTTTTAAATAAAATTTCTAGCAGGTTCTGTAGGATTCCAGGAATGCGGGGAAATTAACAGGCAAGGGGCTTTATCTAGTGATAAGAGCAGTGGGTTTGGTAGGCTTGTATGCTAGTGGAAGGGAGCACTTGGGTGAGCAACAGCTCAGGTCATTTGCTTACAGGCCCAGTCCTGAAGAGACAGAGCTGCTTATGAACTGAGCAGTTTGGGTGGAGAGGCACAGAGAGGCCCTGTGCCGTAGGTTTCTCCTAGGATTTTCACGGAAGATCAAAAAGAAAACTTTGCAGTTTTGCTCAATAGTTTTTCTGAGATGTTCCCTCCCTCACCTTTCTCACAGTGAAAAGGCAGATGCCTCATGTCTCAGCAGACACTCATCATCCCTCCTGGACCCGCAGGCACCCAAGCCTCTGAGGTAGCCTCTGTCCTTTCCAAACAGCTTGAGGGAGTAGGGACTCTGCTGAGATCACACAGCAGGAAGACAGTCATCTGGCTGCCTCTGGGCGCAGTTTTCAGGACAACAGCAACAAAATTTAACTTCATGACTCTTTCCCTGACATCACAAGCAATCTTGCAAGATTCAGAAACCAACCTGACTTAGTGCAATTACCTCCTTGAGTCCTCACAACTGCTGTGAGATAGATACCACTGTAAGCGCCATTTAAAGATTAATAGGAGTAAATTCAGTCCAAAGTACAGCTCCCAGAAGTGAAGCAGGGGTCTGAATTTAGGTCACTGACTCCAAAGTCTGCTGTTGACCATCCTTCCCTGGAGAACCGAACAGGCACACAAAGGAAGAGACGAATGTATGACAAAGTTGTCACAAATGCCTCAAAGACTAAAAAAGGATTTAAAAAAAATGTTAAGGGTTACATCACCCTCTTAAAAGATATTTATTATTGTGCCCTTGAATTCTGTCTCCTGACAAACGATCTTGGCAACTAGATAAACAGACCAAACACAGCAAATCAGATTCACTGCTAAACGGGGGAACTCCATCTAACATTCCTTAGGCACGCTGTCCAAAGTTCAGAGCAAGCGAGTGACACACAATTAATCTCCACAGCGTTAGCCCAGCCACCAGCTGCTGCTGGACTGCAGGAAGAGTTGGTCTGAGCCAAATCTTTTCATTGCCAGTTCTTCCTCTATGGCCTGTGTGGATCAGAAGCTGCCTCTAGCCCGGAAAGCATGGCTGGAACTGTCCAGCCTACACTTGGCTCCAGGAGCACTGCCCAGTGTTTCCAGACCACACTTAAACCTGGTCCCAGCCTTCCACCACCCGGATCACTGATCAGCATTTTCTTTAATTCAGCTCATCCCTGCTTCACATTCCTTAAGTGACGATGCCCATGAAATTACAGATTTAAAACACTAGTTACATTTTTAAAACACTCATGAAAATACTAGTTCTAACTGTCAAAGGTTAGTCGCTTAACCGTATCATCTTGAGTACCATGTCTTAGAAGAGATCACATCAGACATCCATCCACCAGTTTGTCAAGACCAAAAAGAGGGGCTGGGTGGGGGTAGTGGGGACATGGAGTATTTTTGGCTAAGTAGCATTAGTAACACACTAAACAACTTTCTTTTGTTTCCCAATAGATTCCCCTGTGTTAGTGGTTTTTCAACCTTCCTAACGCTGGTTCTTTAATAGAATCATGTTGTAGTGTCCCTCAACCAAACATTATTTTTGTTGCTACTTTATAACTGTAATTTTATTACTGTTATAAATTGTAATATAAGTATCTGATGTGACCCCTTGGGGACTGTGAACCAGGGGTTGATAACTGCCACCCTCTGTAGTTCAAGCTAGTTTTAGACTCATGACCGTCTTGCCTTAGTTCTCCTAATGCTGGAATTACAAGCATGCATAACCATATTTGGCTAATTTTTTGTTTTTTGAGTCTTGTTACATTGCATACTTCTAAACTCAATCAAACCCTGAGGCAGGTACTAAAATATCCAGCTCCAAACAATTCCACTGCTACTGGGCTCCTCAGAACTTCAACACACAAATTCATACTGACAATCTCCAAGAAATGACTAGGATGTCATACTCAATTCTGAGATGTTATTGGACTAGGGCGTATTTAGGGTGTGTGTGCAAGTGTATGTGCTTGTGTGTGTGTGTGTGTGCATATGTGTGTGTATTAGGTCCTAAACCCCAAAAGGAGACTGACTATGTCTCAAGATGACAGTCTGGGCTTAGTCCAGACTGGACTAATTCTGGTAATTCACACTAACTTTGAAGCCAGTGGTGCAATGGTCTATCCTGCCTATTTAAGAGACAAGCCTCACCCACTCCCATCCCTCTCCACTGAGACAAGCAGATCTTCCTTCAGCTTCTGGCCTGAGCTCCTTCCTTCTTCCTCTCTCCCTTCTCCCCACTTCTCCCCTTCCCCCTCCCTCCCTTCTTCTCTTCCCCCTACTCTCTTTCTCTCTTTCTGGTCTTCTCCCCTGTCCCTCCCCACCACAACCCACTAAATAAATATCCAACCTCACTCTGCATGTCTTGCCTAATAATAGGTCTCTGTCTCTCACCAGCTTCTCATGGGACTGGCTGACCCGCTGAGGTCTCTCACGTGCAGCGGGGCTCCCTGACTGGGATCTGCAGCCCCTCATGGCCTGTGGGCCACTTGGGGAGCCGTTTTATTTTTACCATGGCAAATGGGACACTTAAGAGTTTGTGTGTGTGTTGCACGTATATACGGAGGGCACCAAAGAGTGTGTGTGTGTTGCACGTATTATGGAGGGAACCTAACAGTTTGCGTGTGTGTGTGTGTGTGTGTCTGTGTGTATTGCACATATTGCAGAGGGCACCTAACCATTTGTATGTGTGTTGCACTTATAAATGGAGGGCACAAGACATTGGGTGTGTCTCCCTCATTTGTTCTCCATCTCTAATCTTACGTTTTGAGATGGAGTTTATCACTGAACCTGGCATCCACTGATTTAACTAACCCAGTTGGACCACAAAGTCACCTGTCTCTGTCTACCCCAGACCCCTAGATCTGCCCTAGATCTGGAGTTACAGAGGCACTTAGCTGCACTCAGCTCTTTAAATGTGGGTGCTGGGCTTTGAGCTCAGAGCTGCACGATTATTCACCAAGCTCTTGACCAACTGAGCCACTGCTGGCCTGGGAACTTTATAACAGTTTGTCTTGAGGGGACTAACACTCTGCATTTAGGGGAATTCTGCTTTAAATTCTCTTCCTGTTCTTCAAGCACGTCTTCCAAACACCCTCGGATTCTGGGAAGTGGACATCATTTTATACACAGTGGGGAGAGGGGCAGAAAAATCATTAAAGACGGAACCCGGGCAACAAGGAACAGCAACTTTCTCAAATCTATGATGTTTCTGTGATAATAAAGACAGCATAACCCTGTCAACTTGGTTATGCCAATCTAGAAGTCTTAGAGGAAAACACATCCTTTGCACACCCTCACCAGTGTTTATAGGTTCTGGTGATTACCAACTCCTGAAGCAACTTACTGTTCAATGCACAGTGTTGTGTGCCCCCCTTCCCCAGGTTCTCACTATGCCACTCTGGCTGTTCTGGTTGCTATGCTACTGCCTTCATCTCCTGAGAGCTGTGATTAAAGGTATGTACCACGATGCTGAACTACAAACTGCCATTCTTAAGAAACAAGCAATGATTGAAGTTCAGGCCCAAACCAGCCTCCTCCTTCCTGGACTTGTTTTAGAGCTTCTGATGTCAAAATAAGTAGGTAACATATTGGCATGAAGGAGGAAGCAGGGAGGGTCCCCATGGATCCAGGCCTGGCCAAGGAGGAGGAAGTAGGGAGGGTCTCCATGGATCTGCCAAGGAGGAGGAAGCAGGGAGGGGCCACATGGATCTAGGCCACTGCTGAAGTCAGTACAAAGAGGAATCCCTCAGATGGGGACCAGATTATCAAACCACGTGGAAAGGGAAAAGTTCAAACCCTCCACCTGGAACCATCCAGGCAAGAAGGAAGGCATTCTACAGGGGTTATTTGTGCTCCTCCCTTTGGCCATCAGTCTCCGGAAAGAAAGGTCCCCAAGGAGTTGGAATTTCCCCAGGAGTCTCACGCTGGGAGAAGGAAAAGGCTAAAGCCTGCTGTCAACCAGAATAGGAACTTGTCTGACCACCTGGGAGCAGAGACCGGGGCTGAAACCGTGATAAGGCAATGCTAGGAGTGGAGGGTTGGGGAGAGAACGCCAGACCCTGGCCAGGGCCTCCGCCTATGGGGGTGGGGTGGAGGCTCACTGAGCTTGTTTGTGGTCCTCTTCCTGGAGTTACCACATTAAATAACTGCCCAGTGGTGGAGTTTGAATGAGAACGTTCCCCTGTAGGCTCAGATACTCACACCCTCGGTTCCCCTGTTACGGAGGTTGTACAACATTTGGGAGGAGGAGCTTGAGAATGAGAATTCCTGAAAGAAGCCGGATCCTCAAAGACTGGCTGGATGATCACGCTAAAGTGATGTGGAGAGGCTGGGATACTGCAGGTCCAGAGCCTTAGGCCCCCCACCCGTCCCGCCCATCTTGCCGGGACCACCTTTCTGATGTATTCACCAATAAATTTTAAAACTGCCTTGATTTATGACTATCTTCGTTCTGGTACTATAAAACTCCATCAAGGAGGTGCTTCCATGTAGGGGAATTAATTAAGAAAAAAATTCCCTCACTGGTGTGTTCCCCATGTCTGAATTTTGGCTAATTCCAGGTGTAGTCAAGTTGACCACCAGGAGTAGCCAATACATTTTTGTAATATTTTAGGAGAATTTTTCAAATAAAATTAATTGGCTGTGGTCATCACAGTCAGCATTTGATCTCCATAAGATTCCCTTTCTTGACAGTTCGCTCCTGCACAGCAAGTCCTCTAAGAAGCAGGGAAGGGGGCCAACGGGATGACTCAGTAGGTAAACATACTTGTTGCAGAAGCCTGGTGACTTGAGTTCAAGCCCTGGAACCCATGTAAAAAGCGGGAGAGAACTGAGTCCACAAATCATCCTTTGGTCTGTGGCTATGACACACATGTATGTCCACATATATGTGAATGGCTGTGTGAGTTGCATGTGGGTGCATGCATACAGACACAGGAAAACAAAACCAACCAACCAGTACACCCGCAATCTTAGCACTCCAGAGGAGAACCACTGCAAGTTAAGGACTAAGCCGGTACACACATTGAGTTACTCACCAGCCAGAGTTACAAAGCACACACCTTTAGTCCTAGCATTTGGGAGGCAGGAGGAAGTGCATCTCTGAGTTTGAGAGCAGCTTGGTCTAAATAGCAAATCCCAAGACAGCCAGTGCTACACAGAGACCCTGTCTCCAGACAAGAACAAACGGAAAGAGTGTAATTTCCCTCGTGACCTGTTTTCCAAAGTACTGAGACCAAAATGTGCTTCCCTGGGCAAGCAAGGCTTGTGAATGGAAAGGAAGTGTCCAGTCACATTCTGCTTTAAAAGGTAAACAGAGCTGAGTTAGAGGGGAAAGGTGGGTGATTTAAACCTTGTTCTAGTTTACCTACCTCCCAAGGTAAAGAGCATGTTGTAAACATGTAAATTCAGAGGACTCGCCCCTACCCCACACAAGGAGCCCTCCCACAGAAAGGAACTGGATGAAATGGCAAGGACCCAGGCGTTCCATACATCTACCTTAAAACAGCCTTTCTGCCTTCCCAGCTTAAGGGCCCCACTCAGAGCTGCAAAAACAGTCCTGACACTATTTGTAGCTCCTGGAGTGTTCACACAATGAGCCAATGTTTCCAGGGACTCAGGCCAATGGTGTAAAAGCTTCTGGTTGTTCATCAGAAATCGAGAAATCTGTCTGAGGCTGCATGCAAGCAGAAGGCTCTGTCAGGCTTCATCTAATAAATTCCTCCACATCCCACCTGTGAAACTCCATGCCCATTTATTACCAAAACCGGAGTCCTAGCTTCAGGGCTTCTCCCGAGGCCTGAAGCTGGCTCCTTCAGCTAATGACGTCACTGACAAACTCCTGACAATGGCTCCCCAGAGCTTAAACCTTTGCTAATACCTAGCAAGAGCACATTCCTCCAGAGTGAGGTCATGCTGGCTAATTGTTAATCTGGCCTCCACCCCAGAGCCCAACACCACTGCTAGGAGAGGCCTATACAGTTAACCCCTGCCCCAGGGACCTTCCGAAGCTGCAAAGAGCAACCCCTAAGCAGACAAAACCTGTAAAGTTAAACATGAATTTAAGAGAAAAACTTACTCTTTAGTAAGTATGCCCAATACAACAGCTTCTAACACACAAGAACTGCCTGCCACATTAGAAAGATCTGTTCTGTTTATCTGAAATGCAAATGTGAGTTTTTATTCCTTCATCTGGCTTACACGATTTCCTAAAGTGCCAGTTACACATTACAACACACACTGTGAGGTGGGAGGAGAGAGTATGCCAGACAGCCGGGGCTGGCGCTCAGCTGGTAGTGTGCCTGAGATGAAGCCCCAGCACTATGTAATCGGGTAGAAGAAGCACATATCTGTAATCCTTGCGTGTGGGATGTGGAGGTAGGAACCAAAAAACAAAAGGAAGGAGGAAGAGCAAGGAAGAAGGGGGGAGGGGCTGAGGGATGGCAGAAGCTGGAAAAGTAAGAGTACCTTCTTAGTGTGCATGAGGT
>NC_022013.1:40514073-40528589 GCF_000317375.1 Microtus ochrogaster | reverse complement strand
TAGTAATATATATATTGCAGTTTCCTTCCATGGGAGGCGGAGGCGTGACTGTGGCCAGCTGCAGAGCAGCCAGAGCCTCATACAGAGACCTGGTTTAGAGGCAGGGAGTATGGCACAAAAATCCAGGATTCTGCACTCTCCTCACCCGTCCACAAGTGTCCTTACTCCACTCTGACTTGTGAAACAAAAAGGTCTTATGTTGCCAGGAAACCAATATGATTTATTCAAAGAAAACCTCCCAACCTCTAGCCAATGCACTGGTGGTTAGAGAAAACATCTTGACCCCACATGGAAATGAGCAGGGACATAAATCCTGCACAGCAAGGATGTCCACTCCAGACTGGAATGGCTAGGGTACAGAAGAGAAACTGAGTTGATGCTCGGGGAATGAATCTTGACAATTAAGTTTATTTCCAGAATACTACTGTTGCTGAAGTGCTTAACGTTAATTTTTAAAATTTACTACCCCTTGGCTAAAGAATATCAAGGACATAATCATTTGCATGCAAAGGATTTGAAATTGAATTCTTAATTTAGCTCAAAAACCAAAGTTTAATATGCAGAATCAATGATGATAAGGAAAGCATTTACTTGGTGAATAAACCATGACAGATTAAAATCAGCGGCATGGGTGGGTGAAGAAAACTGGCAAATGATATACTTTATAATTATAATGATAAGTTTAAGTCAGAATAGGTTCAAAATCCATCTGAAAACTAAAAATGGGAGTTGAACATAGTGGGACACACCGTAACCCAGCCCTAGAGGGAAAACAGGAAGATCAGGATTTGGAAGCCAGACATGACTATAGAGGGAGTTTCACACACACACACACACACACACACACACACACACACACACACACACACACATGAAAGTTCCAGCCACCCCACAATAAATGCTATAATAATAACAACAACAACAACAACAGCCATTACTGTGTTACAGCTAACCTCCTGGGTATGGAGGGACACTGTGATTCTCATGAAATCTCCTTGAACGCCCACTGAAACAGTAATGGATGCTTGGTACCTCCACGTAGCTCAGAGAAGTATGTAGGAGTGTAGGAATGGGGCACATGCTAGGCTTTTGGGGTGTGATTCCTAATACCACCATACCAAAAAGTGGGGGGAACATGAGACAGTGACCAAGCAAGCAAGCATGGTGGGACATTAATGACTGAAGGTCACAGACAGGCTTTTCCATGAAAAATAAATAAATAAATCCCACAACAATGAAAAACCCTTTCAAAATAAGCCAAGAATGTAGAAAATAAATACAAGGAAAAAATGATGACAGTTGACTGTTGAATATCTGTGTTAACTAACATGTATTAATTTTCTTTGCATTACAAGGAAGAACCATTGTTTTTTTTTTTCTCCCAGGTGTCAAAACACTTAAGCAACAACTCCTTAGGTACAAAGAAGCTATACCCATTTCATCTCCACACAGAGGCGCTTGGCATTCAAAGAAAATATTCACCAGGAAGAAGAAAAATAAATCCAAAAACTCTATAGACTTGTTTTTGCAGTGTGAAGGAGTAAACCAGGTAAATACGCTGTTTATGTCATTGTTGAGTGACATCCTCTGCACTGAAGCTTTATTTCAAATCCAAATCCTACGCACTCCATCACTTGGTCATAAAAAAGGAATGAAATACAGATATAACACGGGTGAGTCTTGAAAACATTCTGTTGAGGGAAAGAAAGACACCAGCTACAATGGAATACATGCTGTGTGGCTCTACCATAAGGAATGCCAGAACAGGCAAATTCGCGGAAACAGAAGTACATTAGGGGCTGCCAGGGCCTGAGTCCAGGGTGGAATGGAGAATGGAGGCCGATGGCTGGGTGGAGATGAGCTAAAAACGTTAAAAAAAAATTGTACAGTGGTGGAAGTTACACAGTTCTGTGAATACACTATAAATCACACACTTAAAGGGTATGCAATCTATGAACTGGATTTCAATAAAGCACTTGGTTTGAAAAGCCTATGTATTCCTCTGCCTTAGTCTTCCTAGGAGGAGGTTGTACTATATTATAAGAAGAACTCGGTTGAAAGCTGAATTCCTGTGACTGAGAGCACCTGGAGTCTAGATCCTCATACCACACAACAGAGCTGGCCTGCTGGGCAAATCTGTAAAGCTGGGGGCAGCATCAGAAGGCATCTTAAGGTTCTCAAAGACGTTCTATGAAAATTAAGTCTGTTTTAAACAGCAGTTTCCAAACGTCTGTGAACCTGAAGGAATAATAGACCTCCATTAGGTCTACTGAAGCCTAGGCTTCAAGTCCACAGCGCAGGATTTTTTCCCCTTTGGTCTTGGGACTTGGGTCCCAAGTGAGCAGCATCTTCACTTCCACTCAGCCTTGCAGCTCAGTTCAAAGGATGCCACAGGACGGTCGCTTTCAACACTAACTGTGGTCATTTTTAGGGACGTTTTCCCCTACCACATTCTACGCTCTGATGATTCCACCACCACACGTGAACACTGGAAGTGGAAAACAGGCCAGCCACTGACCTGTGAGTTTGTTAATCAGAGGCTGTTGGCCCTGCAGAGGCCAGGACGGTCAAGGGACATAACCCTTCTCCTGGGGTCCATACAAACTTTTTCCTCTCTTCTGCAGCAGATGAAGCCAGACACTGGAGCCACATAGGACAAAACCAGAAGCCAAAGGCTACACACTGGAAGTAATCAACGCTGATTAGCATTTGGGGAGATCCTTGGCTTTAAACACACACATTGATTCAGTTTTTCCAGAAGAAGCCATCCTGTCTCTCAGATGATGCTGCAGACAGTGAAGGAAGGAAGAGTCCCCACACTGGAGCAGAGGCCAGCTCCAAGAGTTCCCCAGGTGCTAATCTGGGCCTTGCTTTGAGGCAGGAAGAAGCAAGCCACGAAGGCAAGTTGGAACTGTGGGTAACATGTTCCTAGCTTGGAGACTGGATCTGGACACAGCTTTTTCCTCCTCCTCTTCTTCTTCCTTCCACCCCCAAAATAGAGTTTCTTTGTGTAACAGCCTAGTTGTCCTGCTACTCACTCTGTAGACAAGACTGGTCTTGAACTCAGAGATCCGCCTGCCTCTGTCTCCGAGTGTTGGGATAGAAGGTGTGTCCCCCCCTCCACCTGGCAGGTATTGTTTTCTTAAAACTGTCAAACAGTGCATTAAAAAGTCCATGAAATTCTTCAACTGCTTCCCAGTCTATCAGAAGAATTGAAATCTAGAAAGGTGAATGACTACTATCAACCCTGTCCTAGGCCTCACAGCGACCTGTTAAGTGTCGTTGACAGGGATGGGCCAGGCCTGTTGGTGCAGGCCTGAAGTCCAAGTGATTTGGGAGGCTGAGACAACAGGGTTACATACTCTAGGCTTGGTATGGAGCAATAAATTAGTTCAAGATCAGCCCGGACAACTTTGAGACCTTATCTCAAAATACAAAGATGAAGCTGGGCATGGTGATGCATGTCCGGCACTCAGGAGGCTGAGGCAGATGGACCTCTGTGAGTTTGAAGCCAGTCTGGTCTACTAATAGCCAAGAATACCCAGGATGATACAGAAACTGTCAAAAAAAGAAGAGGAGGAAGAAGAGGAGGAGGAGGAGGAGGAGGAGGAGGAGGAGGAGGAGGAGGAGGAGAAGAAGAAGTTGGGATGTAGTTCAGTGGCAGAGGGCTTGCAGAGAATTACGAGGCCCCTCAATCCTCAATTACATGCACACATAAACAAAGACAGTGTATGAACTTATAAACATTAAGCCCCCTAAAAGTAAATAAGTAACAATATCCACCAGGAAGAACCTGTAATCAGGCAGAGTTGATGCTGATCCAAAGTCTGAAGGCCAAACCCACCAAAGTGTTTCCAGGGTAGTTTGGGAACCCAGGCTGGGATGGACTAGGTGGGTTTAGGTTTCTAGAAAACTTTTTCAGCCTTTAGCACAGGAAATAAATTCACACGCACCAAGCACAGACAGTGTAGCCGAGAGAGACAGCCAAAGTGTCAGCCATCCAAGACAGTCCTGTGAGGAGCATGGGGCAGAGTAGGGTCACCAGAAAAACTGAAGAAATGAAATGGTTTAACAAATCATCCACAGAAAGAAAATTTCAGATTGCTAAAATCTCTCGACCCAGAACTCTTTTAAAAAAAGACAAAGATGGAAGCATTTGAGTAAGTCAGCTGGCTGGCAACCTTTACGGGGCTATTTGACATGATGTGCTGGGCCACCCAGATGCTGACAGTGAGGACAGGAGGAGGGAAGTCCATGAAGAAAAACCAAGAAGGATCTCGGGAAGAAACGTGAAGCAAAACCAGGATGACCCTGAGCCATCTGTGTAATTGTTTTAGCCTGTTTACTACAGATCCTAGGACAATTTGGCTCAAGGTAAGTATGTGAACTGCCCCTGCCCTGGGAAGTGCCCAAGACACCAATGCGACAGGAGCAGAATACATTACCTATCATTTGGAAACTGATTTTTGAATGAAAAATTGGGTTTAGACCTCATGGCTGGTGGTGGCTGTGAAGTCAGATCTTTCAGGAAAATCAAGGCCTTCAAGAGATTAAGAGCCACCTGGGTCCGGCTGCTACCCCAGAAGACCAGCAGGTGTCAGAGAGCCCAAGGGCCCTGCCTCAATAGCCTTTGGATACAGACTAATCTGTTACCAGATGCTTGATGGGTGCCAACAGCTGCATTTACCTGGTGACTGTCTGCAGCAAATCCCAGTTCACATGTATTCTCTTACACATGAAAACATGGAGCTGACTATAATCACATAAAATGATTCTGAAAGTGAAGCTCTGGGTCCAGGCCTCTGGCATTTTCCCACTTCCGCTGTTGTACCAGGCTTAGTTACATGTTTACCAGCCATGTAAACTGAGGACCCTCAGTTTCCTCATTTGTAAAGTTAGCATTAATGCCATTCCTCACATTGGTTTTGCCTCAGCCTTCTAAGGGGTGGGGTCATAGGCGTGCCCCAGTCACAAAGGTAGTATTTGGTAAAAAACTCACTAGTCCCTACCAATCAGCTACCGAAAAGGTCCTGGCTCCTATTAGGACTTACAGGCATAGTCAAGAGGACTCCCACTTAATAAGAAGGAAACCGGAAACAACTACCCCTTGTCAGACAGCGGCAGGCTCCTGGGGAGTGAAAGACAACAGTTTATGCAAACTCCCCCTGCAGTACCAGTTTCTGTCTGCTTGCCTTTACTCCGTGAACCAGTGTGTAACCTTACAAAGGAGCCTAAGAGCAAGAGGGGTGCTGGACAGGGGCACAACTGCCACCGTGGCACTGAAAGGATGGACTTGCTTCTGTGCACCTCTTCAGAGTTCGAGAACACAGCTCCTTACTGGAAGCAGCTACTAGTCTTTAAGTCTGCAACTTCCCACCCACCGATAAATCACAGTACCATCCTTGGCAAATACAAAGGAGAGGAGGCAACAAAGCAACAGGTATCCTTTTCCAGAGCACTTCAGAGCACTTCTGGATTCCCCAAGAAGAGAAGAACCAGCAGACACTGCATTTGTAGTTCCCCCAGAAGGCTACATTCTTTTCTGCCTAGTCACAGTTCCTGTTGAAAATAAGCTGATATTTCAGTAAGTTGAAATAGAGTGAAATCTGGTAGGCAGTGCACTAGCTGAGAATCATCAGGTGAAGAGGAGTGAGAGCCTCGGTTCATCCCAGAGCACAGAAGTCCCCAGACTTCATCTCCAGCACTGGAGGGCAAAACCAGTAACTCCGCCAAGAGAGTCAATCTTAATTTGGTGCTAAAACGGCCAGCGGCAGACAAGAGAGATGGCTCAGCGGGAGAGGCACGTGGCACCAGGGCTGATGATGATGAGTTTCATCCGCCAGGATCCACATACTAGAGATAATGCACTGACTCCGCCCATGTTGTCCTCTGACCTCCACATGCCTGTCCCGACCGGCTCCTACACATCCCTCCCCCAATAAAAGGCATTAAAATAAAAAGTGAAAGATGAGGGTTAAAATACATCAAAATAAAAATTGAAAGACTAGTAGCTCACATGCTCATCTTTCTTTGTAAGAGTAAGAACAAACTTCAGGCTCAGGGTTTAACAAACTCTTTCATTGGAGGAGGAAGTGTTGAGACAAGGCAGCTCTCAGGGAGGTAGCCCTCTGTACAGCAGACTGGCAATGAACTCAGTCACTGGAGCGCTAAGAATTTCAGTTTTCTCTCACTGACATTCAGGTGGCTCACGACTGCCTGGAACTCCAATTCCAGGGGATCTGATAACTCTAGCTCCCTCAGGTACCTTTGTACAGTCCTCCCTCCCCACCACAGCACACCACACCCACCCACTCACATTCACAGACCCACCCACACTCCCACACACATCACAACACATACACCCACACCCTTAAAAATAATAAAAGGAAATCTAAAAAAAAAATCAAAACAAGTACCCTGGGAGACTATAGTATTAGTATAAAAAGTCAGGATTGAGCCAAATTTATGATTATAATTTGAATTTACAATATTGTGGCAATGTGAGGAAGAAAGGATTAGCTCTACCTGTGGGCTGGGAGAAGGATTCACAAGAAGGGGAGACACCTGCATTGTTTCTTGAACTACAAGACAACGTAAGTGCTTAAAGAGAGGCAAAAGCAACTTGTATGGATATGGAGGGGAGCTACCCCACTCACCAAAAATAAGGGGTGCAATATATAGACCACTGCAAGGGGCAGCAGCCATGGAACACAACTTGCCTTGTAGGTACTTCATGAGAGACAATTCAAGTAGCCATAGGTTAGAGTTGGGGACACAGTTCAGTGGCAGAACACTTGCCCTGGGTTTGAGCTCAGTACAGCAAAAGCAAACACATCAGCAGTTACCAAAAAACAAACCTGCATGAGCTTCAGCTTCCATTAGGAGGCAGAGGATTTATTTCATCACTAGGATCAAACCACTTCAAAAAGCAGCAGACCGCCGGGCGGTGGTGGTGCACGCCTTTAATCCCAGCACTCGGGAGGCAGAGGCAGGAGGATCTCTGGGAGTTCGAGGCCAGCCTGGTCTACAAGAGCTAGTTCCAGGACAGGCACCAAAGCTACAGAGAAATCCTGTCTCGAAAAACCAAAAAAAAAAACAAAAAAAAAAACAAAAAAAACAAACAAACAAACAAACAAAAAAACCAGCAGACTGAAAAGAACTCTTGAGGGGCTAGGGACGTGGCTCAGTTGGCAGAATGCTTTCCTCAAATACATGAAGTCCTGGGTCCAATCCCCACCTCTGCATAAACTAGGCATGGTGGTGTACCTGGCTACGTGGTGAAAAGGGCTTTAATGCCAAGCCTGGGCTTAGTGAGAACACCATGCTTGGTCAGCAATGCCTGTCCGTTGTGGACTGAGTACTGTGTGGGTGCTAGTGCCTTCCTGGCCAGTTCTGGTCTAGTTCTCCAAGTCTACAAAAGAGAAACAGAATTTATAATCAGCAGTTAGCCAAGGACCAGAGACTCTGGCTCCCCTGTCCATACTCTGTGCTCCGGCAATTTCTCTCATCCGAGTCAGAAGCATTTAAGAGCGTGGATTTATTTATAAAGAAAAGTAAATCTGTCCTATTAATTAAGAAGTTCTGACATGCATGGGTCTGAAACAATCAAGCTTTGTGGATTTTGGCCCTGGTGAGCTCACCAGCAAGCACGGGATGATTTCATGTGAAGCTGCCTCCCTGCAGAAACCTGGTCCTAATTAAAATCATGCCAATTGCCACCCCAGATGAGTATGCAGCCACCTCTCCTGCCTCATCAACCAGGGGCATCCTTTAGCTCAGGGGTGTATGTGTGTCATGAAGAGCCATAATAACGGCTCAAAGCTCCCACTCCATCGAAATACTCTTCCTCCCTGGAATCACATTCAAAATGATAGGCTTTTGCTTCCTTTAACAAATTCTGGACATCAACCAAACCCCCCTATTCCTCACACTTGTTCTTTGAGCTCTTCCTTCTCAAGAAATGGGGGGTGGGTGCCTGACGCTTTTCACCAACCCCAAACTTGGAACTCTCTTCAGGTGGGATAAAATTCTGTGTGTCTGCAGGTCTATGAAGTTACTTAGTATTTTAGAAGGCCTAGATAATATGACACTTTGCGTTAAGTCGGATTTTATTTCCTATTCATAGCTAAGTAACATATTCTAAGAAACATAATTTGGTTGTGTGGTTGATGGCAAAGCTTTTAATCCTAGCACCTGGGAGGCAGAGTCAGGCAGATCTCTGAGTTAGAGGCTAGCCTGGTCTACAGAAATAACACCAACTGGGGACTAGAAAGATGGTTCAGGGGTTAGGAGCACTGGCTGCTCTTGTAGAGGACCTGGGTTCAATTCCTAACACAGGCACGGTGGCTCACAACCATCTGTAACTTCAGTTTGAGGATCTAATACCTCTCCTTCTGAACTCCTTGGTACTAGAAACATACATGGTATACAGACATACATGAAAAAAAAAACCACTCATAATATAAAATTTTTATAAATTATTTTATTTTGTTTTATATGTGTGGGTGTTTTGGCTGCATGTATATCTGTGCACCATATGTATACCTGGTACCCACAGAGGCTGTAAGAGGGCACAGGCTCCCCTGGAACTGGAGTTACAGATGACTGTGAGGCACTATGTGGGTGCTGGGAATTGAACCCAGGACCTCTAGAAGAGTAGCCAGTACTCTTCCCTGCTGAGCCACCTCTCCAGCCCCCATATACATAAAATTTAAAAAAATAAAATCTTTAGAAAAAAAGAAATGTAAATATTATGTGTGCTTGGGTGTATGTCTGCGACATGAACAGGTAATCTCACCTCACAGGCAGGGACAAGACACTGACCCCAGGTCATCAGGTAAGAAACACATAGTGATACCGTGTTTTCATTAAATGAAGGGGGATTCTAAAGAACAATTGGCAAACTCATGCCGTGGTGCCCTAATGGGAAAAGTCAGGCATTTTATCCTGTCTTCAATATTCCTAATTTCTAACTGGGGGATATAACATGTGACCTAAATTCACTTAACAGTGAGGTGGCCGGTGAGTGCTTGAGGAGAGAGCAGGTAATACGGGCTGGTTAAATCACATTGAATCCTGAGGCTTCTTTCTCACTGAAATATGAAGTACGCTGTAGAGTCTAACACTGTTATAGCAACAATATAACAAAATAACGCAGCTACCATGGAGAAATTGTCCAGGGCTCTCTGGTGGGCCTGCCAACTTCTAGGTCGAACTGCCTGCCATACTTCATGTTTCAGGGGCTATAATCAATGATCTACCTTTTTGGATGATCCAGGATTGTTTGAATTCCTTATAGCTTGGAACCATATGCACCCTACCAGATTACACTCACAGTCTGCCTCTATTGCTTCTTGACCATGAGGCCAGTCACTAAAGCCACTTGGTGCCTCAGTTTCCCTACCTGTAAAATGGAAATGAGTAAGGAGGCTATGTGGCTGGTAGTAACTTGGCCCACAGTGGGTGGAGCTTACTGGCTAGTCTTTAAGTGATGGCTGGAAAAGGTTGTATCCACCTTGCCACTAATCAGCCCACATGGTGAGATTACGGGAATTTTTGACTATACTTAGTTTCGAGAACTATTTACAATGAAAATTTAAAACTTTTGTGATGGAGGACAGATAAAAGTTAACTAAAGTGATAATCACTTTCACCAACCATCTAAAAAAAAATACTATCTTTAAAAACAAAACAAGAACCAAACTAGGTGTGATGGCACCCAAAGTAATCCCAGCACTCAGAAGCCTGTGATGGGGAGATGTCAAGATCCAGGTCAAAGTTCAAAGAAACTTTGAAGGCACAGGTATACAGGTATATTCTGTCTTCATAATGATAATGATACTCTCCCCTATGTGAAGGTGTGTGTATATCTGAGGGTGGGAGTGTAGATGCCTGCAAAAGTACCCTTAATATATCTGAATTATACTCAATAACACTGGGTTTTTTTGTTCGTTTTAACTTTTTAACTTAGAAAGACCAGTACGCAGTCCCATAGTTGAGGACTAACAAAATGAGTCTGGCCAGTGCAAAGGTTTTCCCAGAGTGCAATTCTCCCTAACATTCATTCCACAGACAAATCATCCCCTACTCTGGACTTTTACCTACTTTTAGACACATTACAAATATTTCAGCAACTCTTTGGAATTACCTTGAGAAATACCTTCTTCTCAGACAAAAGAGCTATTGACTGGAAGCTCCTGGAGGCAAGCTTCTGGAGTTCTGTGTCTTTGGGAATCTCAAGCTGCTGTTGTTCACAAGCAATGGGAGGGCCTTACACTCTAAATTAATTAGCTCAGATCTTTCAACACATCTATGAGGAAGGCTCCTACTAAGCATCAATGTCTTTTGTCTTCATAGCATATCTGAACATCTTGAGGATGATCTATTCTCCTTATTACAAGCTGGACTCAAACCTGTATGCAAGGCAACCAAACAGAATAATAAACACAAGGTATTTTTCTCCTTTCCATGGTTAAATAGAGAAATGCACTATAGCAGTCCTTTTTAAGAGTCTTGTTACGTTGCCTGGTCTGGATCAAACTTCTGGGTTGGGGGCTCAAGTGAGTTTCCCAAATCTCAAAGCTAGAACTGCTGCTTTGTGTCAGCCAGTTATGCTTTTACCTGTTTTAGTGTTGGAGCTCACATCTAGGACTTCGGACACGCTAGGCTACTACTCTATCACTGAGCTACACTCCCAGTCTTTTTGAAAGAGAAATGGTCCAGACAAACGGACACAAGGAGCAGGAAAGGAACAGCACAACACAATTACCACTCAACTGAAGAATCCATGAGAATCAAAAGTCTCTGCACATCCCTTTTTGTTTGTTTTGGAGACAGGATCTCACTGTGTAGCCTTGGCTAGTCTAGAACTAGCTATGTAGACCAGGCTGCCCTCAAACTCTCAGAGATCCACCGGCTCCTGTCTCCCCAGTGTTAAGATTTAACACATGCACTACCATATCCAGGTATAAACCCAGGACTATGGGTCCCAGTTAAAGCACACATACACCCCTGGCAACCACAAGTTTTGGTGGTGGTCATTCCTATGAGCATATATGTATTGTATTACACATGAGTGGTAGTATGAATGTAACTGTCCCCCATAATCCCATAGGAGCGGCGGCACTATCAGGAGGTATGGCTTTGTTGGAGTGGGTTTGACCTTGCTGGAGGAAGTGTGTCACTGTGGGGGTGGGCTTTGAGGTTTCCTATGCTCAGGATACCACACAGTGTCTCAGTTGACTTCCTGTTGCCTTCAAGATGTAGGATTCTCAGCTATTCCGGCAGCACCATGTCTGCTTATATGTTGCCATGTCCCACCATGACAATAATGGACTGAACCTCTGAAAGTGTGAGCCACCTCAATTAAATGTTTTCCTTTATAAGAGTTGCCATGATCCATGCCATATAAGAGTTGGGCCACCGGTGGTGGCACACACCTTTAATCCCAGCACTTGGGAGGCAGAGGCAGGTGGATCTCTGTGAGTGAGTTCAAGGCTAGCTTGATCTACATAGCTAGTTCCAGGACAGCTAAGGCTGCTGCACAGAGGAAGAGGAAGAGGAAGAGGAAGAGGAAGAGGAAGAAGAAGAAGAAGAAGAAGAAGAAGAAGAAGAAGAAGAAGAAGAAGAAGAAGAAGAAGAAGAAGAAGAAGAAAGAGAGTTGCCATGGTCATCTTTACAGCAATAAAAACCCAAACTAAGACAACATGTAAGTAAAAGTTAATCAACTATCACAGTAAAAATATCCCTCAATTTGCTTTCTTGGGTCCACATTATATTTGTAAAACTGACTTAGGGTAAACACATGGGACATAGACCCTCCGGACAGCTGAAGGAGGTCTGTTGAGGGAGGAAAGAGTGGGGTGGTGTGAGAATCTACCACTATACTCAGAACAGGGTATAATTTAAAACTTACTCATTGTTTATTTCTGTGGGTCACAAATCACAAAAAGGCAAACCACAGATAAGGAGGGACCCACTGGACATTACTAATCAAAGCCGGTGTCTACCAGCCACTGTGCATCACAGGGATGTGGTTCTCTCCACAGTTCCTGCCCTCCATCAGCTGGTCGGGAGAAAGGCTCAGCCTGAGTGTGGTGCTGGTTACTTTCCACGCTGCTCATCTCCTGCTCATTTCCCCTCATGCTGAACACAGACGAGCTGCCTGCCGGCAGGGACTTTATAGCAGTGTTTTGGATTTATTTATGGTTACCTTCCGTTTACTTAGTGATGCTGCTTTTCCATTATGATAGTGACACAAAGTCTCCTTTTCAATTACATCTGTTGTAAAAGTGAGTCAACTGCAGGGGGAGGGAGAAATAAAATGGAGTGAAAAATGAACTAGAGACAGCCATGGGATGTAAAACCAGGAGATGCAGGCCTCATTTGGTTCTTCCATTTTTACAGATGCAGAAGTTGAGTTTAGAGAAGGAGGTCCTAATGACCAGAGAGACAGACCTGGAAATAAGAGCTAGACTAAGTCTGGGCTAGACACCTGCAGATCATATTGATAACACTGAACTGCCGGAGCTGGAGAAACAAGAGCCATTGTGCAAGGGTTTGAATTTTTGCCCCATCCCATGGAAAAAGCACCTGGGTTGACTCATGCCTTCCTGTGGTTAAACTGGAGTTCTGCCTTCATCACTCAAGAGCCTTCACCAACTCTACCTTTGGGAAAGGGGCTGGATGTTCCCTGGCCACGGGAAAGAAAATGACAGTTATTAACGCTGCCCTGTCAGACAGAAGTCTAACCTGATCATGAGATCAGCCAGCAAATGGAGGAAGCAGGTAGGCTGTGGAGGATCCACACATAGCCCTTTAGCCTGGGAGTGGGAAGGCTGGTGCAGCTGCTGAGAACTGAGAACTCTGCTATGGTTTCCCAGATCTACTCTTGCATTAGAAAGCAGCTTCCTAAAACCCATCCTGGCTCAGCAACGTTGATGTCCACTGTGGTTCCCAAGAACTACTGTAAAAATACTATCACAAGCCTCATCACACAGGGTTGGATCATGCTGGGATTAAGGCCATACCCAGGACAGTGAAAGTGCTGCAGGTGTTGCAGCCCTACAGTGTTCCAGATGTCAAGGGCCTGGATTAGAGGGGAGAGAAAGATGCTCAGGGCCAAGGCGGGGACCGCTAGTCTTCAGGGGATGGGTGGAAGCAGCCAGCACGCTTTGCTCTTTGGCTTCAGATTTCTGAAAGCTTGCAGGGTAGTCGGTGTCAGCAAGGATTAACCCTGAAAACACCTTGTCTTCCCAGTTTCCTACACATCATCATTCCCACTAAATACTGAAAAGATAAGCAGGAACTGTACCTGCGACATTAGCAGAAAGACTTATTTTCCCCGGGTTGAGTGGGGCCAGTGCTAAGGACGCGAAGGCACCAGTTGTCATTTCCTGAGCACGCGCTAGGAGCCAGACACAGCAAGAGGACTGTGAGGGAGAATATTTGCAGGTTTTGTTGTTCCCTTTGAAGCTCAGGCTGGCTGTGAATTCACCTACTTCAGACTCTCAAATGCAACCCCCGCCCCTTTTTGGGTAGAGTCTCTCTATTTGGCCCAGGCTGGTTTCAAACTCCTGTGTTCAAACAACCCTGAGCCTCAGCAGCAGCTGGGATTACAAATCACCATGCCTGTCTGGAGAGCAGAGAGAAACAGCTTCCTGTGGCCAGAGTAAACAAAAAGCGTCAGGCTATCACAATTCTTTCACAGGCCATCTCTTATACAGAGAAGGCAAAACCAAAAAAAGAAAAAGATGAGCTGGGGAAAAGGCTCAGTAAATTGCTTGCCACTCAGAAATGAAGATCAGATTCAATCCCCAGCACCCATGAAAAAAAAAACTGCCCTACCCACCCAACATGACAAGCAAGAACACCCACACGTGAACATGAACACATACACACAGAATACAAGAGAAAAGAGAGAGAGAGAGAGAGAGAGAGAGAGAGAGAGAGAGAGAGAGAGAATCAAGTATGGTGGCTCAGGCCTTTAATCCCAGCACTTGTGAGACAGAGGCAGGCAGATCTCAGTGAGTTTGAGGCCAATCTGGTCTATAGAGAAACCCTCTCTCCAAAACCAAAAACAGCAACAAAAAAGGTGTGAGATCGTTTGGCAGGTAAACTTGCCTGTGCAAACCTGGCAACTGAATTCAGTCCCTAGGACCTACATTATAGAAGGAGAGAACAACACCCATAAGCTGTCCTCTGACCCCCTCATCAAGCACTTACACACACACACACACACACACACACACACACACACACACACCAAAAAATACACTTAAAAAAACAAATCAAAGAGGGCTGGCAAGATGTCTCAGCAACCAAAGATGTTTACTGCCAAGCCTGATGTTGACCCAAGTTTCTTCTCTGAAACCCACATGGTGGAAAGAAGAAAACCACTCCCCAGAGTAATTTTCAGACCTGTACACATGAGGTCTCTCTGCTTCTCTGTCTCTCTGTCTCTCTGTCTCTCTCTCTCACTCTCTCTCTCTCTCTCTCTCTCTCTCTCTCTCTCTCTC
>NC_022013.1:40511869-40513973 GCF_000317375.1 Microtus ochrogaster | reverse complement strand
GGTTTCTCTGGGGCTTTTGGGGCCTGTCCTGGAGCTAGCTCTTGTAGACTAGGCTAGCCTCAAACTCACAGAGATCCGCCATCTCTGCCTCCCAAGTGCTGGGATTAAAGGTGTGTGCCACCACAGCCCGGCTCAATAAAATGTTTTAAATAAAAAAAGAAAAATGGGAGGGAAAAACGTTGCAAATGACAAAAAGAATAAATTTATGGAAGAAAGAAGTCAGTAGGGAGAATAAATTTAAAAAAGAAAATGATAAACTGTGGTGGTTTGAATGAGAACAGCCCACATAGGCCCATATATTTCAATATTTAGTTCTCAGTTGGTGGGACTGTTTGGGAAGGGTTAGGTGATGTGACCTGGGGGTGAACTTTGTTTTTCTTTTTTCCTTTTTTATTTGCTTTTTCTTTTGAGCTTTGAGATTTTAAAAGCTAAACTATTCTCAGTTACCTCTCTCTACCTCCTACTTACAGAAAAAAAAATGTGAGCTCCCATCTACTGCTCCAGCACCTGTCTGGGGATCTCTTGAGTTTGAGGCCAGGTTGGTCTATAGAGCAAGTTCCAGGACAGCCAAGGCTACACAGAGAAACCCTGTGTAGAGAAACCAAAGAGCATCATCATGCTTGCTATCTTTCTAACCAGGTGGTCGAGAAGGCTAGAAAATACCATTAACCTAAATGGACCCACCCAATGGCTGAGCAAAAACTTTAGTGACCTCTTCTCTTGCAAGAAATCCCAGTCTTAGATTTGACCAATTCCTGGCCAAGGTTCAAACCACCTCAACCCACTCTTGATAAAGAGATCACTTCTTCCTCTAGCCTGAGGTGACTCTCACCAGTGGGGGGAGGGTACAAGAAGACTTGACTCCAGGACAGAGTACGGTGACAGGTCAAAGTACCTCCTCCTATCAGAACACTCCAGAAACGACTCCCAAGGAATGAACAGGGTCTTTCTGACCCACAGTTCTAAGCGCTGGGAGAGTGTTTGTATTAGAAGTGGCTTTCATTCCATCTCCTTTGCCTCACAGGAAATGGAAAGGATATTCTGTTGGTCTGGTGTCCTTGTGAAGTACTGGGAAGACAGTTCCTCCCTAAGAGCACGAAGTGATTTTTCAAACCTCTACAAGACCCTAGAAAGGCAAGAAGAAACCAGGCTGTCCAACTCCCCTGTCAGGGGACTCCTGAAACACATTTTGAACTGTCGATGTAGCTGAGCAACTAAAAACTAAACTGAGTTTCTCTAGTAGGCAGCCAAACATGAGCCAAAATTCGCAACAGTTACCAAACATAATAACTGTTATTAGCAGACCTTGGCACTCCCCATACAAGTTGGTCCTAAAGCTTTTAAGCCACAGGAAGTAGCTGGAACACCCCTGACCAAAACATATTTCTGAACCAATGGAGACTTCCAAACCATAATAAGAGGCAAATAAGACTTTCAATTTTAATGCTGCTCCAAGCACAGTTAAAACTCAAAGGTGAATCTTGGTATAAACACCAGTGTGACCAAATGACCGCATGAGAAGTTCCAGACTACAGGCTTTTCTGAAAAAATGCATCTCTCTTTCCCCCATTACAACTAAAAGGAAACAGTAAGCCAAATTCCCTGAAAGGAAATAAAAAAATTCACTGAAGTTCTTCTTTAAAGATGAGATCCATGCTTTTTCAATGTTGTTTTTTTTCTTTTTTTGGCAAAGTAAATAATTACAAATGTAAATTTAAAAATGACATTTATTTATATATCTATTGGTGTGGGTGCGTGTGTGTGTGTGCGCACACACACATGCACCAAATATGTGGAAGAAGTTAGAGGGCAATTTTCAGGTTTTCCCTGTCCTTCCAACATGTGGGTCCCAGGAACTGAACTCAGGTATTTATGCACGGTGGCAAACATTTTAACCTAAGCCATCTCACCAGCCTACAAATATGACTTTTTTAGTAAGAGGAAAAAAATGCATTAGAAGTAGATTTCAAAACATAGTTTACAAGATTAAAACCTTGAGGGGGCTGGAGAGATAGCTCAGAGGTTAAGAGCATTGCCTGCTCTTCCAAAGGTCCTGAGTTCAATTCCCAGCAACCACATGGTGGCTCACAACCATCTGTAATGA
>NC_022013.1:40503897-40511740 GCF_000317375.1 Microtus ochrogaster | reverse complement strand
AAAAAAAGATTAAAACCTTGAGGTTGGATCTGTGGCTCAGTGGTCAACAGCACTGGCTACTCTTCCAGAGGATCCAGATTCAATTCCCAGCATCCATATAGCAGTTAGCAATTGTGCAAGGGATCTGACACCCTCACACAAACACACATGTAGGCAAAACACCAATGCACAGAAAATGAAAATAAATAATTTAAAAAAGATCAAAAAACTTAAACAGCCACACCCTTACTAGCCAAGCTGGGTTTGCCTCAGATCCCTTTTCTGTATAAGGACATTATAACAATAACTACCTCTTAACGTTGCAATTTAGTTTCTTTAGCTATGGTTGAGAAGCCTTTATAACAAGTTCTGGTACTTAACACTCAATAGGCGTTCTTTACTTCTCATGGATCTGATCCTTGGTGGCTTACTATTAAATTCATTGTCGGAGCTTTACATAGCAACTTGGGAAACCTTGCTTTCTAGTAGCTGATGACCAACTGTCAGTGTTGAAAGGGTAAGTATGAAGGGCTGAATTGAGTTCTGCATCGCAGATCCAAAAACTAGTTGTTTTGCGGGGACACCCATCATCCCCACTTTAACAAGATGCAAAAATCAAATATCTTGAAATCTGCCCAAAACAAGCACATTGCAAGCAAGTCGATGCACTGGGTTTATTATTCAATTCACTGTGCTAGAGACTGTTTATTCAGTAAGTTCTCTCTTAAATCCCTACTAAGTGCCGAGCTCAGGGACACAGGTAAACAAGACACAGCCCTTGCTTTTACAACAATGATGATCCACAGCAGAGGAGACCAAGTCAAATGTGAGGGTGGGATATGGGTCCTGAGATCAGGGCCAGGACCTCCAGCTAAGTGACTGCCCTTGGATATCAAGAAAAGAGAGCACATGAAAGAGACACAGAAAGGACTTTGTTGAGAGAGGCAACTGCAGGAAACGGAAGGCTAACACCTAGATCCTTCCAGAACAGTCCCAGGTGTCAGCTAGCCATCTTCAGCTGCTGAGGAACGTGACAAGCCACCTACAGTTGCTTCTAAACCAGGATCCACTTCGCCACTCTAATCAGGACACTTTCTGGGTTCAGCCTCTGGAGGACCCGAACAGCCCAGATCTTTCACTAAGTTTCCACCTCTTTCTAAGGAGTTGTATGAACAGAACCCAGAGAGAGCTCTGCTCAGTTAAGGGAACTAGCAAGTCACAAAGACCTAGGAATTCACTTCAGTTGGTAGAGTGCTTGCCCAGCAAGCAAAAAGTCTTGTGTTTGATCCCTGGCGTGGAATAAAACGGGTGTGACGGGGGCACATCCGAAGTTCAAAGTCATACTTGGTTACACACCAACTTTAAGGCCAGCCTGGGGATATATGTAACCCTGTCTCAAATAAAATAAAATAAAACAAATAAAAAAGGTTTCAGAGTTGTGGTCCCTAAGGTACCCACCCAGAGGAACAACATCTGGCCCCATTTCTAGCCACCTTATAACCAATGAGTCTGTCACTTATTCTTAGACTCCAGAGAGTCCTGACAGACTGTGGAATGCTGAATCATTCTTGTTTTCTTTGAATCTGTCATGTCCCTTCAGGAACATGCAAGGAAGTGAGAATGAGTCACATACGTATTATGGTACCAACATGATAAAAGGCAAACTGTTTCCTCGAGAGATGGCTTCTCGGGGGCAGAAAGGAACCCGATTTTAGCCACCAGAAACGTTTCCTACCCCGGTCCTTCAGTCGCAGTCAGCACAAGGTGGAGACAAGGACCGTTTCTTTGGGGAAGGAAAGCCAACCGCTTTTTTTTTTCGTCTTAAAATCTCAATTTATGTGTCACAGCAAATTTACATTGTCCCTGCCACAAATCCCCTCCCGTTTTCCCTATATTGTGAGGTTGCCAACATTCCAAGCTAAGTTCCAAATAATTGGCAGCCTCACTGGTTGTCTTTCTATTGGAAAGGAAATTCCAGAAAAGTTGTCTGGCATGGCGAAATCCTTATGAAAATACCCAGTAAGGTGACCGAGCCAGTTAGTCAAAAGAGCTTCAAATCTCCATGAGGAAAGGAATTCATGCCAGCATAAAGGGCCTTAGATACAGAGAACAGGAGTGCTGTGTTAAAACACCCAGGGCTTTCAACAAGCCAGGCCTGAAGTGCTCAGGAGGCTGAGCCCTGAATGGGCCCTCAGACCAGCCTCTCTGAGGAGTGAAGGCCGTGGGCAACACAAGCTCAGCTTCAAGCACACAGCTTCCTTCCTGCTGGTGGCCAGCCTGAGGCCAGCTGAAAAATGAACAGAAAGTCACTTGGTGGAACTGCAGGCAAAATATGCCAGAGCCAAACAAAGGATCATTGCCAGACCTGAGCAGAAAGGAACCCTGCACTCCTCAGAACAGCCTGGTTAATGTTTAAAGGTAGCAGAAGGGATGTAGGACAGGTCGTTTCCGACAGCACAGCAGGGCCAATGTCCACTGTCACCAATGCTCTCATGATAGGCCAACTCTCACATCCCAACCCCACGCCCCACCCCACCCCACACACACCCCAGTCCACACCTGCTTTATGGTGGATGGAAGCCACCAGGAATTCCTGGGATATCTCCTTCCCCTCTGGCTTCCAGGCCTCACAGCACAGGACCCCAAGCAGACCCCCGCAAAGCAAATAAGCTTTTGTTGTTCCCCACTGGGAACTAAAGGCAAAGAAATCAGGAAAATGTCTAAAGATACTGCAGAAAGCCCCCTCCACACACAATCAGTGCTCCTGGTGTCGAAACAGTAAATGGGCCCAAGAGTTCTGGAGCGCGTTAGGAAATTGATTTCTCTCTCTCCCTCCTTCCAATAGTAGGACTGAACCCAGGCCTCACACACTCCGGATAAACATTCTCTCACTGAACTATACCCCCGTGGACACCACCCTCCTGTGAATTTTGCTACTTTCACTTTGAGACAGAATCCCACTAAGTCGCCAAAGCTGGGGCCTTAAATGTGTGACCCTCTTTTGTCAGCTCCCGAACAGGTGAGAGTGATGTCATCAGGCCCAGGTTGTAGCAAAATTTAATGTTACAAATGAGTAAAATCTGAAGCAAAACAAAACAAGACATAAACCAACCACCACCGCCACCCAATCAAGAAGAAAAGTCTCTTTCTACAATAGACCTATTTTACTTGACCAAATGCTCAGCCTGATTGACAAGAGAATGCTTCACTCTCACAGGTCAGTCCAGCCTTCTGAGATTAGAACAGGACACAGTCATCTAAACACTCCATACTCCAGAACCATAAAACTGGATTGCATATATATATTCCAGAACCAAAGGATTGAGTTACAAAAGAAAAGGAAAATCTGCACCTAATATTTTAAGTAAGTTTTGTACTGGGCCTCATTCATACTGAGGAACAAGTGGCCCTCCGGCCTCCAGTCAGACATAAATGACAGACAGGTACAGCCTGTATCATACCTGACTAATAAAGGGCTGTGGATCTCAGCCTTAGTTTTTGCACCTATAAAATGCAAAGATAAAACACTCAGAAGGTGGAGGCAAGCTGATCACAGACTTGAGGGTGGTCTGCACTGTAAAGTGAGACCCTATCTCAGAAATAAAAGAAAGCATTACAGAGCTTGCAATGGTGCTTAGAATAAGAACTGGACAGACCAATGCACAGCAGACAGAAGGCATGAAAACACGTGATGTTAGAGTAGAGGCTGAGTGGGACACACCTCAACACTGAGCACACAGACAGCAACATCGGGAGGCAGAGCTGGGACCAAGAATAGACAGGGAAACAGGACGATATTGATGTCCCGCCAACCTGAACTACTCAGAAAAACCAGGTTCTGATGGGAGGGGAGCAGCAGTCAGCAGCCCTCGGCACAGTTCTGTGTCACCACCAGTACTGACGAGGTCAAGAGCCGATCTATGTGTTTGCTTACAGTACAAAAGCATTCGGCCATGGCAAGTCTACAGTATGGGGACTGGCTGAAAGAGGATGAATCGCCGCAACTGTTCTGTGGTAAATGTTGCCACAAGACAATAGGTGAAGTAAAAATCCCATCCAATTCCTTCATGACAAGTTTGTAGAAGAGATAATAGTAACTACCATTGATCAAAGAAACACACTGAAGGCAAATGAAAGAAGGCTCCTAGCACAAGGCTTCTGATGGCTGTGCGTCTGTAATTTCAGCACTTAGGAAGGCTGAGGCCATCCTGGGCCATCTATCTCAAACAAAAACAATCAAACAAAACATATTGAATAGGTGGGAGGGTTTTTTTTTTAATCCCCCCAGCTCCAATTGTTACACCAATTGGAATATAATTCAAACAGTCAGCAGGTCCCTTCTTTATCATCTCCATCCAGTACAGCAATCCACACCATTTTGGTATTATAGCCTACGGAGAACAACCTGGTTTTCTAATCATCTTTCCCAGGAAAAGCTCTCCCTAGGACGTGGGCTGAGTTTCTCATGAAAAACAAGGCAGCCACCTCAAAGCCTCTGAAGAAATGTTATTGTTCATTCCATGATAGACCTGAGTGTACTCAGGGCTCATTGCCACGTTCAATAAGTAACTAGCCACAGCAACAATGCAGAGGCTGACGTCAACTAGCATGGCATGGATGACAACTGCAATTAGCATTAATGTAGGAATTGTAACCATTTAGGTTGAAATGGCTCTTTCTATCTGGCTTAACCAGTTAAATTTATGGTAGGTGGGGTTTAACACAGACCCAGTTCCTTAGAATTAAGAGTAAAGTTAAAAATAGAATAAATAAGACAGGGACTTGGGTAGATGAAGAAAAAAAAAAACAAAAAAACTAAGGCTGTAGCTTGATGGTAGAGCACTTGTCTATAGCATGCAAAAGGCCCTGGATGGATTCCAATATCGGAAAGAAGAGGCAAGAATATTTGGAATTCTAAGACCACATTAAGACTCTGCTTTAAACAAACAAAAAAGAACAATATTAATAATGAACATGTCAACATCATTGTGCTACAACTTATATGTGTGTATGCCAGGGTCTTATGTAGCCCAGAGTAAGCTGAAATTTGCTACACAGCTGAAGATGACCTCAAATTTCTGATCTTCTTGCCTCTACTTCCCATAGATGTGCGCCACCATTATAGGTTCATTCAGTTCTAGGGTCCAAACTCTGGGCTTGGCACATTTTAGGCAAGAATTCTACCAATTGAGTTAAAGTCCCAGCCTAATCAAAAATATTGTTCTCTGCCACCCTATTTTCATTTTGCAGATGGAGAAGCCAAGGCTTAGAAAAATTAAAGCAACACACATCAGGGTATTGTGGGGGCAGAGTGAGCATCATAATCCAAGTTTTAGGTTCATGCCTGGATTAGCAGGCCTAGGGCAAGCGGGTCCTATGTAGCCAGAAAGCAAGATGAAAAGGCATGGATGGTGGTGCATGCTTTAATCCCAGCACTCAGGAGACAGAAGTAGGTGGATCTCTTGAGTTTAAAGCTGCCCTGGTCTACAAGAGAGAGTTCCAGGAGAGAGGAGGCTACACAGAGAAAGCAGCCCTATCACAAACAAACAAACAAACAAACAGGATGTCTAAAATCCCTGACCACTGCCTAAAAGCTTGGGTTCTGAACCTTTGCTGTTCCAAATGCAAGGTCG
Organism: Microtus ochrogaster; assembly: GCF_000317375.1. Taxonomy (NCBI): domain Eukaryota; kingdom Metazoa; phylum Chordata; class Mammalia; order Rodentia; family Cricetidae; genus Microtus; species Microtus ochrogaster. The sequence continues at coordinate 40,506,128 of NC_022013.1, read as the reverse complement.
TCACCCTCAATCAAAGAGCAGTCTACTTCGTGATGCCTACTTACAAGGGCAGAACCTGGACTTGTGGGTGGGAATGCCGAAAGACATACTTGGCTCCAAATAAAAGCCCTCCTTTCCACAGACTCTCCAAGAACCAAGAATGAAGGCTGGCTGGCATGCTGGCTCCACGGCTGCTGGAGCTCAGCAGAGACCCAGCCACCATCTGGAAGTGATTTGGCCCAGAGATTCCTGAACTGGGTGGGAGGTTGGAATGACAGGCGCCTGGAGCTCCTGTCCAGCTCAGAAACAAAGCAAGTGTGAATGGACTCTGGGGGCAGCCAGAACACACCAGGGTCATCCCCTTCCAAGGAGCAGACACCCTCCAGGCAGCTCCGCACTATTTTAGCAAGTAGGAGCAACTCTGGCCAATCGAGCTGGCCTCCCAGAGTGGTGCTGACTTTGAGCTTCTTTTCAGTGTGCAACCCTTCCAGCCTGACTTGAGACCATCCAACAGTACCTAGTTTAGTTAACAGGCACTAACAGCATTTACTATGCGCCCTGAACTGCTCCAGCCACCTAAAATGTTTTATCTAATTATGTTATGTGCATGAGTGTTTTGCCTGCATGAATGTGCACGCCTGGTGCCTACGGCGTTCAGGAGAGGGCATAATATTCCCTGGACCTGGATTTACAGAAGGTCATGCACCACCATGTGGGTGCTGGGAATTGAACTCAGGTCTTTTGCAAAAGCATTAAGTGCTCTGATTACCGAGCCAACTCTGCAGCCCCTGTTCCAGGTACTTTAAAAAATATTACCTTACCTTGTTTAATCTTTGTAACAACATTTAAGGTGGTATTTATTATTTCTATTTCAGCAATTAGACAACAGAGGCATAGAAATTCTTAACAGCTACTTTGTGGCAAGTAAGAATTAAACCAAAACTTCTTGTGCTTAACGCTCTGTCTCACAGTAATGTGTGGCTGTCTTGTTACAAATGGCCCTGAATGTCAATTCTAACAAAACATTACATTTTAATACATATGTATTCTCTGGGTTTTTGCACTGCTTGGTCCAAGAGAACACACTGGCTTTTGCTAGTTCAGGAAGGACTACAAAGTGGGAACTATCTGTAAAACATCAGATTAATGATGGCAGAACAAAGGGGAAGAAGGAAAAGATGCTGGGTGGCAAGGTGACCCACCATTCAGGGATTCAAAGTCCTGGGAACTCACTAATACTTAGGCTGATCCTGCGCAGGTAAGTTAAATAATCATCAGGGTCCGCTGCATCTTGTAAAAAGGCAGGGAGGCATTCCTTTTCTAAAGGATCAAGCCACAATATATTACCCGAATTTCTAGCAGCCTCAATTGTCATTCTTGGGCTTCGAGGCTTCTTTTCTTTCCAAAGTTAGCTGAGCTGTCCAAAAGTCCGAAAGATTTATGGAGAAAACGAGTAAATAAAACCGCCAAACTGCTTACAAAAACTATAACTAAGCATGCTGTGCTTTGCTGCAAACTGCTCAGACCTAAGAAGAAACTAAACAAAACCTTCAATTTTGGGATAGAGCCTAGGGTGGGACCAACTTCTGATGAACCACAAATGTGAGTAAATAAATAGCCGGGGTTGTCTTTCAGAAGTTGTTGGCAGGTGTGCCACTGTCCTCTGGCAGTGGCTGAGCATCTTATGTCTCCAGCTGGGCTTACAGGCATGATTCTAAAGGTTCCCACAATGTAAATAAACTGTTGGGAATTAGCCAAGGCATACAATGATGCCCTGAATTCATCCAATAATCTTCCCTGGTTATGGAGTAAAACATGAGCCCCTGGAGCACAGGAAAACGCAATAAAAGCCACCAATGGAGAAAGCAGATATTCCTCAACAGACTCAACTGTTAAGACAAAACACAAACTGACTCCACTCACCTCCTGACAGTCACAACATTTAACTCCTGAGCCCTCATCATAGCCCAGAGGATTAATCCTGTCACTTATAAAGGGCCCCATGATCCCTATCGCATCTGAGGCTACAGTTCAAACTTTGGGTATTCAGTTGTCCGACGACACTCTGAACCTGAAAAGTGTAGGCTACAATAGCCCTTAGTCCAGACAGGAGAGGCTGTGTTGTCTTTTTGTTTTGTTTTGTTTAAAAAAAAAATAGTATGGGGCTGGAGAGATGGCTCAGAGGTTAAGAGCATTGCCTGCTCTTCCAAAGGCCCTGAGTTCAATTCCCAGCAACCACATGGTGGCTCACA
>NC_022013.1:40488573-40502958 GCF_000317375.1 Microtus ochrogaster | reverse complement strand
GAAGAAGAAGAAGAAGAAGAAGAAGAAGAAGGAAGAAGAAGAAGAAGAAGAAGAAGAAGAAGAAGAAGAAGAAGAAGAAGAAGAAGAAGAACCAAAAAAAAAAAAAAAGCACAGCTTTTGATGGTCTACCGAAACAAGCTGGCCATGGGTAACAGACCTATATCAGATGAATCAAATGAATGGGAGATCACTAACTGTGGGATGTTAAGCAACAGGGGGTGGGGAGCTCAAGCCTCAACAGGCTCAGGACTGGAAATCATGAGGACCAACTAGAAAACTGTAAGGGACCACCAAACAAGTCCAGAATGAGACCCACAATCTTGGAGCACAGCTGTGAAGCCATGCTGGAAGCAGCTGCCCAAGAGTAAACAGCCGGTGAATTAGGCAGTCCTTGATGTTTTTTTCTGGTGCTGTGGTTTCTCCGTAAGCGATTCTATGTCATGTTTAACTCCTGGTTTAATTTAAGTTTCTTTGTTGAGTTAATTAAATAAGCACGAATTTTAAAACAGAATGGTTGCAAGTTGAGCTCAGGCAGGCAGGCCTTGAGAGTTATTCCTTACAGGAAAGAGAACTTCCCGTGCAATTCTGAGGTTCCCCCCTCCTCAGTATGGGAAGTGGGCCCCCAGAAGACAAGTACCCCAGGCAGTTTCCTCCATTGGGCAGCCGCGCCTGGGAGGGAGATCCTGCTAAGTGTTGTAGCTTCTTGGACCCAGGAAGTAGGAAGCTGATCTACCTGCCAGCACAGGTGTGGGGAAAGTCGAGCATGAGGCTGGGCGGAGGTTCGGTCTAGAGGGAACCCCTTTCCCCTGGAGAAAGTCCCACATGCCACACCCACCTTCCTTTCGGTCACTAGAGTCACTATAATGGCCTTGTTTCCTGAGGAAACAAGCCCAGCCTAAGTAATCCCTTCCATGTACTCAGTGTGAAGTGCACACATCCTCTGCACACGTATACACAAAAATCTTCACACACACACACACACACACACACACACACACACACACACACGCTCTAGCTGGCAAGGAACGAGTCCTCACATACACAACCCCTTTGTTCCCACACTCACAAACCTCTTTAGAAACTTCCAACTAGTACAGACCTTAATTCTCACCCTGAGACAGTAGAAAAGAAGCCAGACTCAAACGCCTTCTCAGAAAGACCCGGGTGAGACGGGGGAGAGAAAAACCTTACCTGCTTTAGTGTTTATTTAGACCATACTTGCGGGGAGGGGGGGGACCTTGGGGAACCCAACTAGCCCTCTAAACTTCTCTCCTCTTCTGTAAAATGGGCCTAATGACACTTCAGTCCACAGGACATTAAGTACTGAGATAACTTAGAAGGTTGTGGCCACGCAGTCAGCCTTAGTTAAACTTCTACAGACACTAATTACTATCACCACTAAATGATCTCAACCTGAGGCGACCCACCACGCTGACACAGAGCTGAGAAGTGAGGACATTCCCTCCTGATTCCCCCTCCCACCCTCGGAGCCCACACCCATTCTGGCTTTAGAAGGGGAGGGGAGGGTCCCAGGTCTGGTCTCCACCTAGGCGAAGAGAACCCAAGCCAGAAAACTGTCGCGTCCTAGGTCTCACAGACTCCAAGCCAACGCCCTTTCGACCGCGGCGGTTCACACTGGGCGCACCTGGCTAGCGTGAAGTTGGGGTTTGGTATTTGACTCTAGGGTTCAGCCATCAGGGTGATTTCCCCAGCAATCCCAAGGTGTCCCACAATCAAATCTGCAGCTGAGGCTGGAAGTTCTTAGCAATCACGCCAGGTCCCAGCCCACAGAGGGCACTGTGGAAAAGGCCTAGGTTCCTAGATTCTCATTCCAGGGCCACCTCCCCCTCGTCTCAGCGCCCACACCTGGCCCGGGGAAGCGATGCGCGGTGGGACGCTCTGCCGATACCCCGATTTCTGCAAACTCAGGGCCGGGCCACAACACTCACCAATGGACACAAGTTTGATGCTTTCGTGGTCCAGGAACTCCAGCGCCACCGACACGTTCTCCAGCTTCATCTGTCGGAAGGTGGGCCGCTGGTGGTACTTGTGGTGCATGCGCTTTTGGCTGAGTACCTCCAGCAGCGCGATAAGCCGTAACCCGTCGCTAAGGTCGGTCTGCAGGTTCCCGATGCGTTTATTCACGCACTTGAGGTGCTCGTTGCACCAGCGCGTGAACGTGTTCTGCTGAATCTTCTTCCATGGCGCGTCCTCCGCCAGGTCCTTCTCGGTCACCGGCATCCTGGAAGCGGAGAGAGTGCACGGAGGCAACAAGCTGCAGGGGCTGATCTAAAAATCCCCAAGGACCGAACCGAAGCAAGTGGGAAGGCGGCCCGAACTCGCTGCTACCCAAGCCGCAACAAGAGCCGCTCTGCCCTCGTCCGCCCCCGAGAGCCCAAGTAGCCTGGCCTGGCGCCTGCGCGCTAGGCAGCCCAGCCCCCGAGGCTCCGCCCCGTTCAGACCCTAAAGAAGCGAACTCCTAAGCTGCGCTCGCTCTCTACTGCCCAAAGCCTGCACTACACCGGGTTGCCGCCTCAGTTTCACGAACCTGATGTGATGGCCAGCTAGAAGGAAGAAACCTGGGAAACGCCCAGAAGAAGAGCACTTGCAGAATCAGGGGACTAGATGGAATGGTCACATGGAAAGGGAATGTGCCACCCATCTGTAGGTTTAGTGAGAGGCAGGTGCTGTTCTCCGAGTCTGCAAGGCAACGGTAAATTAGACACCTTGATTTCCTTATGTCAAGGAACTTTAAGTCTAATACTATGCACACACCATAGTAGCAGCGGTGAAAACGAACACTGTTTTCTATGGATATCACTTGGCTTTTACTGGTGTAACAAATTACCAAAACCTGACGTCAAGAATTCTACAATTTCTTATTTTGCCTCTCTGTAAGTTAGATGTCCGGTCTGAGTTTTAGTGGGCCAAAACTGAGGTCACTAGCCCAATCAATGTATTTCTTGCTGAAATTTCTGGAAAAAAAAAAAGATGTTCTTTTGCCTTTCCAGGTTATAGAAGCTGTGTGCACACGTTGGCTTATGATGCCTTTCTTATTCTCAACACCTGTAAACTGAGGCACAAGATCTTTCTCGTCTTCTCATTTCCATAGTTCTCCATAGACACATATTCCTAGAACTCTCCTAAGACCACTTTGATTGTATTGGGTGAGCTGATTAGTCCAGATGATCTTGTTATGTTTCATTTTCTACCTGTGATGACCAAGAGGCTCCAGGAAGGCACAGCCTGGGGAAAGGGCTTGATTAATGGGTGTGGGCCCCCTACTGACCTGTGTCCCTTTTCTCTTCCCTTCGCCTAAGACTTCCTTTCCCTCCACACCCCACAAACAGCACCAGGTTCATCTCAGTCACTGCTGTATATGTGTACCTGGTGTAGGGTTGCCATAGGGAAAATTCCGGGAACAAATGGGCAGGTGGGAGGCGACCGGTTGCATGGATGGAAGGATGAACGGATGAGCAGTTGCAGGCTATGGTGGGCAGCTTTCATCCCGTAGGCTTTATCACTGGGGGAAGGGGCACCCTCTCTGTGTGACCTAAAGCTTGACATTTCAGCCTTGAAGAATCAACATCCGGTCCCTACCCTGGGTGGGGTATTTACTCATTTCCACAAAGCAATTAACTGCAAACAAGTCAATCCAAGGAGATTGATACTAGAAGGCTAAACAGCCCTTCCCCACCTTACACGGAAAAGAGTAACAAGCTCTTGGCATTCATATATTCTGGCTTCAGGCTCCTAGGGTATGCTCATAGTTCCAGCTTTTATTTTCCGTTGTATAAAAGAAATAATGATACTATCAGGAGAAAAACCTTCCACTTTATCTTACTGACTGTGTTTCCTGTAAGCTTTTCAACACCCTGGAAGTCAATCTGTACCCTTGATTTCACTTTCACTTCTCATCTTACTTTTCCATAACACCAGATCTAATTATTTCTCAATATTGAATTCCTGATAGTGGGTATGGCTAGGCCATTGCTATACAAAACTTAATTCACTTAACCCATTCCTCCTTGTGGAAAAATTTGACTGTCTACAGGGTGTCACCAGACCAAGCAATCATACGGTTGGGTGCAGAGCAATACGGCAAGGCTGCTGGCCCTATATAAAGAAAGGCTATATATGTGTATATCTTACCTGTCAGTGTGTAACATACCTCTTGGATGACTCATAAGCAAATAGAAATGTTGGAGACTGGGCGAGGCATTTCCTTTCTGCGTTTTAAGTTATAGTGAACTCACTCATGTGTGTTCCTCTTCTGTCTCCAACAGGGTCTCATGTAGTTCAAGTTAGCCTGAAACTCTTCACGTAAGCAAAGATGGCCTTGAACACTTGATCCGCCTGCCTTTACCTCCTAAGTGCTGAGATTACAAACATACACCACCACACTGGCCTTAGGATTTTTTTAAAGGGCAATTAAATGAATATTTGTAAAATTCAGATTTCAGGTTGGAGGTTGAACTCAGTAACAAGCACAGTGTTGCTTATCAGTGGAAAAAGCTGACAAACATCCCCCAACTCTGTGATCAAAGTAAGCCTCACCTGTGATGGGGAGATTGTGCAGACCTCCCTCTCCACAGGACATGATGAGAGAGGCCCTTCATCTCTGGGTTGTTTTTTTTAAAAAACACATAGCTCTTACTGTAGGCCTCTGTCTGCCTATAATTTCAGAGGAGGCAGAGGCAAGGGATTGAGAGGTTGAGATCCTCCCTTGGCCACATAGTGAACGCCAGGCTAGCCTTAGCTACGTAGGAAGACTGTGTCTCAAAAACAGTAACAACCAACACACACACACACACGACACACACACACACACACACACACACACAGGTTGAGTGAGAAGTAATTCAAAGAAATAGCTTGCTATGATTTGGGGGAAGTGTTGTATGTTTTAAGTTTGTGTATGTGTGTCTATATATGAATAATGTTTACATGTGTATAAATATATATACATATGATCAAATATATGAATACAACTTTTTGAGTCTGTTTAGTGTTGATTGATTATATGTATATGTTTTTAGAGGTGACCATTTAGTATTGCATAGCTAATTAGGAGCCTCATTTTTCTAGAAGATGAATTCTCCCTCTCTCAACAATCATTAACTGCCCATAGCACTTCAGAACAGGAACTCAAAACAGGGAAGGAACCTGAAGGCAGGACCTGATAGAGAGGCTGCTTACCCGCTCATTCTTCATGGCTTGCTCAGCTTGCTTTCTTATAGAACCCAGGACTTAGCCGAGCATCATGGAAAATAACTTTAATCTCAGCCCTCAGGAGGCAGAGGCAGGCAGATCTATGTGAGTTCGGGGCCAGTCTGGTCTACATAGTGAGTTCCAGGACAGATAGAGCTATGTAGAAAGACTCTGTCTAAAAAACAAACAAGCAAGCAAACAAAAAACAAAACAAAAACAAAAGAAACAGGACCTCCAGTCCAAACAAGGCTGCACCCACAATGGACTGGACCCTCCCCCATCAATCACTAATTAATAAGATATCCTATAGCCAGATCTCATGGGTTTCCTTCCTTCCTTCCTTCCTTCCTTCCTTCCTTCCTTCCTTCCTTCCTTCCTTCCTTCCTTTCTGTTTGTTTATCTGTATGTTTGTTTTTCAAGACAGGGTTTCTCTGTGTGACATCTCTGGTTGTCTGGAACTCTGTAGACGAGGCTGGCCTCTAACTCAGACATCTGCCTGCCTCTGCCTCCCAAGTGCTGTGTAATTAAAGGTGGGTACCACCACTACCCAGTCATTGGTTTTGGTTTTTGGTTTTCACTGCCTTGCTACTCTCCTCCCTCCAGCTCCTTCTCAAATTCATGTTTTCTAATTGGCCAAGCTAGTCTTTGTACCAATCCTTATACTGGATGTATTGTGAGGTAGAGATAGCTGCGAAAATACTTGTACCAAGTGGAAGGTGTAAGAGGAAAAGCAAGAAGAAACCTGCTCTCTTGGGACCTACCCCGTGTCCATTCTACTTTTCTTCAGACGGGCTTTGCTGGGACATTCTATTGAAAGACGTTTACAACCAGCGGGGCTCACTTTGTGTCCTAACTTAGGGCCTGATTTTTAATAGTGCTGAGGCATTATTGGCACCAGGAGCTAGATAGTTCTTGTCCTGAGGGAACTGTTTCATTCATTGTATGTTTGGCGACATCCTTGACCAGTAATAGGGAGAAATATCTTATCTGTTTCATGATGACAGTGTCTCTGGAGACAAAACTACCCCTATTTGGTGTGGTTTAGGCTGTCCCAGAAACAGATTTTGAGATGAAGATTGCAGAAGGCATGAGTAATGGAAGAGGAAGGTAAGGTAGCCGGTGTTGTCTGGCAGCTCCTTAGACTTTAGGCTGGGAGTGTGGTTACTTAGAATACACTCCCCCTCCTTCATAATCAGCTTTGGACCTTGTATAAAAATGCCCCTCCTTAAGATTTAAATAAACAAAGCTTGGTGGTGGTGATGCGTACCTTTAATCCCAGCACTTGGGAGTCATAGGTAGGCAGATCTCCAAATTTAAGGCCAGCCTAGTCTTCAGGGTGAGTTAAAGAACATCTAGGACTACACAGAGAAACCCTGATCAAAACAACAACAATCAAATTTAAAATAATACATGAGGAGCAGCAGCTTAGTTTGTAGAGTGCTTGTCTAGCATGCATGAGCCATGGGTTTGATATCCAGCACTACACAAACTGAATATGCCTGCAATCTCTGCCCTCGGGGGATAGAGGCTGGGAGATCAGAAGTTCGAAGTCATGTTTGGGGGTGCAGCTCAGTCGTCAAAAGCACCAGCCTAGCATATCAAAAGACCTGGATTGGCCTCCCCAGAACCTCCTAAATAAGGATGATGTGACAAAGAGGCTCAAGGTCTTCGGGGGGGATTGAACTCAGGCTTCATATATACTAAGCAACTCCACCAACCAGTTTACATCCCCAGCCTTTGCTTTTGAATATTCTTTATGAAGGAGACCTTATCCTATTTCACAGGTGGGAAAATTGAGATTTAGAGACTCCATACCTGAGCTGGCTGGCCAGTAGGAGATGCAGTGCCCAAACTCTGGTCTCCAGACCTACTGACCCTGCAGTCTTTCCCCTGCCTAAAGAAAGAATCCTGCAGACATCTCTAGTGATGGGACTCTGAGCGTCAGAAAGGTTATCCTGGGGTCTGATGAGTCAGAGAAGGACTCATCAGATAGGGATATTTCCACAGCAATTCTGCTGACATGGGTCTGATGTTAGCCTGGCCTTCATCTGAGTTTGGGTGGAGCTGTTTCAACATGAGAAATAAAATACGAGTTGGCCCTGTCAGTTTAGCAGGAGGCAAATAGAGAAAGAAAACAATATTGGGGGAGGGTTAGAAAGAAGAATGGGCTCTGTGGTGAACCAAAACACATCTCGGTCTGGAAGGATTTAGTAGGAGGCTAGAAGAAATCAAGGAGGACATAATTTTGCTGATTACCTACATATTGTGGGACATATGGGCAGATTACAAGCTTATGAAGGGCCTATGAAAAGAAGTCTGTTAAATTTCTTGGTTTTCTTGAATGAGGTCACATTGTTAGGAAATAAAATATTCACCCACAAATTAAGCACGCGCCTTCGTAACTGGGATGTTAGTAATCTTGCTGATAGTAATAGATCAATCCCTCTGTACCAGCACAAAGACGGATACAGAGGTTAAGAGAGGTCCCTTGCAAGTGACACCCACTGCTACTATAACAATGGGCCAGTGGAGAGAAAGGGAGCCAAAGTTTCTGTTCAAGAAGGTTCCAGCTGGTTGGCATGGTGGCACATGCATATAATTTCAAGACTTGAGAGGCAGAGGTAGGAGCACCAGGAATTCACAATAATACCAATACCCTGCTTCAAAGAAACTGAAGGAGAGCTGGAGGATGTAGTTTACATGAAGCCCTGGGTTCAAATGCCAGCACTGCATGGTACATGATGGTATATGATCCTAGCACTTGGGAGGTAGGGGCAGGAAGATCAGTTCAGCTTTAGCTATATAGATAGTTTAGCCTGGAATACATAGGACCTTCTCTCAAAATGAAAATAAAAGAGGTGCTATGAGTAGCTCAGCAGTCTAAGGCACTTGCCACAAAGCTTGACAATCTGAGTTTGATGGCCAGAACTCAGATGATGGAAGAAAACTGACTCCTACAACACGTACTCTAGCATCTACATGCCCAATGTGACACCTGTACGCATGTGTGCATGTGCACGTGTGCGCACGCACACACACACACGCACACACACACACACACACTAATGATTAAAAAGAGACTAAGAATTTGAGGGAAAACAACATGGAGGTTGTAGGGAAGAGAGGTAGGGGATGATGTAAATACAGTTACACATATATAAAATTAATCTTTTTTCTTTAATTTTTAAAAAAAGGTATAAAGAAGGAAGCCCCTTCTGCAATCCATGGTGGTTGGTTTGGGGTTGGAATGTGATTCAAGCCGATCAGATTTTTTTTTTCAGAGAATTCTCAGCCAGACTCCCTTTATTCTAGGGCCTGGGACATCCAAATGGACACTTTGGCTGCCATATAGGGAACAGGGCAGAGTCCTGGTGACAGCACTCAGTGGGATGAGTCAGAACCTTCCCTTTTTTGGAATTCTTTCTCAGTCTTGACTAATAGGGCCTGGTCTGTCCCACAGGACTGGGAATTTCCTGGTCTTTTATCTCATCTTTAAGCACCACACCCTCTTCCCCTTCCAGATCCTGGGTGGGAGCTGGCAGGCAGATGTAACTGCCCAGTTATGGACTCTTGTTACTCCTGGGTACCTGGCTGGCAGAGAACACCTTGTCTAGTCTCCTCACTCACCACTCAAATGAAGACCTGAAGCTTGAAGGAACGCTTGCGACTGGACAGTAGTTTTTCTCTTGAAGGCTCCAGAGCAGTTTACAGGATTCCAGAAGCCCAGCTCACCCTGCCCTGGTCCTACTCTAGTCTGGATATTCCAGGGAGCTGCCTATGCATTTTCAATTGTGCTTGGGGTTCTGAATCTGAGCCATTTCCTTCTTCTAAGCCTCAGGTTCCTCATGAGTTATCTCTAGACAATAGTGACACCAGACCCCCCAAGGGAGGTTGTCACTGAGGTCACTAAAGGAAATAACAAGGATGAAGAACTTGGCAAACAGCCAATACATTTAGGAAATAGCACTATACTAAAAATATTTCCGTTTTAATTTTTAAAATTATAGTGTGTGTGTGTGTGTGTGTGTGAGAGAGAGAGAGAGAGAGAGAGAGAGAGAGAGAGAGAGGGAGGGAGAGAGAATCTTCCCCACGTGAGTCCCTGGGGTCTAACTCATCAGGCTTGGCAGCAAGTGCTTATTATACTCACTGAGCCATTTTATAACCCCTGAAAACATTTTTTTTTGAAATGTAAAGAACTCTTCAGGCCTTCCTTTAAACTAGAAGGTAACATTCTGTGACCCCACAGTAAGGCCATTGGTGTAGAAGTCGGACACAGCCCCAGGGGCCTTCCTCCAATGACCTGTTGGTGCTGGACGAACAACCCCCCCCAAACCCCCCCCCCCACTCCCCACAAGCGCGCGGTGCCGCCCAGCCTCTCATTCCTGTGAGTCAGCTCTATTCTTTAAAGTAAAATAAAACAGAGCCCACAGTTCACTTCCTGGCATCTGCAAAGAAAGGCCTAGAATCTCCAGATCAGAACCGGCTCTCCCTCGCTGCCCAGGCCTGATAACAAGAGTGGTTAGGGTCTGAGTCAGCCAGGAGTAGCTACCTAAGGATTCACCTCTGCGCACCGGCTGGAGCCCAGACTCTACCCTTCGGCAGCTATCCTGGAGTCAAGCGGCCGGATTCTCACCACTCAGTCCTTCAGCGCCACCTAATGGAGAAATCAGTTCAAACTCCTTGGGAGTTGCCCAGGCCAGAGTTAAGGACAAATGGTTAACTGACTCTGACCTCCAGTTTCTCTCTGGATCCCTCAGTCCCTACCCGTTTCAGGGTGTGGCTGGCATACCCCACCCCCTGCCCTAAACTGCAGTCCAAGGGCTGGGCTGCCCTTCCCCCAGCTGTCCTTCCCTATATAATCCAGACATTGTGGTTACCTGCCCCCCCTCCTTTTTTTTGATCTACCCTTTACTCTCTTGACCAGTCTCCTGGTCTGGCTCTCCCTTCTCCTTCTCCTTATGTGGGCCTGCTCAGGGTTGTGTCCACTCCGGACTTTCCCGGATGTCTCTGTCTCTAATTATCTCTAATTATGCTCCCTCTTGTATCTATAATAAACTTTCTCCTCTACCATCTTTAAGAGCAGGCTTTTCCTTTTTTAATTAATTAATTAATTTTTCATTCAGCCAGGAAGTGAAATGGCCTCTCCCAGGACTTTATCAGCCAAGCTGGCCTAGGGAGTGGAGCAGCCCTGAGTACTGTGAGGAGACAGGCAGGGAAAAGGTGAAAGGTAGTTGGCACCCTACCTCCTGCTCTGGGAGAAACTTGGCCTACACCCTCCTCGAGGTCCACCAGTCTACCAGCATGGTCTAACCTGCCCCAACTCTCCTGTCCACATGCCAACTAGCAACTGGAGCCACCCTTTTTCCTCCTTTCCTCCCCCTCCCCACATTTTTTAAAAAAAAAAGATTTATTTATTTATTTATTTATTTATTTATTTATTTATTTTGTATACAGTGTGTTCTCTCTGCATGTATGCCTGCAGGCCAGAAGAGGGCACCAGATTTCATTACAGATGGTTGTGAGCCACCATGCGGTTGCTGGGAATTGAACTCAGGACCTCTGGAAGAACTATCAGTGCTCTTGACCTCTGAGCCATCTCTCCAGCCCCCCTCCCCTTTTTAAAGGTACCATCTTACTACTGTGTAGACCAAACGGCTTCAGAGTCAGAGATCTTTCTGTCCCCATTTCCAGAGTGCTGTTATTAAGGTAGGTACTACCATACCAGATAACTGACTTTTTTTTTTTTTCTGCTGGGCTGGGACTGGGGTGGGCAGGTGCCAGGGTGGGTGTGTTGAAGTCAGGGGCAAACAGTCTTTCAGAGTTGGTTCTCCTTTTCACCATGTAAGTCCCTGGGATCGAAAGGCAGCGAGGTTTGTTGGTTGACACCTTCACTTACTGAGCTATCATGCTATTTTTTTATCTTTTATATTCTTCCTGTCTCTCCTTCTTTCTTTCTTATCTTTCTTCTGCTACAGTGTCTCCATGAACTCTGTGTTATAGGTAATGATTTTGAACCCTTGATCTTCCTGCCTTACCATCCCATGTGCTGTGATTACAGGCATGTCCTTACCATCCCATGTGCTGTGATTACAGGCATGTCCTTACCATACCATGTGCTGTGATCACAGGCATGTCCTTATCATCCCATGTGCTGTGATTACAGGCAAATCCTATCACACCTAATTTTGTCATTCTGGGAACTGAATCCAGGCTGTCATACATGCCGGGCAAGACTCTACCAACTGATCCACATCCCCAGCCCTATATGCTTACTTTAAAAAAGAAGAAAGGGAAGGAGACACAGCTAGGTCTTTGGGGTCCACTGTGATGGTACACACCTATATTCTCAGCATTGGAGAGACTGAGGCTGGGGGGTACCCTGGGACACAGAGAGAGACCGTGTATCAAAGAAACAAAATCAACTACACAGGCAGAAACCTCACTTAGGTGACCACGGCCTCATCACTTTCCAGGGTGCTCTCCCCTCTGTCATCTTGGGCATTAGGGTTTCCACTCATGCATCTGATGGGGACAGGAAGATTCAGACTTGTAGTATGAGTATTTCTTCTGACTCCCAAGTCCTAAGTCCTTTCTCCTGAACTCTAGGTGCTGCTGCCCATAGCTCCTCCACCTCTCCTCCTTCTCCTCTTCCTCCCCCACCTCCTCCTCCTTCTCCTCCTCTTTCTCCCCTACCTCCTCCTCCTTCTCCTCCTCTTCATCCCCCACCTCCTCCTCCTTCTCCTCCTCTTCCTCCCTCACCTCCTCCTCCTCCTTCTCCTCCTCCTTCTCCTTCTCCTCCTCTTCCTCCTCCACCTCCTTCTCCTCCTCTTTCTCCTCCTCTTTCTTTTTCTTTTTACTCTAAACTAGTTCTAGAGGCTGGAAATATGGATTATTAGCTAAAGATGCTTGCTTCCAAGCCTGATGACTTAAACTCACATGGTGGAAAGAGAGAACCAAGTCCTACTGACCTACACACACATAGACACACACACACACACACACACACACTCACACTAAACATTTGTAAAAATCTGTTCCATTTTACACAAGCCTTGCAGACTGGCAGCCTCCTGTCTGTCCTTTTCAAACAGGCTTTAGTGAGAAGCCTGGCTTTCCTCTCGGTCTCCGGTCTCCGGTCTCCAGTTTCTGTCCTAAGGTCCTTCCCTATTTCATGCTTATTTAATCACCTCGCACTCCACGGGAGGAGCAGGCTGTGGGAAACACTAAGGTGACTTAGCTACTGGTTCTTCCTCGAGGGGGCTTTGAAATCCGCTTGGAATGAGAAGGTATTGAATGATGCAAGGGAGAAAATAGCGAGGGCTCTGAGGACGGAGGAGCGGACAATTAGCCAGGATGGCTTCCTGGAAGAGACAGCTCGACCTTGAAGGAGTTTGTTTTGGGCCGCGTAGAAGCCAAGGTGTTCCCCGAGGAAAGGAAGGAAAGCACAGTGAATGAGAACTGAGGGAGGGACGTACCCATCAAGATGGTCAGAAAGACCAGTGACTAGAGAATAATATTGATAAAATTTACCACAGTATCTTAGGTCATGTCCCAATGCATATGTACTTGTTAGCTCAATCCTCACAGTATCCCTGTGACACAGGGACACCATCTTCCAGTTACAGATCGAGAAAGACCTGGAGGGAACGCACGAGTTGTCTGAAGCTTCACAGCTTGTAATAGCGAGCTTCACTTTGACCCTGGCCTATTCTTGTTGGGAGGGAAGTTGTAGACGTAAGTCACAAACGATGCCACAGCAGTTTGGAATTATGATTAATAGGGTACTATTTATTAAAAGGGGAAAAAACTTACAGATCACCGTCAGCCCTCTGTACAACCAGGAAAGGAGTCTAGTCGCCAGCCGAGCAGGAAGTGAAGAGAGCGAGAGAAGGAAGTGGCCGCTTTTTTAAAGGGAGAGAGACCACGCCCCAATGGGCAGGTATCTCAGCGGCTATAGGCTGGAGGAGCGGAAGGACCTCCCGCAACAGGAAGTGGAGAAGTTGACTGCTCCACCTTAGCCAGATCCACAGCTGTCACCTCCATCTTCAGCTCGCTGTCACAGGTATCCTCGCCCAGCCCACACTGTCCACCCTGAGATGTCCAGTCTCTTCTTCCCTAGACTGCACGTGGCCCAGGGGCCTCTGGGGGGCACTGGAAGCCCCGCATAGCATCCCCGTGGAGCACAGGGACTTTCTGCACTGCTGGTGGAGACAGAGGCCCTGAGCGGTAGACACAGGCAACAGCAGTAGTGGTAGGCCCTGGCCTCCCCATGTTCTTTCTCCAGTTCTGAATGTAGATATTTTTTTCTAATATTTATTTATTTATTATGTATACAATATTCTGTCTGTATGCCTGAAGGCCAGAAGGGGGCACCAGACCTCTCTACAGATGGTTGTGAGCCACCATGTGGTTGCTGGGAATTGAACTCAGGACCTTTGGAAGAGCAGGTAATGCTCTTAACCACTGAGCCATCTCTCCAGCCCCCCTGAATGTAGATCTTATAAACTCTGCAGCATGGGAAGAACGCCGACAGGTAATGCAGAGCCCTATGGACTCTTGAGCCAAGAACTAATTACCTTTCTTCGTGTGCGTAGATGAATGGGCCTCTCTGGGTGTCTGTGTTAATACGAATCAGCACAGGATGAAATGCTTTATCGTGCTTCTACAGCCCAGCACCTGAGGCATGGGAGCTAGAGATGCAGACATGACATGGAGGCTTAAGTTTCCTGCGGGAAAATCACTCACACAGAGCAAGCAGTCAATAAATAAGTGTGAAATGAAGAAACAAGAACTCAAGGGTAGTGTGTCCAAGATCGTGTCCTAAGGGAAGGAGGGAGAGGGGAGAAGAGGGCTGGGCATATTTTGAGATCTATTTTGACAACTTATATTGAATCATTAGAAGGCTAGCATTGAAGATCGGGGTGATGCTGTTGAAGTTGGCTATATGATTGGGCTTTAACAACGGTCACCAATGTTCAGACCAGTCGTAGGCTACGAATGACATGTTGGAGAAGGTACGATGCTTAAACCTTGGATCCTGTTCCAGAGGGTGTCCATTGGGCAGAAGAGACAGATGTGACAGTTTATTACCCACACTTCAGAGTTGGGCAAATAGTGCTCAAGAATGCTGATGTGGGCTGGGTGGTGGTGG
Source organism: Microtus ochrogaster (assembly GCF_000317375.1). NCBI lineage: Eukaryota > Metazoa > Chordata > Mammalia > Rodentia > Cricetidae > Microtus > Microtus ochrogaster. The sequence goes on along the minus strand of NC_022013.1, from coordinate 40,488,596 downwards.
CGCACACCTTTAATCCCAGCACT
>NC_022013.1:40487937-40488473 GCF_000317375.1 Microtus ochrogaster | reverse complement strand
GGCCGCTTTTTTAAAGGGAGAGAGACCACGCCCCAATGGGCGGGTATCTCAGCGGCTATAGGCTGGAGGAGCGGAAGGACCTCCCGCAACAGTGTGAGTCTGGCTAGGCTCCTCCAGGAATCTCCATTCCTTCCACAGCCTGTACAATGCTGCTTTCTTTTGATTTACATATGGTGATTTTCCTGTCAGATTTTGTTTTCATAGGATTCTTTAGCACCTTGGAAGGAGAAACAAAAGCCACTAGCCTGTTTGATCTCTAAAGATGTTACAAGGTCAAACAGTTTCAGTTGGTGTTAAGTAAATTTAGATAGGCAAATGTATATAAATAATTGCCAACATAATGAAGGGAAAACTTATATTTGGACTGGGAAGATGGCTCAGTAAAAGTCTGACTATCAGAGGTCCATTCAGGAACCCTAAGCTAAGGGAGGACAAACTCCTAGAAGTTGTCCTCAGACCCCACATGTCTACCTTGGCACGTGTGCACCTCCACCCATGCCCACAACATACCTCTCTCTCTCTCTCTCTCTCTCTCT
>NC_022013.1:40487177-40487703 GCF_000317375.1 Microtus ochrogaster | reverse complement strand
AAACCCTGTCTCGAAAAACCAAAAAAAAAAAAAATTATTTTCTACCATTTATAAAACAAGATGAAAAACAATTTACAAACCTTAGGTCAACTACCTAGAATCCTCAGCTTCACGCTTTCCCTACTAGGGTTTGTAAAATGTGATGCAGTACTTGCCTTCCTTAACTTTCAGAGGTTTATAAGGTAGAATTTCTAGTCATATTTGCCTGGTGTATGTCAGATTTCAGAGATTAAGAGTCAATAATCTCTTTCTGCATTAGGCCAAATAGCAAACCTTTTACATAATATAGTCCAACTAGGTTCTTACTTTCTTTCTGTAATCGAATTTTAGTGTGAGAACTGAGTAGATACAGGAGTCATTCACTTCAGTGTAGGTCACGTGTTCTGGTGATCTCTATCCCGTGAAATTTAGCCCACCTACATTCAGTAAAGAACAGATTCATGTTATGTAAAAGATGAACAGGGATCAGGAAAGATGACGCTGGTTAAGAGCCCTTGCTGCTCTTATGAAGGATCTCGATTCAGTT
>NC_022013.1:40483472-40486432 GCF_000317375.1 Microtus ochrogaster | reverse complement strand
TGCAGAGCCTGAGGATCAGCTGAGCCGTTCTTTCGCTCATTCCACTTGCATTGTTTTGTGTTTGTTTCACTTCTAGGTGCGATTGCAGCAATTGCAGTTGCAGTCCTTGCTGCGGGCATCTCCTTCCATTACTTCAGTGATTAGGGTGAGGCACAAAGAGCTTCCTGATCACCCGGAACACACTGATCAACAGCTATGAAAACTAAAGATGCAAATGCCCCACCTGCATTTAAGCTCTGCTATGAGAATGTCTATTAGATGTGTTTCTGACTTACATGACATCACCAGCTGCCTCGTTTCCCCTGCTTTTATTATCGGGCCCAGGTTTTCAAAAGTAAACTATGCATCTAAATGGAGTTGCATGTAACAAATCACTATTATTTATCTTCAGAAGAGTCAAAATGTGAGCTATTTTAGAATTTAGTCCTACTGAATGACATCGCACATTGATCAAAATATGCAAACTATGAGCAGTCAGTATTGACTGCAGTTGATATATCATCAGGAATTGTCTCTAAGTTCATCCTAGAGGACATTTCCAACATGCACTCAGGTGCAACAGCTTATGGACATGGTTTAAGTTTGAGGTCATGAATACTATTTTAAGCATACAAATGGACAGTGGTTTCCTGGATGTCAGGCACTAGTAGCAGCACGGCAGTATGCTGCTTGCCTCACACCAAAAACAGAAAAATGTGAATCGGAGATGCTGTCCTAGGTAGGGCAGTTAATGTTCTGTAGCTCTCACCCTGCAGTTCAGTGCAGATCCTGGCAGAAACAAACTAGTAGCACTCCTAACTTAGACCTGAGACTTCCATAAATTATGATCAAGCAGTATTTTATTAGTTCATGATTGTAAGTCATGAGGTACAAGATACACTGAATCAGTATGAGAATTAACTATAGGAAAAAACAGTCATTGAAGTCATTTCTCCCAAGTGCACAACAACAACGCAGAGAATAAAGAATAGAGCCATAGATATGGATGAGAGCCTGGTAATGCTCCTTAGGATAAACTAAAGGAAAAAAATACCACCACACTCATTAAAGTCGTTTCTCCCAAGTCCACAACAGTGATGTAGAGAACAAAGGATAGAGCCATAGATGTGGATGAGAGCCAGGCAGTGCTCCTCAGAGTGAAGACCACATTCTTTTAAGGAGGAGGACAAACTGCAGGCGGGTCAGTAGTAGCAGACACAGCGGAAGAGATCAGTGGAGTGGGAGGGAGAGCAGCAGGAGGGAGGTGAGAAGGAAGGGTGATGGTCTAGGAGAACCAGGTGGGGAGAATGGGAGAGAGGAGCACTTGAGATGGCAGGGTTCCCACACGTGTTAGCAAACACTTAAATTCAAGAAACAGGCAGGGTTCCCCACACGTGTTAGCAAAACACTTAAATTCAAGAAACAATATAGCTTAAACACATTTTAAAAAAGTCAAATCCATGATTTGATCCAAGTAGTGAACCACAAGATACAAAGCAAGGTTTTTAAGAAACCAAGGGACATAAAGCCCCTCGGCAGAGGCAAGTCAGTCTCATACAGAGTAGACCCCCAGTAGCAGCAGTGTACATAAGAAAGCAGGAAATGCCTTCAGACTTGAGTGGAACTATAAAAACCAGTGCAAAGCAAAACTCAGAACCAACAGACCTTCATTAAAGAAACTGAAACGGGATGGTCTTCAATGAGGAAAATTACCCCAAAAGCAAGGTCTGAAATGAAGTGATCAATATTATAAATTTAAAGTGTTGTTTATATAATGCAATCATAATGAAGTATTTATAGAAATTGTAAACTTGTAAAACTGAATAAATATTGTTATGCAATCTTGTGGAATTTTCAAATAAGGATATAACTGGGGAAGTATGGTTCAGAAGAAAGGAGGGTGGTTAGAAGCAAAGTGCTCTGAGTGCCTGGTGCCAAGTTAATGTTAAGGTAGATTATTTCACTGTGTGTTACTCTCAAGGGTACCTTCTCAAGAAAGAGGCAGGCGGTGAAACAGCCCAATGAAAAGGAGATTAGGAGGAACACAGTACAAATAAAGGAAGAGATTAGAGGGGGATGAGTATGGTAAGTAATAATAGCTCTACATGTTTCACACACACCAGGCCCTGGGCTGTTTCCCATCACAAAACAAAGACAAGTGAGACCCTGGTTCAAAATAAACTAAGTGGACAAAGTATTTAGATCAAATAGATGAAATTATATTTGTTAAATGCAGATGCTAAATAAATCTGTCCAGTAGTGGTGAATAGTAAACAAATTATGACGTCTTTTTGTCAACACCTGCCTCAGTTTTTTACCCCTCTTTTAAAGGCAGTACTATTATTCAGAATCTTAACCACACGTTGAAAGCATATGTGGTGAGGGAAGACTTCCTAGATTATTGTATGGGACTCATATAGCTTACTAAACGAGGATAGCCAGAGAAAAGAAAACCACAGGCTATAACACACGTGAAAGTGAGAGGCACCATTCGAGTTAACTCAGCACTATATTAAGACGATACATTAAATACCAAGAGCATGAAGATGCTTATTAACTTTCTGTTCGTCATCCTTTAGAAAAGTGAGATAAAGACACAAAGAAACCCCAAGGCATTTAAAGAACATGTAGCTAGATAAATGAAAAGATTTATCTGCCTAAGAGACTAAGGCCATAACCAGTACCATTTTATGTCCACTAGGTTGTGAAACTAAGACATCTCCATGTCTAATGAAAATGGTGTGATGAGAGACACTTCACACTGTAGGTGTTCAGGAAACCATTCGGCCTTGTAGGGTTAAGTAATTGCATTCTCTACATACATACCTTAGGTAAACTCTTGCATAGATACATCTGTAAGAAAATGTGCAATGTTTATGACCGTGATCCAAATGTTAGTGAAGAGTAAATTATAGAGGATGTGATTTTATTTAGCAGGGAGAATGACCTCCATGCAAACACAAAGGTAGAACTGAAAAGCC
>NC_022013.1:40480027-40483057 GCF_000317375.1 Microtus ochrogaster | reverse complement strand
TTATCTAGAGGCTAGACAGGGCTTGAAACATATAAGATAGTTCTTGCACGTGGTTGACAGTTGATGGTAGCTCTCAACTGGGAATCCAGCAATCACATCTCAGTTCTGTGTGTGGTTTGCATCTGGCTTCGAGTTCTTCCATCATAAGGACTGAGTTTCTTCATGTAATGATGGTTAGGGTGACTTCGAATTCTCCCATCATAATGGCTGAGTGTCTTTATTGAGGCTTAGGGTCAAAGAAGAAATACAAGCACGAACATTCCAGCAAGAGAAAAATAGAGACTGAGTCCTCAAACCCTGGCTTGGAAATTCCTAAAGATGATTTCTGCTACATGTGCTGGTCAACCTAACTTTCAGGATAAGCCTAAATCAAAAGATAAGGGGAAGAAAAAGAATCTCTATTCAGAAGGGGAATATGATGTATACAGTTATCACAGTTTGCCTTTTAATCTCTTGTTTGCTTTCCTCTGCTGTGCTCCTTATGTAGATCATAAAATGTCTCTTCCCTTTACCTAAGCCCTAAGGTCTCCTAGCTATCAGTAGTTCATCACATTCTGACCAACACAGTGGGGATTAACTCAAGCTCTATGACAAGCTCATAAGCTTGGTCGATTCTTAGTTTAGGGATTTGTCTAAATATAGATTAGCTTCTGCACAACATATGTCCAGAAAATTGTTCTTGACCTCTGATTTTAGCCCAATGAGCAAATATATTGGGAAAAATCGATAAGCTATTAAAGGTATATTAATGTTAATAGGTTATGATTTATTTGTTGTTAAGGATAAGCAATAAAAGAGAAGTGACTGGTTTGTCTTTGCTTTCACCATTTTGAAAGCACTTTTGCATTCATTGTCTCAATGATTTTTAAGTAATACTCGTAAGTGGGGGAAAGACTTACTGATAGGACCCTAACCTGATGAGTGTAATTGAAGCATTGCTCATATTTAGGAAGAGGAAACATTTGAGTAATGTGCTAGATAGTTTCTGTGTCAACTTGACACATGTTAGGGTCATCTGAGAAGTTGACCATCAACCTTAGTTGGAAAAAATGCCTCCATATGATTGACCTGTAGGCAAGCCTACAGACCATTTGCTTCACAACTGTGTGTGGTGCTATCATCGGGCACATGGTCCTGGGAGTGTATAAGGAAGCATACTGAGCAAGCAGGTAAGCAGCACTCCTCCATGGCCTCAGCATCAGTTTCCACCTGCAGGTTCCTGCCTTAAGTTTCTGCCCCCACTTCTTGGTTATGGACTACAAGCTGTAAGATGAAATAAACTCTTTTCTCCCCCAGGTTGCTTTTGGTCATGGTGTTTTATCACAGCAATAAAAACTCTAAGACAGGTAACTAGTCGTTTTGTCTTAATGATCAGAAGTAGATTGTTCCTGGTTTTTATCTTTGTACAATGTTTTTAAATGATTACATACTTAGCATCATCCGGTGAAGCTAGATTTTTCTATTGTGCTATGGAACTTCTAAAATGGTGATCCCCAAAGAGCCCTGCTTAAAAATTCTTAATTAAGCATGACATTTTAGAAATGAACCCTCATCTAACTTGTTCACGTTGTTAAGGCGTTTTGTTTATGGAATTGGGAAAGGAATTTACTGGTCAAGATGAAAGTAGTTCAATCAGGTCTCAGATTCTATTTTAGTCAAATCCAGTCTGGTTGTAGGTATACCAGATGCCTAATCCTATGATTAGAATATAGAATATCAGTTAGCCGAGGGCTATGGTAGCTCATGCCTTTAATCCTAGCACTCAGGAGAATGTCTGTGAGTTTGAGGTCAGCCTGGTCAACAAGAGCTAGTTCTAGTATAGCCAGGGCTGTTACACAGAGAAACCCTGTGTTGATAAACAAAACAAAACAAGAAAGAAAAGAAAAAAAAAGAAAATAATGATTCATCATTTAGCTGAGATACTAGGTTACTGTATCTGTCTAAGTAGAAATAACATGGATTTTTAAATAAATTTTTTCTGTGCTTTCAAGTTAGTATTATTGAAACTGTATGCTACTGTTAAATAGCTAATAAATAAGTGTAAGTAGCTAATAACTACTTGAGTTGTACTGCCACATCTGACAGGAACAGAATCTTATTAAGGCAGTTAATTCCTTTGGCTTTGGGGCAAACTAACAGCACCAGCACTCATTAAATAGTTCTTCTCAATTTACAAAGTGTTTTTCATCTCAGTCTATCTCTGATAGTTTAGAAACATTAACCTACTGGTTAATGTTTGGGTAACTGGGTATTATATACTAAGAAGAGAGACACTGCTGAAAAGGAATGATTGAGAATATCGAATCGAGACAGGACAACTCTATAAAACAGAGAATATGGATCTAAGCTTCCTCTGAAAGTGAGTTAGGTCAACTTTAAAGGAATAAACATTGGCTTTTAGAGAAGGAATGCTTCTAACCCAACAGTTTATTCAGAGTAAGGAGAAAGTTGGTGCTGACGTTTATGGTGTTAGGCTTGGAGATACCTGATACCTTCAGATTTTTATGGCGTTTACAGAGTCATCTGAGAATGAAAAAATGTGAGAAAAAGGACATTTGCAAAACTTGTTACAAAGAATGGGCCATCAAGATGACCAAATAAACAGTGGGCTTGCCAGATGGCCTATTTACCATTGAGGCTAATTATTAGAAATGAATGAAATTGTGTGCTTTCCACCAAGACTCTGTCTCCTCAGATTCAAATGCAGAAATTTGAACTAGTATTGTTCAAGATGTTGGTTGTTATACTGTAAATTCACAGTATCTAAAACAATGAAATAATAGAAGTATTTAGGAGCCTTGTTTAATAAATAAGTTAAAAACAGACAAGTGCTTAGAAATTCAGGGCAGTGATGATCTTAACTCAAATAAAGCTGAATAAGAAAAGTGAAGAGGGAAAAAGCAGAAATTGGAAATGTACTATGAAGAGAGAAACGTGGAGGCCTAGAAGAAATACAAGAACTGTACCCTACATGTAAATATATAATTACAACAATGTTGTGGGGAAGAAACAGTATACATGTGATAGCAA
>NC_022013.1:40451960-40476842 GCF_000317375.1 Microtus ochrogaster | reverse complement strand
ACAACAATCTTAGATGAACCTTGTTATACAATTATCATTTGTGTGGGACACATGACGTGCAAAAGTAGGTTGTGTTCTGAGCCTGATTTTTGGTATTTTTTCTAGTAAATATTGAAAAAATGTACTAAAATCTCTGATGATGAATTATCACTTATTCTTATATCAATTATTTTTTATAAGAAACAAGGAGTATTTTGCATATTTATTAGATTCTTGTTTTATATACTATCCTACTTACTTTCTTCATTGCTGTGACAAACTAACTGACAAACTGTAATTTCCAGAAGGAAAGATTTATTCTGGCTTACAGTTTGAGGAGGTACAGTCTATCATGGCAGGAAAGACACAGCAGAAGTAGGAGACCAGCTGGCTCATTGTATCTTCAGTCACAAAGCAGAGTGACGAGGACACAGGTCAAGCTATAAAGTCACAAGCCCAGTTACAGATCCACATCCTAAGGGTTCTACGGTTTTCCCCCATGGTGCCGTCAACCTGAGCAAGTGTTCAAACATGAGCATGTGACAGACATTTCACATTCACTCTGTAACATTTCACCCATTGCTCCCATTGGTTCATGGCTATTTTGTGATGTGAAATGCATTCATCCCAACTTTCCAAGTTTTTTTTTTAATAAATAGCATTCCCCAAACTATTTAAATGCCTAAAGTCTCTTCCAAGGACCAAATCAATCTCTTAACTGCAAGCTTTTATAGAACCAAGGGAAAACTACTTATTTCCAATATAAAATGCCCAAAGTAAGCATTCCTGTTCTAAATGGAAGAATGGGAGCAAAAAGATTGAGCCAAAGCAAGACAGAAATCCAGAGGAAACAGTAAATCTTCTAGCTCCATATCTGGCATTTTGGACTCCTGATAAAAGCATCTTAGCTCCAAAGGACCCAGGTAGCCCTTGCTTCCCCACCTCCAGCATAAGTCTTTCTCCATTCTGTGTATGCAGCTTTCTGTGGTGGATGTCCATTGGTCTGACCTCTCAAATATCCTGGGCCCTTCTTTCCAATTGATGCTTTATCTTCACTCTAAGGGTCTCTTATGCTATCTCTAAACCTTTCATGTGTTGCTTGACCTCATAGACTTCCTGGAACCATAGAGCCAGAGTACATGCAATATTTTTCATGCTTACAAAACCAGTACCATGTAGACAACACTATGAAATTCTGTTACCAGCTCAAAATAGACGATGGCCCACTTGGACCATAGCTGTAGCTGCTCTTGTGTGCTGACCCTGGGGAAACTCTTGCCTAGAAAATCTTTTCCTAAGAGTAAGGAACCCCTTTGGTGTTCTGAGGTTAGTCTCTCTTCTTTCAAATGAGTTTGCATTTGACAAAGTGGAGCCTTTGATGGATGGGGTCCTGCTCTCCAGCACTTTCCCTATGTACCTGTAGAGCAGGAGGCTTCTCTTTAAAAACTGCAGCTTCTTTTTAGTCATAACTTTAAATTTGCCTGTGGCCTCTTTGAGACAAACTGCTTTCTTTTCCCCATTCTGCAACACTCAGAATAAGAGTGGTAATCAATAACCATGCCACATCCTGGATGCTTCCTGCCTTGAAATTTCATCCACTCAACACATTACTCTATCACATTCAGTCTCGCTTCAGTTCTCAGGACACAGGCAGAATGCAGCTAGATTCTTTGCCAGAATGTAACCTAGATGACCGCTACCCTGGTTCCCAAGAGAGTCTTGTTCCTCTCAGAAGCCAGACGCCCAAGCCCACATTTATTCCAGTTTCTGGAATTCCAAAAGTTCTACCAGAATAGCTTGCTAAGCTTTGTGCACTGGATAGTTTCTATTGTCTAGTTGATAAAGCCTAGAATCATCTGGGAAGAGGAAGCATTAAGTGAAAAATTGCCTCCATCAGATTGGCCTGAATTGTCCTGATTGTTGATTGATGTAGAAGGGCCCATTCCACTGTGGCACTGGTGCCTAGGTGTAACTGGAAGTTTCTCTCCTGTCCACCAGTCCCCAAATATCAACCCAGAGACTTAATGTTAATTACAAATTGTTTGGCCGATGACTCAGGCTTATTACTAACTAGCTCTTACACCTTAAATTAACCCATTTCTATTAATCTATGTATTGCCCTATGGTCATGGTGTTACCTTATGTCTTGCTTCTCTGGCAGCTGCTGATGTTTCCCTGACTCTGTCTTCTTTCCCCTGTTGCTGCTTGAATTTCCTGCCTAGCTATATTCTGCCTGGCTATTGACCAAATCTGCTTCTTTATTAACCAATGGTAATAAGACATTTTCACAGCATACAGAGGCATCCCACATCACCAAGGCAAATGGGTATGAATTGCATAAGAAAGTTGGATGCGTGAGAGCCAGAGGGAGCAAGTCAGTAAACTACCCCTTTGGTTTCTGCTTCAGTTTCTGTTACAGTTCCTATCATAACATTTCTGAGTGATGGATTTTGATCTGGAAGTGTAATTCAAATAACCCTCTTTCTTCCAAGTTGCTTTTCATCATGGTATTTATCACAGCAAGCAAAATGGAATGCCTTCTTGCAGCATTCAAGGACTTTTATAATCCAAAGTTTCAAACTCTTTTATGTTGCTCTTGTTAACCAGTTGCAAAGGCCCAAGTGACATGCAGTTGGGTTTATCACAGCAGTAGCTCCACTTAACAGCACTAAATTTATGTTAGCTGCTTTCCCCATTACTGTGATAAAATACCTAGCAACAAGCAATTTAAGGAAGGAAGAACTTGTTAGGATGTGTACTTTGAGGGAAGGCATGGTTGCAGAATGGAGAGCCAGCTGGCTTCAGTGCATCAGCAGTCAATAATTAAAGCTCAGTTAATGTTCACTGTGTAAATTCTATGACATTTCATTAAGTATATGCATGTATAAAATTGTTGTAGTCCTAGGTTTCTTGTGCCATTTTATCATTATTTCTAATAACCATCATTGAAATGGTCTTTTCTATATTCAATAATACTTTTTCTATTTAAGGTTGTTTATCTTAGCATAGTGATAATTACTTTTAAAAACTGTTAGTTGCTTTATATACACTTTGCATTATTTTATGTTCTACTTTAAGCATTAAGTTAATTTCTTTTGAAATTAACCTGGAATTTTTGTGAAATCCAATTAGACATTATGGGCCTTTAATGTAGTAAATTTAAATCATTCATGTTTTGTCACTGTTACTATGTTTAGGATTATTTCTGCTTAAAGCTTTCACTGTGGAAGTGATCATAATAGTAAATAACTCTGGTTTCAAATAGACGACAATGCACACTGCTCTTCCTTCAGCAAGAGCCAAAGAGAGTTTAAAAGTTCCCCTGATTTTGTGCCAGCACCACCCCCAACAACAACAACAACAACAACCACAACTTAAAACTTTACAAAGCTCCTTTCTCTCGAAATGCTTGAAGAAAGAAAGAAATTGAAGAAGAATGTATTAATAAACTTGATATCTGGAGTACGTATGTCTGTATGCGAGTGCAGTTGTCCAAGCAGACCAGGTGTCAGTGGGTATGGATCCCTTGAAGCTGAAGTTACAGGTATGGGTGCTGGGAACTGAAGTCAGATCCTATGCAAGAGCAGCCTACTCACTTACCTGCTGCGCTGTGCCTTTCCAGCCCCTTTTAAGGGAAGCTAGAGCGGGAGTATTTGACTTGTGTATCCAAGGAACTGAAGTCATATCCTGTAGAAAAGCTGAGCCTTTAATGGCTGACTATCGCTGCAGCCCAACATGCACAAGTATAATTTTTAAAAAAGATTTAAAATTTTTATTTTATGTGCTTGTTTGACAGCATGCATGTGTGTGCACTCTGTGTGCTTCTGCAGAGACCTGAACGGGGTACCATTAATGGAGTTAGAATTTAGGATAGTTGTGAGTCACTAAGTGGGTGCTGGAAACCAAACGCAAAGGCCTTTGCCATAGCAACAAGGGCTCTTAATTGGTGAAGCATCTCTCCAAAACCTGCAATTGTTGTTTGATAAAAGTGAAATATAATATAGAGCCATAGCTTATTCTTTGTAACTTCTATGAGGACTCACACAGTTTCTTTTATAAGTCTTTGTTATTCAACTTATTCAGCATACTTAATTTCACTTGTGATTATCATTAACTACTCAACATAAATCTAGTTTGCTTCAGCAGGAATCCTGTAGGAGAGCTAATTATGTGTTGTCAATGCTCAATAAACAACCTTTCAATTAATTATTATTTTTCAATAAACTTGCTTAAATGTATGCTTCTATGAATTCAAGAATTGAGACTAAAGAATGGGTACTGTGAGAAATAATATAGCCTGATTAAACATACCTGATTTTTATGAAAAACTCACTTTTGGAGCATTTTCTTACATAGTATGGCAGAACAGACTAACAAAGAAAAAACCCAAACAAAGCCTGAAAGGCAAACAGGATTTTATAGTTTATACAGCCACAAGTCTCAAGGATTCATAAAAGCTGTTTACTTAATGCTCTGGCTAGAATAATGAAAACAGGTAACTAAAACCCTAGGTCACCATTTTCTTCACTGTTTTCTCTTTCAAAACGGTACCCACTACAGTAGTTACTAGAGTTTTGGGCTGAAGCATTCTCTGATTCCAGGACTCTTCCTCTTCCTTCTATTTTCCTTCAGAACTGATGTACAGACCTGAACAATATCAAGACATATTTTATAGAAATATGAATTTGGTTTGTAACATGTTGGTAACTTTCAGGTAATTAATATTGTCTAATGGAAAAAGTATGGGAACTAAGACTAATAGACTCAAGGCTAAGGTTAGGCTTTATATCTTGTTAACTATATGAATGTAAGAAAGATAGTAAAATCTAACTCTTCCATGTCCTCATTACTGAGCAGAATATATTATAAACAGCATTCTACTCCATATGTTCTTGCAAGTCATTAAATACCATGATGCATGTGAAGCTGTGTAGCCTTCCTACTTCTAATAGTTTGACATTTGTTTTATTTTGTACTTTGGCTTATAATGGTGCAGAGGTGATATAAATTCACTACAAGTCTGGCTTTGAATTTTTAGTTTTGAATTTTTTCAGCCTTGGCTAGCACGCCGCAGCAGCATACTGACTTGAATGTCAGCTGAATTACATTCAGCCATTTAATCTCACTGTATTGTGTTCCTAAGCTGTGGGCTTTATCACATTAGATGTAATCAGTGCATTTTCAACATGGTGATTTGTCTGGGGATTTATCTGAGGATCTGCTCCATAGTTGTGGATATTTGAACACTTGCTCTCCAATAGATGGCGCTGTTTAGGTAGGTTTAGCAGGTGTGGCCTCCATGGAACTTTGAAGACTGTCACTGGGGACAGGCCTTAGGTTTCAAAGTCTCCTCCACTCCCAATTTAATCTCTCAACTTTAGGCTTTCTGATGAAAATGTAAGCAATCAGCTTCTAGTCCAGGCTGCCACTCTATGCTCTGCCATCATGGACTCCTCTCCCACTGGAACTGAAAGCTCAGATAAGCTCTTTCTTCTGTAAATTGCCTTGGTCTCTGTGTTTTATCACAGCAACAAAAAGGTCATTAGTGCAGGATGAGTTTTGATGTGTTTATGGAGAGTTACAACATCGTGTGTTCAGGAGCATCTTTCTATGGTGACATACTACAAAGTTAGCTATGCTAACTTTGGGGCTTCCAAAGAGACCACTGTTTCACAGCACAAATGGTATTGTAACTTCCACAGGAATTATGAATTTATATAATAGTTAACGATTATGTCACAGGAATTTAATATTTTACTTTTCACAGAATGCTTTATTTTCATAACAGGGAAAACAATTGCTTGTGACAAATTTGTCTACTCTTAAATTCAGGTTTTTTTCTTCTTTAAAGACACAAGAGCTGTTGAAATAGCAGGAAACTTGAAAACTAAAATGATTATTGCATTTGTATGTCTATGGAAATACTTTATATGTATTTAAAATTTGATAATATCAGTTTTTCAAGTTCAATGCTATAAAATAACAAATTTTGCATTTGTTTTGTTGTTTAAAACACTATTTAGCTCAGACTAGCCATGATCTTCCTATCTCTTCTTACCCAACACTATTACAGTTATTATTTGAGTATCTCCTATGTCAGCTACTCAAGTTCTGGGCTTACAGGCACAAACACCATACCATCTTTTCATAAAACCTGCATATCTTTATGCAAATATTGTGCTTAAAATTTTTTTATTCATTTCTATTTACTTACTTAGCATGCGTGTGCATGCGTGCACACACATGTGCATACACACATGCACATGTATACGTATCTTGACATATGAATGCATATGGAGGTCAGAGGTCAACTTTCAGTTGTTGGGGGAGGCTGCTTGTTTGTTCCCAGACACCCCAACTGGAAATAACCACACAGAAACTGTATTAATTAAATCACTGCTTGGTCTATTAGCTCTAGCTTCTCATTGGCTAGCTCTTACATCCTAAACTAGCTCATCTCCATTAATCTGTGTATAGCCATGTGGCTGTGGCTTACCAGGTCAAGTTCCAAGTTCTGTCCCCAGCATCTGTCTCTGGCAGTGCTAGATGGCTTCTCATTGACTCTGCCTACTCTCTCTATATATATCTCCTCCAGCCAGGCTATATTCTGTTAAGCCATTGTCCGAAAAGCAGCTTCTTTATTCATTAACCAATAAAAGCAGCACGTATACAGAAGGACTTCCCACACCACTCAGTAGTTGGTTCTCTCCTTTCATCTTGTTGAGGAAGGGTTTCTCCTGTCAGTTCTGCTATGTGTTTCGCAGTTCTAGGATTATATATGTGTACCACAGTGTTAGGCTTTTCATTGTGGATTCTGGACACCACAAAGCTTCCATGGTAAGAGAGTAAAAACTCACTGAGTTATTTTGCTGCTTCCTCTAGCCCCAAATGTGCCTCTAATTCTCTTTTCAGATTTGAAACTTTTAGTTAAAAATAACGCTCTTAAAAATTGCCTAGAGAAATGTTGCTGCTGAGTTTCCACTTACTAAAAGAACTACTTGTTTCACTATTGGAAGGTAAACTATTTAGACATAGCTACTTCACTTCCAGACATTATGGGTCATCAAAAAAATACTTGTATCCCAAGATACAGAATCTAATTTAAAGCACCCCACAAACCCGATTATTCTTCTTTATACCATAGGTGTCCCAAGAAGACTTTCAGCAGCACACCCCATTAACCTTGCAGTTTGCTTAGCTGCATAGTTTTTTGTTCAGCCTTCTATATCAACTTGAAGATTGGTAGTTGTGAAGTCCAGTTAGGAAATGATCGCAGGGGTTCTAGTGACAAATTATAGTAAATTAAATTCCCACCAATATAAGAAAGCTGGAGGCAGAATATATCTTTTCTATATCATGGTAAGTTATTTTCAAATGGGCATTATTGCTTCCTTCTACAGAACACTTGACAATGTCTAAAGAAAGTTTTTTTTTCTGGGTGGTGATGACACGTGCCTTTAATCTCAATACTTGGGAGGCAGAGACAGGCAGATCTCTATGAGTTCAAGGCCATCTTGGTCTGCAAGAGCTAGTTCCAGTATAGAAGGACAGGCTCCAAAGCTACAGAGGAACCTTGCCTCAAAGAGAGAAAGAGAGAGAGAGAGAGAGAGAGAGAGAGAGAGAGAGAGAAGAAAAAAGAAAGTTGTAATTTTTGGTTGCAATTAGAGGAAGGATGCACTAGCAGCTCACTGGGAAAGGTCAAGGGCGCTGCTAACTGTCTTTTAGTGTGCATGAAAAATCTCCACAGAAATGCCAATAAGAGTGAATTTCAGAAATTGTGACATAGGAGCAGACATCAGGATGAATAAAAGAATCCAAAGAGACAATGGGGGAACTATCCAGGAAGAAAGGAAGAAAGGCTACAAGATAAGATTGAGAGAGTATAGTTCATGAGCACTTGGTAGAGAAAGAATTTCAATTTGAGAATGGTCTTCAGCATCCAGTATGCCCCAAAGCGTGGAAGATGAGCTGTAGAATCCAATGTGTACAGCAGTTGGCCATTTTGTTGGAGTCACTTACCTGCCTTTCACTACCCTGGAAATCTAAAGGACTTTTCTCTTTTGATTTAAATATTGTATGTAAGCTGTTTAGTAGGTTCATTTGTACAAGAATGTGAGTGGCATGTTTGATATGTATTCACTGCATCTAACATCTTTATGAATTAGCTTATGTGTGTGCATGTGTGTACAATTTTATGCTTGTAAATCTGTGTAGCATATGAATCATTTTACTTGCTGTTTATTTATTAATAAGTAACATTTTAGTAATATTTGTATATTAGGCACTCCTAATTAATTTATATGATTTTATATCATAGTAGCTCTGTGAATAACTACTGTCAAGATCTGTGTTTGACAGATCTTAAGAGAGATTAATTAGTGTGTTCAAACTCACAAAATGAGCGAGAGGATTCAGACCAAGAAGTTTGCTATGTTGGCCAATGGAGTCACCACCACAGCAGAGACATGGAGACAACGCTATAAACAGTTATCCACTCTTTCTTGTGTAATGCTTGTTTTCCTTACCTTACATTTCTTGCTCTCAAGGACCCAGAGTGGACATTGCAGAGTATCAGTAATGTTTTATGAAGAAATGAATAAATAAGCTTTTCAATTTATAATTCAAATTTGCTATTTCTTATAAATTTGTCTATCCTTAGAGAAAAAAACAAGTTCTCCCTCTAGTTTATTTGAGTAGTTATTATTTGAGTAGTTAAGTGACATGGTAGAACATTTTAAACCTTGTAACTTAAAACTCTCTCTTTACTGAGTCAAAAGTGATCTCTGGGGTGGATCTGAGAGGGCTTAAGGAGAAGGTGGGAGCAAATATGATCAAAACACAGTGTTGAAATTCTCAAAGAAAAAAAATGAATCTGTTTTTACATGATCTCTTCTCCTACGGAATTGAACAGCAGATGAAATGTTCGCATAAAGGCGCTGGTATTGCAGCATTTCTGCAACAGCAGACTTCAAGCGTTCTAGTCAAATCCTGCCTTTTGTGTGACTCCCCGATGAGTATTATATGATCAAAGCCTCACCTGGCACCCATTAGTCACCTGGTCTTATTTTGAGAGTGGTTGCTATCATCACTCAGTCTCTCTGTCTGTACCACCTAGTTACTTTACTTTTGGCAATGATGGGTTAAAGACATTCCCCGGGCTTAGTCCTGCTTAAGCTTGCTATCTGTTTATTTTAAATTAGAGCATGGTGGTTTGTTTCTTACAGGAGTAGAGCTTTCTCTGGATAGGAAAAGTAGTCATTTTTACTGTTTTTTTTCCCTTGCACGTAGGTGTTTTCTTTCACTGGTTAGCCTTTCTTTCGTCCTCTGGCCTGCAAACTTGCTTCTTCTGCTGCTAAGAGTGGCTACTAACTGAGCAGAGTTTACATCTTTTTCTTAAACTGCTGTCTTTTGAGCTATTTGACTGTCCTTTCTCACCATCTCGCCACCATTCTTTAAGACGTTCTTCCAGTCCATGGAATTAATGCCAATCTATAGCTGTTCCACTGAGGTTTTAGGTTTTTAAATATATCACATGAAGACCCTGGTTTTTTTCATATTTTTTGTTTTGCTTTTGTTTTTGCTTTGTAGACAGACTGCCCTTGAACACCCAGGCCCCTGCCTCAGACTCCTGAGGGCTAGGTGCGGCACCGCACCTGACTTTCTAGCTTTAGATACTTCCTTTGGGAGTCATGATTTTAAAGAACACCGGAGATAGGAGTGGTAGGTTAAAACGTTAAGCTGTTAAGAGTGGGTAGTTTAAAAATACATCAAAGCCAAACTTAGAAAAAAGCAGCAGGTAATGCAGAGGGGAGGGGAGTAATCCCAGAATAGAACTTCTGCAACTGTTGGAATGAGTGGGGATACTGGACAGTCGTGCATCAGCTGACTGGAGAGGCCATGTGGACTCTTGACAACTATGGTAATGAGTGGGGGTACTGGACAGCCGCCTCTGCTGACAGGAGACACCCACGTGGACTCTTTGCGACTGTAGGAATGAGTGGGGGTACTGCACAGCCATGTGTTGGATGACTAGAGACGCCCATGTGTGTTGGAGGAGCCGCTTGTTAGTCCCAGCTGCACAGAACCGAAATAACCACACAGAAACTGTATTAATTAAATTACTGCTTGGCCCATTAGCTCTAGCTTCTTATTAGCTAAGTCTTACATATTAACTTAACCCATTTCTATTAATCTGTATATCACCAAGAGGTCATGGCCTACCAGCAAAGTTTCAGCACGTCTATCTCCGGCAGTGGCTCCATGGCGTCCCTCTGACAGCCCCCCCCCCTTCTACCTCCCATACTATAGGCCAAGCCAGTTCTTTACTCATTAACCAATAAAAGCAACACATAGACAGAAGGAACTCTCACACCACATGAGGACTCCTCTTCCATGACATCAGTCAACAGGTTTATTTGTAGTTGCCTTCTCAGTTCTGGTGGTAAAAAGATGAGGCAGTTCACATAGGATAATGCCTGTTTTCTCGTGAGAAATGAACGAGGTGAAATGTTTAGAGTCAGGGGTGGAGGTGGGAAAGTTAAGGGGAAAAAGAAAAGCTATCAGCTAGTTACTTAAAAGATTAGAGACCAAAGCTTCGAGCCTTTGTGCACTTTGGCATGGGCTGCCAGGGAGGACTGTTCAACCTGCTCTGAACACACATCTTCACCATTTCTTCCTTTGTCAGCCATGTTGCTTCAGTTTTCACTCATCATTACCTTTTGCCTCTGGTTTAGATACTTCACCTTCCTCCTCAGCTAACTTAAGTATTTATACTTTCAATGTTGTGTTTCACTTTGTACTTCCATGTCTTTTTGTGGGAGAACAAACTTTCAAATATTTTCTTTTCTACCTTTTTTTTTCTTGGTGAGGGGTGAGATAGGGTTTTTCTGTGTAGTCCTGACTATACTGGAACTCTCTCTGTAGACCAGGCTGGCCTTGAACTCAGAGATTTGCCTGCTTCTGCTTCCTCTGCTGGAAATAAAGACATGTGCCATCAGTGTCTGGCTTTTTTGGACAAACTTCCAAATGTTTTCAAAAGAACTAAAAGTTGAAATTCTACTTCTCTCATCTGGTTGCATTGTTTTACAAATGAAAACAATACTTTTCAATGCAGATTTAAGGTTATTAGAGACACATATGAAACCATTTTTGTATTTTGAGCTTTATGAAGTTTTTAGGTTCTTAAGAATATAATACTTGACTCACAGTAGACTTTACACAGAATATTTGTTTCTTCATATGATTTTATTCTTATCATACAAGTCAGTTCACAAGTAGTATTCAGTTTCTAAAGCCCAAATAAAAATGCCAAGGGAAAAAGTAACACGTATCTTGAAAGGGATTTTTAAAGTGAAATAACATTGACATTATCCACCTCCTCTATTTGCTCAGTATTTGTTAAGAACTATATTTTTTTGCAGCAAAATATCATCTCAACTTGGATATCTAATATTTAAAATGCTATTAACATAATTTTAATATCTTTCCCCCAAATTTGGATAGCCAATAGTGTTTGCTAAAGGAATATAGATACTACCAAAAACAAGTGTTCACTGTGTAAAGGACAGATATGAGATACTGACACAGAGAATGCTTATTCAGCATCTTCATCTTCCATGTTGGTCTGCTCTAGGTGATGCATCTCTCTTTCTGGTAGTAATCCATATTCATTTAGGAAAGACTCCACATCTCCAGCAAAAAATTCTTCGGCGAACTGTTCGGCAATGCTAATAAAATTGCTGATGAGTTCCCCACCTTTGTATACAAGCAGGGTGGGGAGAACATCTGGGGAAAAGCGGTCCCCAGCACCAGTATTAGAAGCTTTTATCTTACAGAACTTAACCATTGGGTACTCCGCCGCAAGGCAGGCTAAGCTGCTGTTGAGTGCATCACAGCCCTTCACGCCATCTTCATAAATGGTCACCACGATGGTGGTGACCTTCTGCTCCTTTTCAATGGTCTCCAGGAACTGCTCCCCTGTTTCCAGCTCATACACAAACCCATATCTAGGCCCAAAACTCAACTTCTGATGCATATCCTGCATGCATTGTCTACGGTATTTGCGCAGGCAGTTTTCATCTTCTTTGTTTTGGTGAATTAGTTCATATTCTTGAATGCTCATCTAAGGGTGCATGAAAGAAATAATGGAGGTAGTTCAATTGGAAATGTTTCACGCTTGGATGCACCAAACTTATTCTCAAGTCTAGGAGTTTTGACTTGTTTTCCTCTCTGCTTAGACCACTTTTCTGCTTAAAAAACCTTCTTATTTAAGCATCGCCTCAAAGGTCATTGACTTTCGTTACTTGGTTGATCATTTGAAAAAGGGCCCTTACTCTATCCTCCTCTTTCTCTATCCTGCTTTTATTTTCATAGCAACAAGTACTGTGAGGGCTTGTATTACATATTTGGTTAACTAGTATCAGTTTTCTAATTAATGTGTTCAATGTCTGCAATTGTTTTTTTCTGATTATGGGTGCCACTCAGAACTGCTGAATCAGAACTGTCAGGGTGAGGCTGAGTTGTCTGTGTTTTAACAAGCCCTCTGGGTTATTCTTAAGCACTGGGTTTAGTCATAAGTCAGAGAACTATACATCTTCTAAAACAGCTACATTTTCTTGTGATTAGAACATCCAATTACCTTAATACCCTTTTATAATGTTGACTCCATTATTAATATAGTCGATAGACAATTAATCACCTCTTCCCCTCAACCAAGAAGAAAATATAGACACAAAGGAGTGACGCAGCCTATTGTCATACAGTTCACTGAAAGATGTGAAGAGGCCCAGAAACTTGGAAGCTGGAAGCTGGAGCGTCTCAAGAGGATTGTTACCTGTAGCATCTTCATCATGTAACCCTTGAACCGCAGCTGCTATCCATTTTTATTACTTTCTTCTGCCTTGTGTGTTTGTTTTCCTAATATTCCCAATTCTTTCTCCCCAACAGCCTACCCCTCTCCACCTTCCTTTCTCTGTTTTCTTTCTTTTAGTACGGTAGGAAATCAAGGTCTTCCTACCTCAACCTCCCAAGTGCTGGTATTATACACCTATGCCACCACAGCCAGACCATTTTTCTAGCCTAACGATTTTTCCCTGTCAGTTTTATGGACTCAATTTAATTTTTTAATCCTAAAATTATTAAATGTTTTGTATAATTCTTAAGTTGCCATCATAGTTCTGCTAGTTTGGGCAACCAAGCCTCACAAATATTGATTTAAAGCTATATTTGAGCATTCATACTCGAAGTTGTTCTGTTCATACGTGAGACATAGATATTTAGGCATACAGGCACATTTCTGAAGTTTAACCAGAACAAAACCTTTAATAATAGCATCTCAGATTTGACAGTATTTTTTAAAAGCGTTTTTATTTGTTTTCCCTTCATGATATGTTTGAAACAAATGAGGACATTCTTACAGTTTCTCAGTTTCAAAATGTGGGTGTCTCATCTACACTGCATAATGACCCTGAGAGAGAACCAATTTCTGCCTTCTGCCTCACACAGTGTCAGACTGAAGAACCCTACCATGGCCTGAAGCCAAGGGCCAAGGCATATTTCTGTTCATGGTCTCTTTACTCAGTGTACTATCAGTACAAACTGCTTAGGTGATGTGCTAGAGTGACTTCTCTCACAAATGAAAATCTCTTTATGACTTCCTTATTATTACCATTAATTTGTTTATATATATATGTATATATACTTTTGGCAATTTTTAAATCTCATATATATATATATTATTTATGGAGATTTAAAAATTGCCAAAAGTTTTAAAAATGAAGTAAAAATATTGATGTTCTACCAATTTAATATTTAAAATAATCGCCACTGACATTTTAGAGGTCTTTGACTCTATCTCTATGACACAGGTGTACACATGCATAACTAGACTCCTGCAATGCTGTCTTTAAACAATGATGCTCCTGCTTCTCTCCTTCCTTTATCTTCCTGAGGAATCTCACTGTTCCTAACAATAATTGTTCTCTACTAGATAGAGTCTCTTCTCTGCAGACTCAGGTGCTTAGAAACACCCAAGAATGAAAGCCCACACGGTGTCTTTGCTGCCTTAAAATGTAGCAGCTTATATAGTTTAAAGCTCTATATTTTTTTCTTATACTGAGAAGTTTCCTCTACAATAGCTCATATATTTATCATTTATTCTCTGACTCCTACATGTATTTCATAGTATGGAATACCTTGTCACAGTATTCACTGTGTACTGCATTGAAAGCATTTCACAATATTCTGAAGTGATTCTCTTGAGTGAATTAGACTAGGAAATACATAACTTATAGTTACACGTCTTTGCTTCTCTTACCTTTCTGCCAACTCTGTCTTTTGAGTCTTTGTCATCTCTGCTCTGAGGAGAAGACATTTGCCTGAGGATCTCTTTCTTACTGGGTGGAATTGAATCACTATCTTCACTTTCTAATTTAAACTTTCTCCAGTCGTTGATTACTCCTTTGGGTCCTGAAATAAAAATTTTAAGCATTTTTCTCTTTATTATCAAAAGACAATTAAAAGTTGCCTTGAGAAAATGTCATCTCCTGCATCAGAAGCATTTCCTGACTTGTTCATAAAAATAATGTCCAAGATTAACTTTACTAAATGGCAAAGATCATGGCACAGAATCTCTCTAAAACATCCATAATAACAATATAAATTATGTGATCAGTACTATTTACAGAAGTTTACAGGTAAGAATACTTAAAAATTGGAATATATAAAAGCAACCAGAATTTCAGAAAAGCAGCACTCACTACATAAGAAAGACACGTTTGGAATAAGTGAGCTTTTGTACTACACTGTTAAGGGAAACTGGAGTTATTGGAGGAACAACAATAACAGTGGCACCTAAACCCAACACTTGGAAAACAGCATCTGACTTCAGTTAAGGAAACGAAAGCAACAACTATCATTACATAACCAGCCAATTCCTCTCAGAGCTGAAGAATCACAGGAAGGACCCTTGCAAAGGGTTTTAAGTAGAGAGCCAGGGATATCACCCAACTGTATAGGGCTTTCATTATATGTGTGAGGGTCTGCCACATCGCACAGAAAAATGTGTGCAGTGTCAGCAATTAATTTTTCTAATGATGGGCACTACTGCCCATCATCTGCTGAATCAGAACCTGTAAGGGTGAGGCTCAGTTGCCTGTTTTAACAACACAGACAAAAATCAGCTATTTAACAACACAGAAGAATTTCCTATTTGGAATTAATATTTGGTTCTTGAGAAATAATGCTTTGAAGATCATAAATTCTTCAAAGCATGCAGTAGTAAATAAGCTATACATACATATTTATATATATATATATACACATACTTTGTATATATACTAAACTTAGTTTTGCTTCTTATTAATATTATATTCTACATATGAGTATATTCTTTCTCCCTCACATTGTATATCATATTGTATATTATAGTACATAACACTAGGGTCTTGCTAGTGGTATATGAATAGCCACATATAATTGAACAAGTTAAGAAAAGCCCCTGATGAAATAATGTTCTGGGTTATCTGGAGGTAGGTTGAAATCCACTTGATTCAAGCATGAGTATTATCTTCTTACTCCTTTTTTCACATTCGAAAAACTAAAATCAAGCATTACTTACTTTTGATCACACATATGTATATATGTACATATGTACATACATATAGTATAATAAGGAAAGTCTGTAGTGGCTACACAAGGAGGAGTGGGAGAATACAAGGGCTTTACTTAAACTGTAGATAGAGGAGTCTTAGATAACTGGGTAGCAGGAAATGATCAATAATTTGTGTTCTCTCTAACTCTTTGATACTGAAATAGCAAATAACTAACCTTGGATCATTTCACTTTAGGTCAATTTATTTAGTCAAATGTTTTTGGATTATTCTTCCCAAGTAGAGGAAGATATTACTTAATTTCAACCATATTCTCTATATGAACATCAGATATTACTAGAATTAATTTTACTTTAATAATTATGCTTTCTCTGCACTTTAGTTACCTGTGTGTGTAGCCTGTCCTTCAAAGTCTTCCTCTATGCTTTGGCTTGTGGCTTCTTCCATGTTATGGGTTGGGTTGGGTGTAATCTGTATGATGAACAAAGAACAATGAGACAGATAAATTCTAGGAGACCTATGCAAGCATGTACATCCTTAAATACAGGTTCATGTATTATAAGCCCCTGATGTCACCCAGGTGGATTAAAGGTTATCACTGTGGGAAAGAGTGTTTTGAATGTTTCTGTCTGCATTGTAAGATGACACTGATTTAGCACATGCTGCTAATGATGTTTTTATAATTTATGGTTTGTCTCTTAAAGGTTTATGTTTTTATTTTGGGTTTAGGTACTCCATGAACACTACTGATTAATGAATTCCTAATTTTATTACTACTTGTTAAAATATTTCTTAAAACCATACACCAATATTTCATCTAATGAAAAATTCTAATTAATGACATGCTTACTGTCTTAGTGTTTGTTCTATTGCTGTGAAGAGACACCATGATCAAGGCAACTCTTACAATGGAAAGCGTAATTGAGGGCTCCCTTATATTTTCAGATGTTCAGTCCATTATCATTGTGGTTGGGAGCATGTCAGCACACAGGCAGGTGTTGGAACAGTAGCTGAGAGCTGCATCCTGCTCCGTAGACAGAGAAATAAAGAACCTGGGCCTGGCATGGGTGTTTGAAACCTCAAAACCCACTCCTAGTGACACACCTCCTCCAACAAGGCCACACCTCCTAGTTGTTCTAATCTTTCTCAAATAGTGCCACCCATTCCCTGATGACTACACACTCAAATATATGAGCATATGGGGACATTTTTATTTAAACCACCACACTATGAGCACTTACTACAGGACACGAATTTACTTTATGTGACAAACTCATTTACTGCTCTCAGAGCCAAATGTGGTAGGACAATTATTAATCCAATTTTATTGTAAAAGCTGAAAGATGCCTAATTTTGATTATTTGTCATGCATGGGTAGTAAAGGATATTAACCTAAGCAATTGGACTTTGGAGCCTACTGTTATCCATTACACAATTTATTAAAATAACTATGATTTTTCCCCGTTGATTTGAAAAAACACACTGTATGATTTAGCATTTGAAAAAAGGTGACCCAATCAATACTTAACATTGAAACATCTTCAGTGCTAAAGACCAAATTTTGATGAAATGATTGCCCACAAAACAAATGAGAATAGATAGTGACTAAGCCTATAGTATGAATTTTTTCTCCCCCAACACTCTTTTGTAATTTTGAGAAGGTAAAATACTATGGGAAGTAAATCATGGCTATTTACTTCTTTATGTTTAGTTTACAGTAAAATCAATTTATTTGCTTATTTATATTTCAATTATCTCTAAATTTTGGTTATTATACATGCTAGTGTATTTCTTAAAGGATTCATGTAGTTATAATTTCTCTGAAACTTCTATGAAGGGGGTCTATATAGCAGTGGATATATCAAGTGTCTTTACCTTTTCTCTTTGCCCCTTTCAAAGTCAATTTTATTTTTTAGTTCTCTTTGCTTTCCTGGAACTCACTCTGTAGACCAGGGTGGCCTTTAACTCATAAAAATTCACCTGCCTTTCCAGTGCTGGAATTAAAGGTGTGTGCTACCACCACCCAACCCTCTAAGTCAGTTTTAAATACCATTATAATCCAGTCTGTATTTTTAATTACTTCTTAGCTTTTGCTGATCTATGCTTCCATTTTAGAGTTGGTTTAGGGTTGCTTGTCTTGACCCCTCTTGTGCCTTGACTTGTGGTGACAACATTTGGACTGATCCTAGAATTCTGTTTCCTTTATTACAGTCCTTAACAGAATCACCTGAGATTACAAAAATCACAGTCGTTCCCTGCTTGGTTTTCCCATTTGAACAAGAAAAGCTTTTAAATAAACTATTAAAGGAAAACCAACCCATTCTAGAATATTTTTGTAATTATAAATATAATTAAGAATATGAGTTTGAATGTATTTATTAAATATAAAGAATAGCAAAAAAAGAAAAAATGAAAGGGAAATAAGTAAATACTGTTGGATTAAAAACTAAATGCAATGACTTCAATTATTTAAAAGCACTTTATCTTTCTAAAGGAACATGAACTTTTTGCTTCAGAGCAAAACCAAAGAACAAAGAACTCGAAGCACAGCTGATTATTTCTAGCTGCTTCATTTCTAAGAAAACTGTAACTTAATTAGCCTTTCCTCTTATAAGAGTAGATTATTAATCTTGCTAGCTACAATTCTGAATAAGTATATATAAAGTTAAGAACATTTAATATAATTGTATTTCAAATTTTGAAGAGACGGAACCATAGCTCCCTTCTGGGTTTATTTTTTGACACCTTAGCTGTCAATCCAGTAGAGAAAAAAGTTTTATTCATTTTTAGGCTAGCACATAAGCCAATTTCAACAAATTCCTTCATTGAAGAGATAATACAGTTAATAAGGTCATACCTCATCCATTGGTTGGATTAGTGCATACCTAAAATCGTTTGTGTCTCACATTTCCCTGGGTTCTGAATTACATTTAAAAACAAAACAATTTTAATAAGGTTCTTACTAATACTAACATATATGCCAACCGGGCTGCCTTCCTTTGAGTTAGAGTATAAAAATTAACAAAATTTGATACTGTGTTCTTCCAGGAGAAGGAGTAAACAAAAATTTACTGAGAGATGGAAACGTTTGTTTCTACTGTTCATGGCCTCTGGGGTAGATGGCACGAACAGGCTATTACTCACTATTGATAGGTTTTATCTATATTCATAATAATTCTCCTCCTAACCACTTCTCTAGAACTTACAGGTTATCACAAATAATTTAATATCTTAAATTTTACATTAGCGTCATATAAGCAATTGCATTGATATTACAAAAGAATGTAGATCTTGGCATAGAGAAAATGAGTATTTTCTTTTCTTCTTTTTTTTTGTGTGTTTTTTTGAGACAGGGTTTCTCTGTGTAACAGCCTTGACTGTCCTGGAGCTTGATTTGTAGACCAGACTGGCAGCCTTGCACGCATAGAGATCTGCCTGCCTCTACCTTGAGTGTTGAGATTAAAGGTGTGTGCCACCATACCCAACTGTTGTCTTCATTAAGATTCACTGTCTGAAAGAATTACTGAGTTTTTCATTTTTGCCAGGTATAAAGATCTGTGACCTTGCTTCTTTTTAATATTATGATGTTATGATACTGTTTGTTTGTTTGTTTGTTTGTTTGTTTTGAGACAGGATCTTATGCATCCCTGGTTGGCCTGGAAGTTGTCATGGAGCTGAGAATTACCTGCTTCTATCTCCCTCGAGTTTTGTGATTACAAGCTAGGGCTACTACAGCTGGCGTGTGGGTTGAGAACAGGACTTCTGCATACAGGCAAACCTTTTATTCACTAAACTATTATAGTTTTCAATTAATAAAAACTTTCAAGTTTATTAACTAACTGCTGTAGAACCAAAGAACTGATTCTGTCTGTTCATCTGTTTGTTTATTTATCTTCATGTGTGTGGTGTGTGTATGCACATCGGAGGGAGTACACTCACCTATGCAGGTGGAGGCACAAGCTGACAACACACTGTCTTCCTGAATTGCTTCAGTTGCTTAGTGAGCCTAAGAGACAGGTTTGGCCTGTCTCTGCTCTCCCTCCCCACTGCTGACATTATAGACACCCGCTACCACAGCTAGCTTTTTGATAAAGTGTGTGCTAGGACTCCAAACTCATGTCTTTATACTTGTTCAGCAAGCACTTCACCCATGGATTTCTCTCTCCAGCCCTCAAGGAACTATTATTTTTGTAGGATGGCTGAAACTAGTAAAAGTCCTAGGTGGAAACAATCCATAACTTCCCATTTCCCCTTGACTGTGTTAGAAGCGTGGGTTCATGTCTTCTCTGTCTTCTAGGGGGTCACACTGCATTCTGCTGGTCATCATGGTCTGCCCTTTTCCATCTTTGTTCATATATCTCCTATGTGTCTGCTCTGCTGTTCCAAGGTGACTGTGAGCTAATCTGATCAACTAATCCTGGCTAATGTTCTCACTAACAATAATGTGTTCATTGAGATATTTAACTCCTGCCACAGATGACTTCTCAAAGTCATACTGGGCTCCTTTATAAAGCACTTTGTATCTCTTCTTAGGGGAAGGAGTTATTGGTTAATTTCCTGTGAGATAGGCCTGACAACACTATGTCATACTACATGAGATCAACTGGGTCTGTAGAGAACTCTTCTTTCAGATGGTAAAGATGGAGGGGATTAGTCCCCAAAGTCATATTTTCCTCTTTTTACCATTCCACCCCACTATTTATGACCAGAGACTTAAGGAAAGAGATAGGGCTAGCTGAGAGTGTATGCTTAGGTTGGTATCATAACAAAGGGGATTTTATGCCTCATATCTGTGAATTTCTTAAAATTACCCTCATGTTTACTTGTATGTATTTTTCCCTCAAAAGGGGAACTTGACTTCCTGTGGACCATACATTTAAACACTTTGAATGACAGCATACATAGTGAGTAGCGCTTGGGCACTTGGACTTAAGTCTAGCTCTGCCAGCTCTTAGGCAGATCACTAAAATTCTATTTGTTTTAGCTTTTCATTCACGAAACTGAGAGTAGTAATTGTATCTGCTTCAAAAAAGTGTATGACGATTAAATGCAAGAAATTATGCATATATAATATTTAGTATTGAGCAAAAACTAATTTAATCATTAGTGAATAATCAAAAATGAACCCTAAAGATTTAAATTTAACAATTTATATGGTCAAATAAATATAAATTTTATGAGTCAACACATATATGTACTACTTATATCTAATTATCTCTTCCATGAAAGCTCATGTATGTATGCATACATATACATATCATACATTATATCCCTCAACTATTTTATATGCTCCTATTTCAGTACTGAGTTTGTGCTTTGTAAGAGTACCTTGATTCATATTTCATAAGGAATATGGGCTGTAAGTCATCTGAGAATACACAAAATAAGGAGATTAATCTTCAATTGAGTAATAGAACATAACAAAATGTACATGAAATTGCAAAGAGGAAATAGGGATATTGATTTGGGAGGATGTGACAGTTATTCTCTAATGACTTGACTTTCTTCCTTATGATTTTGCTAACTGTTGAGTAATTGATTTTTTTCTCTGTGCTTGTGTTATAATGCCTCATATACCTGCCATTTATACTCTTTTCTGCATTTCTGTTCACTAATGAAATAGGACTTTGCTTAGAAAGTAAAGACACTTGGGATTTCTGTTGCTTCAATTAGTTATCCTGGTTATGAACTTGGAGGTGCACCAACTTTTTAAGCTTCATGGTTATTGTTGTGAGAGTTATCTTTAAATATAATTACAATAAGCTTGAGTGGAATATAAATCACTGTAAGGAATTAAAAACACTGAGCTGAGCAAGTGGTGAAAACTCAACAATTTTTAATGTCCTCTTCTCTGCATATGAAGTGCACCCCTAGTCTGTGTACTGCCCACAGAATCTAGAACCAGCGCATGACAACTGCTGGAGAGTTGATGGAAACGTTGACCCAAAGTGCGGCACAGCAGATGTACCATGTTCTTAGCTTCTTCCCTACTCTGTAAATAGTGTTACCTTTTCAGCACATGAACCTGAGCATGTGGAAGGAGTAATATGCCTTTTATACATACAACTTGCATGCCGGGAACACATGGCAAATAGCAATTTTATATTTGTCAACCTGTATTAATGGCAAAAGAAATCTCTAGAAATATGAACTTTCAGAATTAAAGCTGAATTCTTGTGGTGCTTAATGAAAAGTTATCAGCTTTGCTTTTAAAATCTAAGGACATTCTCTTACTTGTTCTGGACAGAGGTGCCATAGTCATCCAAGAAATTCAGAGCAGCTATCTTCCTTAGTTATACATGTTTGTAGAAAACTTATTTATTCCAAGTATATATTGTTTAATTCTATTATGAGTATTGTTAATGATTCATCAGATACTTTGATAATAATTTAACAAAAAATTCAGTTTTTGTAAAAACTGGCATGATGAATTAGACGATCTGCAGTTAATTATACATGAATGTGATTTCAAGAATCATATTAAATGGGTATATATATATATATATTTACACATCTATATATTTTATTTATTTATTTATTTTGAGACAGGGTTTCTCTGTGGTTTGCATCTCTCTATATATTTTTTTATCTTTACATTTTTTTATTTTTTTAATTTATTTATTTATTAAAGAATTCTGTCTCTTCCCTGCCACCACCTCCCATTTCCCTCCCCCTTCCCCAATTAAGTAAATGAACACTGTAGTTAAAAACTGTTTTGTAGTTAATAAAATAACTATTTTAAAGCAATGAGAAAGCCATACTACACTCATTTTCATGACACAAATAATAAAATTTATTAGTAATAACATTGTTCATTCTAGGCAAAGTGGAAGGAGAATGAAATCAACCAAAAGGAAAACTTCACATAATTTAATAAATCTTATCAAGTTCTCGATATTTGTTTAAAGAACCATTAGTTCTATTTCTTCAAGGTATTAGACATCTGGAGTAGATATTTTTATCTCCACTTTAAAGTTTAAAAAAGAAACAACAACCCTAAATTTATACTAGTACTAAAAAGCCTTGGCACACACTACTGAGTGTTTTATTTAGAGGACCAAAAGCTTTCGGGTTGAGGGATAACGCTTTAGTATTGAGTGAAAGACTGCTTTTAAGGGGCCTAGAGCCAAAGTCTCAAACACAAACAGAAAGGTAACATCATTTCTTCCCTTCAGTTTTTGCACTCAAAGGAGAACTAAAGAATTTGAAGTTCAGAATTAATTCTCTCTCTGAGGATTTATATTAAATATATAAAATATCAGACACCCAGTTGTGTGTTTAATCTGAATTTTGATTAGTAGAGATGACAATATAAACATCTCTAAGAGGGAAAGACATATAGTACATAATTGTCTTTAAGTATAATTGATGTTAGTTGAAAATACTTTAAAAGAACACAATAGCATATAAACACTGAAATCATAATTCTTTCCCCCAAGGCAAATTAAAAAAAAACATTATCAAATTTACTCATAGACTCACAGTTTGGACCTCTGTGCCTGGTATCCTAGATAATGCCCCGTAGGTGAAAATCGCTGTCCACTGAACTCCTTGGAAGCTGGACCAGTTTAAGCTCCGATTTAAGATGCCTGGATACTGATGACTCTTGCAGAAATAGCTCTGAACATGTAATAGGATTACCATAAGAGAATTAACAAAGCATATTTGCTAATGGCAGGTCAAAACAAACTAAAATATAAAGAACTGCAAGCTCTGTGTTTATTACACTCTTTGTTCACCTTTTTGTTTTCTGTCATTTGAGAAAATGCCTTTCTAACATCTGATATCTACTTCAAGAATTTCTTGCCATTTTCTAAAAAGCAAAAAATACCCTTATTTTTTCTGACTACTAAATTTCTCTTAAATGTATTTTAAGTACCCTCAATATTATCTGCCATGGTATATTTTTTCCTTTTGAGTTTACTAACCGGCTAATTTTTTTCTTTTTTGTTCCTTAAAATGTTTTCTATTCTGAAATCATTGTTGTCTTCACGTTTGCAACAAAATTCCAAAAAGCTTGATCCCTTACCAGTAACACTAATACTGCTCTCGGATTGTGTCTACCCTATATTTTATTTCGCTTTCTGAGTTCTTTTTTGTTTCACTGTTGACCATTTCAGTATTCGTTCATATGCCATTTTTAAAAAGAAACTGAACATTTATTAAATGGCAAATAATTGGCTGCTTGTCTTTTGCAAGAGAAACCCTACCAGAAAAACATATTGCCTTCGGAATAGAGATCTGTTCCAAGAGTCAACAGTTTCTAGTTTCCAGGGTGCACTGGATATGCAGGAGACAGCAGACACCCTTCTTTTTATTAATACTTTTGTGCACATACAGCCATTATCGGTCCAGTAAGCACATTCAGGGGATCTTACTTGGTGTAAGCAAGCAATTGTTCGGCACTAGAAATATAAAGAAGTCTATTGCTAATGTCCTGGTCTAGTGCTCTGGTGGTGAAGAAGACAATAAAAAGGATAATCACTATAGAAACCCGTAATTACTTCAAAATTGTGTGTATGTAAGAGCGATTACATGAGATAGGATTGCGTTTCATCTGATTGCAAGCTAATTTTATTGTTTGTTTGGGGGGATTATAATTACCTCATTTTCTCATTCCCCTATCTACCTCCAAACCTCTCTGCATCATTGGAATTTTTAAATCTTTATTTATTTACTTATTTTAATTTAATTTAAAAAAATGTATGGATTTTTGCCTGCATGTGAGTGTTTTCTGGATATTATACTATAAATACCTATATATAGTAGGTATGTTTGTGTGTGTGTGTGTGTCTGTGTGTGTATGCCATGTATGGGCAGTACCAGAAAATGAGAGTTTCACATCCCCTAGAACCGGAGTTACAGACAGTTGTGAGTCCCCATGTGAGTGCTCTCAATCAAACCCTGGTCCTCCCAAAGAGCAGCCGGTATGCTCTTAATCACTGAGCCGTCTCTCCAGAACCCATGGTGGAATTTTTAACTGGCTCGATCCCGAGTGAGTCTTTTTTTAGGTAACACTGGTGCTGTGTGTTCCTGTGTGTTGTCCAGTGCGGAGAACAACAGTTCACAGCACTCTTCCCCGTCCTCTGCATCTTACATCACTTCTCCACCCCCTCTGCCATCATGCTCCCTGAGCCTTGTCGGAAGGGGACTCATAAAGACTTCTCAGCTATGGTTCACAGCTCCTAATGGAGTCTTGTCAGACTGGGAAGCAGTCTTTGGGCTTATTTGCTTCCCAGCTGTTAGAGTTTACTTGATGTTTTCTCCTTTCCATTCTTTCTCATTGTAGCTGGTT